>NC_134374.1:13288647-13590997 GCF_035582795.1 Mycteria americana | reverse complement strand
ATATCCTCTTCTGAATTTTCCCATTCAATACAACGAGGTTTTCCCTTTTTCTCTTTTAACACATATATTCCAATCCGATGTTTAGAATCCACTAAACCACCTTTCTTCCTAATATCCCAATCGCGTCTTAACGAAAAAAACGTATCCACAGAAGGCATTTCATCCCATTTTTCAGTTCCCCGACAACACAACATTAATTCCGATATAGTGTTATATTTCAAGGATCCGTTCTCGGGCCATTTTTCACCATCTTCCCGTTGATATTGTGGCCACCGTTGATTACGATATCGTTTTAGCTGATTTTCAGTCATGGCATCTCCCCCAAGTTTATTGCAATGCTTCAGGATGCATCCTAGAGGAGAGCAAAGGGCTGCCTCCTGGGAAGCAGCAGCGCCCATACCGGTACTGAAAAACCCAGCATTTCTACGCAAACCAGAACGAGGGACGTCTCCCTCCGTTACTCAGAACAGGACAGCGTGGAGAAACAAACAGAACTACGCTACTGCCACCTGTCTTTCCTGGTGCGTCTTATGCAGAGCCCAGAACAGAACAGAGGCCGCCTGCTTCCCGAGACATCTTGCCCCTACCCCCTTTTCTCCTAGCCCCACAAAACACCTCTTTTCAGGAGCATTGCACCGTTTTGTCACTTACCGCCCGACCGCAGGAGAGGAGCTGAAGGAGTCCCCAGGCGACAGGTCGGTGCGCGCTGGAGTCCGCTCAGGCCTCTCCTCCCTGTCGGATGCGGCAAGACGAACCGGGCGAGGCTGTCAGCTCGGTCCCACCTGGGGTGTCAAAACTGCTATCCCACAAGCGTGAGGGTCGTTTACCCGGTGTGCGGGACGCCAATATACACACAGGGCAGAGGTGTTTTTCTGTCACGTCTGCGCAGAGATGGGTGCTAGGCGGCAGCTCCACAAAGCTAGCACAAAGTTCGCTCCTACAGGTACAGTATTTATACAGGCTAGCTATGCATATGCATAAGTCATTACACAAAGCAGTTTTCTATTGGTCTACATTTCTCTTATTTCAACTTCAAGCTACAGCGCGACTTTAACATGCTGCGCACCCTCAGAGGCGAGGGCTCTCTGCTTGGGCTGGTGTCTCCAGCTCGAGGGCTGTGCCTTTTAGGATTATAAGGAGGATAGTTTGCGGGAGGGTGCTTCTTATCACACTCCTACTAGTTGTTTCGGACGGTTCCCAAAACATTTCCATTAGCTTACCTGTTTCTTCAGGATGTGCTTCTCTCCCAAGGACAGTAATTCTTGTTTAGACGTTCCACTTTCCGGCCTCAATCCTCCTTATCAGTTTGACGTAAGCCCTGGCCTTCCACCAGCTCCTGGGAGACGACACCGTCAGACTACAACACGACCGTTCTTTGACGCCAGTCAGTGGGTTCAGAATTAGGAACAGAAAGAACAGGACAAGCTAAACACCCACACAAGCCTCATATCCCTAAGAAATGATTAAAAAAACCCAAATGGACCCCATTTTAGATTGCGTTGGCTTAGGGGCTGCCTCCTTCAAGTGCCAGAGCGGACCGGTGGAATCAGTCACAGAACCCAGCTGCCCTCCAGGAGACAGCCCTGGTCCTCGCAAGCAAATTTTTCAAAACATCGTGCTATTTTCCGATTTTATCAACTGCAGCGGGCTTGCCCTACCAGCACGAGTTGAGGACATTTTCCTGTGGGTTCATTTGACGCTACAGGAAGCCTTGAGCAGGTACAAGCAACCAAGCGCGAGATAGAAAGTCAGCTAAGAGACCAGCTGCCGTACAAAATGTGTTCAAGATCGTGCCTGCGGGAACGGCACAAAGCCCACGATGACTGAACAAGTATGTCGGAGGCCCTACGGCAAACAGCGCCGACGTTTCGTGAAGCTCTTTTCCTGTCAAGAAGAGGACCTTTTATGCAGTATCTCTACTGGAATTCAGGCTGCTTCCTACACATTCTGGCAAGTTAGCTTTCACAGAAACCCCGAGAACTTCAACCACCAAGCAACGTTTGTAATTCTTGCTCTCTACCTACGGGGAATTTCAGCAAACCAGAACACCACTTAAAGCAAAATGCTGGGTCTGTTTCACGCCAATCAAATAGCTAAGCCATGGACAGGGGTCTGTAGAAAGACAACGACTTGAAAAGATAAAGATAGGAGAGTACTCACTTTTCTGCAATTTCTTCCAGTCGTTCCATTGATTTAGCAGCCCAACCCAGCCGTCAAAATTCTGGTGCAACAGAGAGAGCAGTAGCATGTCCACGCCATTCTCCCCTAGCCACACAGCCTTCCGCTTTGCCCATTGCTGCCAACAGCCAGAGCATCGGTGCCGCAGCACCTTGGGAATAACGCACCTCCCATCGCTACACACCTTTACAAAAGAACCGAGCAGGGTGGAAACAAACATCGCAATGCTTGCGGTAAGGGCTCAAACAGGGATGCCTATGGTATCACTCTGAGATTCAACAACCACTCAAAATGTCATTTTGCTGCAGTATTACAGGAGTTCATTGACTAGCGTCAAAAAAATTTGGTTGCAAATTCATTCTTTGAAGCATGACTTCCAAAGGCAAACGTTAAGTAATTCTCGTGAGCCTTTAACTGAGCGGAATGATGCAGGATCTGACTAAAATAATGGCGGATACAGCAGGGCCAGCCCCATCCTCAGCCCTTTTGAAACCCTGGGCCCAGCCCCATCCTCACCTCATGGGTCCCACCTGTGCTGCCCCGGGCCACAGCTGGAGCCCACGCCATGGGGAACAGGGGGCCAATTACCCCAAGCCTCACAAGCCAGACACAGCCAGCAACCTGGCACAGGCATGGGCACACACCACCACCAAGCTGGCGCTGCCGTGGGCAGATGCTGCCGCCAAGCTGGCACCGGCCTGGCAGACTTCAGTTTACAGCCCAAAGCCGAGGTTGGCCTCTAAACAAGAAAACACGTGAAAGCATCCTTACAGGATGCCGGTCCAGTGGTGTCCACGATAGCTCTCTCAGCCTCCCACGTAATAGACAGCTCCCCTGTCCGGGACCACATTTTGCATGTCCCAGGCCCTCCCCGCACCCCTGTTGAAAATCAAACAGAACAATTAAGGACTCTGCTTCATCGCCTCAGCCTCCAAAAGAAGCTTCCTTCCTCTGCTGACGGTCGACACGGATATCCTCGTGCTGTTCCTTGAATGCAGGCTGGCCTTGGGTGCCTGTACTGCCAAAGGAAGAGAAAAAGATCGTGCTCTTGTAACGTGCTCCATCATCCTCTTGTTCTTCAAGAAAACAGAAGAAAGCTACCATCCCCGTTGCTACATAGGAGAAATTGGTGCGGGGGACGGCTGAGCCCATCCCCAGAAATGGAAAACTCTGCTATGACCCTGCTTTGCCTTTTGGCGACAGCGCCCGCCATCGGTGCGCCCCAAACAGGCGAGGTCCCGCTCAGGCTGGCATCCGCCACAAAGAGGAGAGGTCCCCTGTGGGCTCAACAGAGTCAACTGAACAGAGTCTTCAGAAGAACTTAGCCGTGCATTCAGTTGACAAGTAAATCCCACCCAAGCAATGGTAGGGGGCATTCTGGCATCTAAAGGAATTCAGGAGTTAATTTAGTGTTTCCCATGGAACATTCCATAGGCTGTAAAAACAGCCTTAAAGTCTTTTTCCCTCTTGCACCAACAACGCTTCTTTTACTTCTACTTAAGGGTCCCCTACAACTACTTACTGCAGCATGTGTGGCTCCGCTATCAATAATGAAAAATAAAAAATCTCTTCTTTCATTCCCCAGCTTGACTGGAACCAGAGGATCGTCTGGGGAAATTTTAAGAGATTCCTCCGGCCCCCTTCAGTCCAACCCAATCTCCGGCATGACTCCAACGGCTTCTTCTGTCTCTCTTTCCCCATTACTCAGACGGCATGGGCAATTTTTTTCCAACGGCCCTCCTCTTGCTTACAATTTGCACGCCGATTCATTCCCAGGGGAATGTCATAACCATTTCTACTATTATTTCTACAGCCCCTTCCTCACCCACAAAATTCACCTCCTGTATTTTCTCTCCCTTTTTCCTGGTCTTCCCTCAAGGCAGCCAACAAAGAAGCTTGCGGCGTTACTCGCCCCCGCTTCTCCTTCTCTTCTATTTCCTCCCGATTATTACGTACCTTACATGCCATTGAGAAGAACCGTGAGATTGTCATGCCATCCTCGCCCTCTACCTTGTGTCATCTCTTTCTTATATCTGCTGCTGCTGCTTGACCAATAAACAGCCTGTTAAATAACTTTGAATTGCTATCATCTTCCGGATCCAGATCTGTCCGTTTTCGAGCTACTTCACACAATCTCTCAGAGAAGGCTGACGGGGTTTCCTTATGCCCCTGCCTTACTTCAGATAGTTTAGATAAATTCTTGGGCTTTTGCACTCCATGTTGAATCCCATACAAAATTAACTTCTGATATTCCTTTACCCTCTCTAATCCCTCACACTTGTGTTTGGATCCCACTCCGCATCCTCTTTCGGGAGGTACATATCGGTATCTAGCACCCCCCACCCCCCCCGCCTTGTTGCATCAGTCCCTCTTCTGGCCTTCTCTAAAATTCTTCTCCTCTCCTCAGTGGGAAACAAATATTCTAGGAGAGCCTGTACATCTCCCCGGTTAGGACTAGGAGTCGTGATTAACAGTACTATACATTCCTTCTGGATTGTTTCCATAGGATCCGACTGCCTGCTTGCAGTTTAATGAATCACAAGCAGTAAAAGGTACGCGTACGGACACCGGTGTTCCTTCAGGCCCTGCAGCCTGTCTGAGGGCAGCTCAAACTATCGGTTTCTCTCCCCTTCTTCTTTTAGAGATAGCACTCACAACTCCATCACCACTTGAGCTATCAGATTTGGGCTGTTTGGGGGGAGCTACCAACAGCTGAATATCCTCTTCTGAATTTTCCCATTCAATACAACGAGGTTTTCCCTTTTTCTCTTTTAACACATATATTCCAATCCGATGTTTAGAATCCACTAAACCACCTTTCTTCCTAATATCCCAATCGCGTCTTAACGAAAAAAACGTATCCACAGAAGGCATTTCATCCCATTTTTCAGTTCCCCGACAACACAACATTAATTCCGATATAGTGTTATATTTCAAGGATCCGTTCTCGGGCCATTTTTCACCATCTTCCCGTTGATATTGTGGCCACCGTTGATTACGATATCGTTTTAGCTGATTTTCAGTCATGGCATCTCCCCCAAGTTTATTGCAATGCTTCAGGATGCATCCTAGAGGAGAGCAAAGGGCTGCCTCCTGGGAAGCAGCAGCGCCCATACCGGTACTGAAAAACCCAGCATTTCTACGCAAACCAGAACGAGGGACGTCTCCCTCCGTTACTCAGAACAGGACAGCGTGGAGAAACAAACAGAACTACGCTACTGCCACCTGTCTTTCCTGGTGCGTCTTATGCAGAGCCCAGAACAGAACAGAGGCCGCCTGCTTCCCGAGACATCTTGCCCCTACCCCCTTTTCTCCTAGCCCCACAAAACACCTCTTTTCAGGAGCATTGCACCGTTTTGTCACTTACCGCCCGACCGCAGGAGAGGAGCTGAAGGAGTCCCCAGGCGACAGGTCGGTGCGCGCTGGAGTCCGCTCAGGCCTCTCCTCCCTGTCGGATGCGGCAAGACGAACCGGGCGAGGCTGTCAGCTCGGTCCCACCTGGGGTGTCAAAACTGCTATCCCACAAGCGTGAGGGTCGTTTACCCGGTGTGCGGGACGCCAATATACACACAGGGCAGAGGTGTTTTTCTGTCACGTCTGCGCAGAGATGGGTGCTAGGCGGCAGCTCCACAAAGCTAGCACAAAGTTCGCTCCTACAGGTACAGTATTTATACAGGCTAGCTATGCATATGCATAAGTCATTACACAAAGCAGTTTTCTATTGGTCTACATTTCTCTTATTTCAACTTCAAGCTACAGCGCGACTTTAACATGCTGCGCACCCTCAGAGGCGAGGGCTCTCTGCTTGGGCTGGTGTCTCCAGCTCGAGGGCTGTGCCTTTTAGGATTATAAGGAGGATAGTTTGCGGGAGGGTGCTTCTTATCACACTCCTACTAGTTGTTTCGGACGGTTCCCAAAACATTTCCATTAGCTTACCTGTTTCTTCAGGATGTGCTTCTCTCCCAAGGACAGTAATTCTTGTTTAGACGTTCCACTTTCCGGCCTCAATCCTCCTTATCAGTTTGACGTAAGCCCTGGCCTTCCACCAGCTCCTGGGAGACGACACCGTCAGACTACAACACGACCGTTCTTTGACGCCAGTCAGTGGGTTCAGAATTAGGAACAGAAAGAACAGGACAAGCTAAACACCCACACAAGCCTCATATCCCTAAGAAATGATTAAAAAAACCCAAACGGACCCCATTTTAGATTGCGTTGGCTTAGGGGCTGCCTCCTTCAAGTGCCAGAGCGGACCGGTGGAATCAGTCACAGAACCCAGCTGCCCTCCAGGAGACAGCCCTGGTCCTCGCAAGCAAATTTTTCAAAACATCGTGCTATTTTCCGATTTTATCAACTGCAGCGGGCTTGCCCTACCAGCACGAGTTGAGGACATTTTCCTGTGGGTTCATTTGACGCTACAGGAAGCCTTGAGCAGGTACAAGCAACCAAGCGCGAGATAGAAAGTCAGCTAAGAGACCAGCTGCCGTACAAAATGTGTTCAAGATCGTGCCTGCGGGAACGGCACAAAGCCCACGATGACTGAACAAGTATGTCGGAGGCCCTACGGCAAACAGCGCCGACGTTTCGTGAAGCTCTTTTCCTGTCAAGAAGAGGACCTTTTATGCAGTATCTCTACTGGAATTCAGGCTGCTTCCTACACATTCTGGCAAGTTAGCTTTCACAGAAACCCCGAGAACTTCAACCACCAAGCAACGTTTGTAATTCTTGCTCTCTACCTACGGGGAATTTCAGCGAACCAGAACACCACTTAAAGCAAAATGCTGGGTCTGTTTCACGCCAATCAAATAGCTAAGCCATGGACAGGGGTCTGTAGAAAGACAACGACTTGAAAAGATAAAGATAGGAGAGTACTCACTTTTCTGCAATTTCTTCCAGTCGTTCCATTGATTTAGCAGCCCAACCCAGCCGTCAAAATTCTGGTGCAACAGAGAGAGCAGTAGCATGTCCACGCCATTCTCCCCTAGCCACACAGCCTTCCGCTTTGCCCATTGCTGCCAACAGCCAGAGCATCGGTGCCGCAGCACCTTGGGAATAACGCACCTCCCATCGCTACACACCTTTACAAAAGAACCGAGCAGGGTGGAAACAAACATCGCAATGCTTGCGGTAAGGGCTCAAACAGGGATGCCTATGGTATCACTCTGAGATTCAACAACCACTCAAAATGTCATTTTGCTGCAGTATTACAGGAGTTCATTGACTAGCGTCAAAAAAATTTGGTTGCAAATTCATTCTTTGAAGCATGACTTCCAAAGGCAAACGTTAAGTAATTCTCGTGAGCCTTTAACTGAGCGGAATGATGCAGGATCTGACTAAAATAATGGCGGATACAGCAGGGCCAGCCCCATCCTCAGCCCTTTTGAAACCCTGGGCCCAGCCCCATCCTCACCTCATGGGTCCCACCTGTGCTGCCCCGGGCCACAGCTGGAGCCCACGCCATGGGGAACAGGGGGCCAATTACCCCAAGCCTCACAAGCCAGACACAGCCAGCAACCTGGCACAGGCATGGGCACACACCACCACCAAGCTGGCGCTGCCGTGGGCAGATGCTGCCGCCAAGCTGGCACCGGCCTGGCAGACTTCAGTTTACAGCCCAAAGCCGAGGTTGGCCTCTAAACAAGAAAACACGTGAAAGCATCCTTACAGGATGCCGGTCCAGTGGTGTCCACGATAGCTCTCTCAGCCTCCCACGTAATAGACAGCTCCCCTCTCCGGGACCACATTTTGCATGTCCCAGGCCCTCCCCGCACCCCTGTTGAAAATCAAACAGAACAATTAAGGACTCTGCTTCATCGCCTCAGCCTCCAAAAGAAGCTTCCTTCCTCTGCTGACGGTCGACACGGATATCCTCGTGCTGTTCCTTGAATGCAGGCTGGCCTTGGGTGCCTGTACTGCCAAAGGAAGAGAAAAAGATCGTGCTCTTGTAACGTGCTCCATCATCCTCTTGTTCTTCAAGAAAACAGAAGAAAGCTACCATCCCCGTTGCTACATAGGAGAAATTGGTGCGGGGGACGGCTGAGCCCATCCCCAGAAATGGAAAACTCTGCTATGACCCTGCTTTGCCTTTTGGCGACAGCGCCCGCCATCGGTGCGCCCCAAACAGGCGAGGTCCCGCTCAGGCTGGCATCCGCCACAAAGAGGAGAGGTCCCCTGTGGGCTCAACAGAGTCAACTGAACAGAGTCTTCAGAAGAACTTAGCCGTGCATTCAGTTGACAAGTAAATCCCACCCAAGCAATGGTAGGGGGCATTCTGGCATCTAAAGGAATTCAGGAGTTAATTTAGTGTTTCCCATGGAACATTCCATAGGCTGTAAAAACAGCCTTAAAGTCTTTTTCCCTCTTGCACCAACAACGCTTCTTTTACTTCTACTTAAGGGTCCCCTACAACTACTTACTGCAGCATGTGTGGCTCCGCTATCAATAATGAAAAATAAAAAATCTCTTCTTTCATTCCCCAGCTTGACTGGAACCAGAGGATCGTCTGGGGAAATTTTAAGAGATTCCTCCGGCCCCCTTCAGTCCAACCCAATCTCCGGCATGACTCCAACGGCTTCTTCTGTCTCTCTTTCCCCATTACTCAGACGGCATGGGCAATTTTTTTCCAACGGCCCTCCTCTTGCTTACAATTTGCACGCCGATTCATTCCCAGGGGAATGTCATAACCATTTCTACTATTATTTCTACAGCCCCTTCCTCACCCACAAAATTCACCTCCTGTATTTTCTCTCCCTTTTTCCTGGTCTTCCCTCAAGGCAGCCAACAAAGAAGCTTGCGGCGTTACTCGCCCCCGCTTCTCCTTCTCTTCTATTTCCTCCCGATTATTACGTACCTTACATGCCATTGAGAAGAACCGTGAGATTGTCATGCCATCCTCGCCCTCTACCTTGTGTCATCTCTTTCTTATATCTGCTGCTGCTGCTTGACCAATAAACAGCCTGTTAAATAACTTTGAATTGCTATCATCTTCCGGATCCAGATCTGTCCGTTTTCGAGCTACTTCACACAATCTCTCAGAGAAGGCTGACGGGGTTTCCTTATGCCCCTGCCTTACTTCAGATAGTTTAGATAAATTCTTGGGCTTTTGCACTCCATGTTGAATCCCATACAAAATTAACTTCTGATATTCCTTTACCCTCTCTAATCCCTCACACTTGTGTTTGGATCCCACTCCGCATCCTCTTTCGGGAGGTACATATCGGTATCTAGCACCCCCCACCCCCCCCGCCTTGTTGCATCAGTCCCTCTTCTGGCCTTCTCTAAAATTCTTCTCCTCTCCTCAGTGGGAAACAAATATTCTAGGAGAGCCTGTACATCTCCCCGGTTAGGACTAGGAGTCGTGATTAACAGTACTATACATTCCTTCTGGATTGTTTCCATAGGATCCGACTGCCTGCTTGCAGTTTAATGAATCACAAGCAGTAAAAGGTACGCGTACGGACACCGGTGTTCCTTCAGGCCCTGCAGCCTGTCTGAGGGCAGCTCAAACTATCGGTTTCTCTCCCCTTCTTCTTTTAGAGATAGCACTCACAACTCCATCACCACTTGAGCTATCAGATTTGGGCTGTTTGGGGGGAGCTACCAACAGCTGAATATCCTCTTCTGAATTTTCCCATTCAATACAACGAGGTTTTCCCTTTTTCTCTTTTAACACATATATTCCAATCCGATGTTTAGAATCCACTAAACCACCTTTCTTCCTAATATCCCAATCGCGTCTTAACGAAAAAAACGTATCCACAGAAGGCATTTCATCCCATTTTTCAGTTCCCCGACAACACAACATTAATTCCGATATAGTGTTATATTTCAAGGATCCGTTCTCGGGCCATTTTTCACCATCTTCCCGTTGATATTGTGGCCACCGTTGATTACGATATCGTTTTAGCTGATTTTCAGTCATGGCATCTCCCCCAAGTTTATTGCAATGCTTCAGGATGCATCCTAGAGGAGAGCAAAGGGCTGCCTCCTGGGAAGCAGCAGCGCCCATACCGGTACTGAAAAACCCAGCATTTCTACGCAAACCAGAACGAGGGACGTCTCCCTCCGTTACTCAGAACAGGACAGCGTGGAGAAACAAACAGAACTACGCTACTGCCACCTGTCTTTCCTGGTGCGTCTTATGCAGAGCCCAGAACAGAACAGAGGCCGCCTGCTTCCCGAGACATCTTGCCCCTACCCCCTTTTCTCCTAGCCCCACAAAACACCTCTTTTCAGGAGCATTGCACCGTTTTGTCACTTACCGCCCGACCGCAGGAGAGGAGCTGAAGGAGTCCCCAGGCGACAGGTCGGTGCGCGCTGGAGTCCGCTCAGGCCTCTCCTCCCTGTCGGATGCGGCAAGACGAACCGGGCGAGGCTGTCAGCTCGGTCCCACCTGGGGTGTCAAAACTGCTATCCCACAAGCGTGAGGGTCGTTTACCCGGTGTGCGGGACGCCAATATACACACAGGGCAGAGGTGTTTTTCTGTCACGTCTGCGCAGAGATGGGTGCTAGGCGGCAGCTCCACAAAGCTAGCACAAAGTTCGCTCCTACAGGTACAGTATTTATACAGGCTAGCTATGCATATGCATAAGTCATTACACAAAGCAGTTTTCTATTGGTCTACATTTCTCTTATTTCAACTTCAAGCTACAGCGCGACTTTAACATGCTGCGCACCCTCAGAGGCGAGGGCTCTCTGCTTGGGCTGGTGTCTCCAGCTCGAGGGCTGTGCCTTTTAGGATTATAAGGAGGATAGTTTGCGGGAGGGTGCTTCTTATCACACTCCTACTAGTTGTTTCGGACGGTTCCCAAAACATTTCCATTAGCTTACCTGTTTCTTCAGGATGTGCTTCTCTCCCAAGGACAGTAATTCTTGTTTAGACGTTCCACTTTCCGGCCTCAATCCTCCTTATCAGTTTGACGTAAGCCCTGGCCTTCCACCAGCTCCTGGGAGACGACACCGTCAGACTACAACACGACCGTTCTTTGACGCCAGTCAGTGGGTTCAGAATTAGGAACAGAAAGAACAGGACAAGCTAAACACCCACACAAGCCTCATATCCCTAAGAAATGATTAAAAAAACCCAAACGGACCCCATTTTAGATTGCGTTGGCTTAGGGGCTGCCTCCTTCAAGTGCCAGAGCGGACCGGTGGAATCAGTCACAGAACCCAGCTGCCCTCCAGGAGACAGCCCTGGTCCTCGCAAGCAAATTTTTCAAAACATCGTGCTATTTTCCGATTTTATCAACTGCAGCGGGCTTGCCCTACCAGCACGAGTTGAGGACATTTTCCTGTGGGTTCATTTGACGCTACAGGAAGCCTTGAGCAGGTACAAGCAACCAAGCGCGAGATAGAAAGTCAGCTAAGAGACCAGCTGCCGTACAAAATGTGTTCAAGATCGTGCCTGCGGGAACGGCACAAAGCCCACGATGACTGAACAAGTATGTCGGAGGCCCTACGGCAAACAGCGCCGACGTTTCGTGAAGCTCTTTTCCTGTCAAGAAGAGGACCTTTTATGCAGTATCTCTACTGGAATTCAGGCTGCTTCCTACACATTCTGGCAAGTTAGCTTTCACAGAAACCCCGAGAACTTCAACCACCAAGCAACGTTTGTAATTCTTGCTCTCTACCTACGGGGAATTTCAGCGAACCAGAACACCACTTAAAGCAAAATGCTGGGTCTGTTTCACGCCAATCAAATAGCTAAGCCATGGACAGGGGTCTGTAGAAAGACAACGACTTGAAAAGATAAAGATAGGAGAGTACTCACTTTTCTGCAATTTCTTCCAGTCGTTCCATTGATTTAGCAGCCCAACCCAGCCGTCAAAATTCTGGTGCAACAGAGAGAGCAGTAGCATGTCCACGCCATTCTCCCCTAGCCACACAGCCTTCCGCTTTGCCCATTGCTGCCAACAGCCAGAGCATCGGTGCCGCAGCACCTTGGGAATAACGCACCTCCCATCGCTACACACCTTTACAAAAGAACCGAGCAGGGTGGAAACAAACATCGCAATGCTTGCGGTAAGGGCTCAAACAGGGATGCCTATGGTATCACTCTGAGATTCAACAACCACTCAAAATGTCATTTTGCTGCAGTATTACAGGAGTTCATTGACTAGCGTCAAAAAAATTTGGTTGCAAATTCATTCTTTGAAGCATGACTTCCAAAGGCAAACGTTAAGTAATTCTCGTGAGCCTTTAACTGAGCGGAATGATGCAGGATCTGACTAAAATAATGGCGGATACAGCAGGGCCAGCCCCATCCTCAGCCCTTTTGAAACCCTGGGCCCAGCCCCATCCTCACCTCATGGGTCCCACCTGTGCTGCCCCGGGCCACAGCTGGAGCCCACGCCATGGGGAACAGGGGGCCAATTACCCCAAGCCTCACAAGCCAGACACAGCCAGCAACCTGGCACAGGCATGGGCACACACCACCACCAAGCTGGCGCTGCCGTGGGCAGATGCTGCCGCCAAGCTGGCACCGGCCTGGCAGACTTCAGTTTACAGCCCAAAGCCGAGGTTGGCCTCTAAACAAGAAAACACGTGAAAGCATCCTTACAGGATGCCGGTCCAGTGGTGTCCACGATAGCTCTCTCAGCCTCCCACGTAATAGACAGCTCCCCTGTCCGGGACCACATTTTGCATGTCCCAGGCCCTCCCCGCACCCCTGTTGAAAATCAAACAGAACAATTAAGGACTCTGCTTCATCGCCTCAGCCTCCAAAAGAAGCTTCCTTCCTCTGCTGACGGTCGACACGGATATCCTCGTGCTGTTCCTTGAATGCAGGCTGGCCTTGGGTGCCTGTACTGCCAAAGGAAGAGAAAAAGATCGTGCTCTTGTAACGTGCTCCATCATCCTCTTGTTCTTCAAGAAAACAGAAGAAAGCTACCATCCCCGTTGCTACATAGGAGAAATTGGTGCGGGGGACGGCTGAGCCCATCCCCAGAAATGGAAAACTCTGCTATGACCCTGCTTTGCCTTTTGGCGACAGCGCCCGCCATCGGTGCGCCCCAAACAGGCGAGGTCCCGCTCAGGCTGGCATCCGCCACAAAGAGGAGAGGTCCCCTGTGGGCTCAACAGAGTCAACTGAACAGAGTCTTCAGAAGAACTTAGCCGTGCATTCAGTTGACAAGTAAATCCCACCCAAGCAATGGTAGGGGGCATTCTGGCATCTAAAGGAATTCAGGAGTTAATTTAGTGTTTCCCATGGAACATTCCATAGGCTGTAAAAACAGCCTTAAAGTCTTTTTCCCTCTTGCACCAACAACGCTTCTTTTACTTCTACTTAAGGGTCCCCTACAACTACTTACTGCAGCATGTGTGGCTCCGCTATCAATAATGAAAAATAAAAAATCTCTTCTTTCATTCCCCAGCTTGACTGGAACCAGAGGATCGTCTGGGGAAATTTTAAGAGATTCCTCCGGCCCCCTTCAGTCCAACCCAATCTCCGGCATGACTCCAACGGCTTCTTCTGTCTCTCTTTCCCCATTACTCAGACGGCATGGGCAATTTTTTTCCAACGGCCCTCCTCTTGCTTACAATTTGCACGCCGATTCATTCCCAGGGGAATGTCATAACCATTTCTACTATTATTTCTACAGCCCCTTCCTCACCCACAAAATTCACCTCCTGTATTTTCTCTCCCTTTTTCCTGGTCTTCCCTCAAGGCAGCCAACAAAGAAGCTTGCGGCGTTACTCGCCCCCGCTTCTCCTTCTCTTCTATTTCCTCCCGATTATTACGTACCTTACATGCCATTGAGAAGAACCGTGAGATTGTCATGCCATCCTCGCCCTCTACCTTGTGTCATCTCTTTCTTATATCTGCTGCTGCTGCTTGACCAATAAACAGCCTGTTAAATAACTTTGAATTGCTATCATCTTCCGGATCCAGATCTGTCCGTTTTCGAGCTACTTCACACAATCTCTCAGAGAAGGCTGACGGGGTTTCCTTATGCCCCTGCCTTACTTCAGATAGTTTAGATAAATTCTTGGGCTTTTGCACTCCATGTTGAATCCCATACAAAATTAACTTCTGATATTCCTTTACCCTCTCTAATCCCTCACACTTGTGTTTGGATCCCACTCCGCATCCTCTTTCGGGAGGTACATATCGGTATCTAGCACCCCCCACCCCCCCCGCCTTGTTGCATCAGTCCCTCTTCTGGCCTTCTCTAAAATTCTTCTCCTCTCCTCAGTGGGAAACAAATATTCTAGGAGAGCCTGTACATCTCCCCGGTTAGGACTAGGAGTCGTGATTAACAGTACTATACATTCCTTCTGGATTGTTTCCATAGGATCCGACTGCCTGTTTGCAGTTTAATGAATCACAAGCAGTAAAAGGTACGCGTACGGACACCGGTGTTCCTTCAGGCCCTGCAGCCTGTCTGAGGGCAGCTCAAACTATCGGTTTCTCTCCCCTTCTTCTTTTAGAGATAGCACTCACAACTCCATCACCACTTGAGCTATCAGATTTGGGCTGTTTGGGGGGAGCTACCAACAGCTGAATATCCTCTTCTGAATTTTCCCATTCAATACAACGAGGTTTTCCCTTTTTCTCTTTTAACACATATATTCCAATCCGATGTTTAGAATCCACTAAACCACCTTTCTTCCTAATATCCCAATCGCGTCTTAACGAAAAAAACGTATCCACAGAAGGCATTTCATCCCATTTTTCAGTTCCCCGACAACACAACATTAATTCCGATATAGTGTTATATTTCAAGGATCCGTTCTCGGGCCATTTTTCACCATCTTCCCGTTGATATTGTGGCCACCGTTGATTACGATATCGTTTTAGCTGATTTTCAGTCATGGCATCTCCCCCAAGTTTATTGCAATGCTTCAGGATGCATCCTAGAGGAGAGCAAAGGGCTGCCTCCTGGGAAGCAGCAGCGCCCATACCGGTACTGAAAAACCCAGCATTTCTACGCAAACCAGAACGAGGGACGTCTCCCTCCGTTACTCAGAACAGGACAGCGTGGAGAAACAAACAGAACTACGCTACTGCCACCTGTCTTTCCTGGTGCGTCTTATGCAGAGCCCAGAACAGAACAGAGGCCGCCTGCTTCCCGAGACATCTTGCCCCTACCCCCTTTTCTCCTAGCCCCACAAAACACCTCTTTTCAGGAGCATTGCACCGTTTTGTCACTTACCGCCCGACCGCAGGAGAGGAGCTGAAGGAGTCCCCAGGCGACAGGTCGGTGCGCGCTGGAGTCCGCTCAGGCCTCTCCTCCCTGTCGGATGCGGCAAGACGAACCGGGCGAGGCTGTCAGCTCGGTCCCACCTGGGGTGTCAAAACTGCTATCCCACAAGCGTGAGGGTCGTTTACCCGGTGTGCGGGACGCCAATATACACACAGGGCAGAGGTGTTTTTCTGTCACGTCTGCGCAGAGATGGGTGCTAGGCGGCAGCTCCACAAAGCTAGCACAAAGTTCGCTCCTACAGGTACAGTATTTATACAGGCTAGCTATGCATATGCATAAGTCATTACACAAAGCAGTTTTCTATTGGTCTACATTTCTCTTATTTCAACTTCAAGCTACAGCGCGACTTTAACATGCTGCGCACCCTCAGAGGCGAGGGCTCTCTGCTTGGGCTGGTGTCTCCAGCTCGAGGGCTGTGCCTTTTAGGATTATAAGGAGGATAGTTTGCGGGAGGGTGCTTCTTATCACACTCCTACTAGTTGTTTCGGACGGTTCCCAAAACATTTCCATTAGCTTACCTGTTTCTTCAGGATGTGCTTCTCTCCCAAGGACAGTAATTCTTGTTTAGACGTTCCACTTTCCGGCCTCAATCCTCCTTATCAGTTTGACGTAAGCCCTGGCCTTCCACCAGCTCCTGGGAGACGACACCGTCAGACTACAACACGACCGTTCTTTGACGCCAGTCAGTGGGTTCAGAATTAGGAACAGAAAGAACAGGACAAGCTAAACACCCACACAAGCCTCATATCCCTAAGAAATGATTAAAAAAACCCAAACGGACCCCATTTTAGATTGCGTTGGCTTAGGGGCTGCCTCCTTCAAGTGCCAGAGCGGACCGGTGGAATCAGTCACAGAACCCAGCTGCCCTCCAGGAGACAGCCCTGGTCCTCGCAAGCAAATTTTTCAAAACATCGTGCTATTTTCCGATTTTATCAACTGCAGCGGGCTTGCCCTACCAGCACGAGTTGAGGACATTTTCCTGTGGGTTCATTTGACGCTACAGGAAGCCTTGAGCAGGTACAAGCAACCAAGCGCGAGATAGAAAGTCAGCTAAGAGACCAGCTGCCGTACAAAATGTGTTCAAGATCGTGCCTGCGGGAACGGCACAAAGCCCACGATGACTGAACAAGTATGTCGGAGGCCCTACGGCAAACAGCGCCGACGTTTCGTGAAGCTCTTTTCCTGTCAAGAAGAGGACCTTTTATGCAGTATCTCTACTGGAATTCAGGCTGCTTCCTACACATTCTGGCAAGTTAGCTTTCACAGAAACCCCGAGAACTTCAACCACCAAGCAACGTTTGTAATTCTTGCTCTCTACCTACGGGGAATTTCAGCGAACCAGAACACCACTTAAAGCAAAATGCTGGGTCTGTTTCACGCCAATCAAATAGCTAAGCCATGGACAGGGGTCTGTAGAAAGACAACGACTTGAAAAGATAAAGATAGGAGAGTACTCACTTTTCTGCAATTTCTTCCAGTCGTTCCATTGATTTAGCAGCCCAACCCAGCCGTCAAAATTCTGGTGCAACAGAGAGAGCAGTAGCATGTCCACGCCATTCTCCCCTAGCCACACAGCCTTCCGCTTTGCCCATTGCTGCCAACAGCCAGAGCATCGGTGCCGCAGCACCTTGGGAATAACGCACCTCCCATCGCTACACACCTTTACAAAAGAACCGAGCAGGGTGGAAACAAACATCGCAATGCTTGCGGTAAGGGCTCAAACAGGGATGCCTATGGTATCACTCTGAGATTCAACAACCACTCAAAATGTCATTTTGCTGCAGTATTACAGGAGTTCATTGACTAGCGTCAAAAAAATTTGGTTGCAAATTCATTCTTTGAAGCATGACTTCCAAAGGCAAACGTTAAGTAATTCTCGTGAGCCTTTAACTGAGCGGAATGATGCAGGATCTGACTAAAATAATGGCGGATACAGCAGGGCCAGCCCCATCCTCAGCCCTTTTGAAACCCTGGGCCCAGCCCCATCCTCACCTCATGGGTCCCACCTGTGCTGCCCCGGGCCACAGCTGGAGCCCACGCCATGGGGAACAGGGGGCCAATTACCCCAAGCCTCACAAGCCAGACACAGCCAGCAACCTGGCACAGGCATGGGCACACACCACCACCAAGCTGGCGCTGCCGTGGGCAGATGCTGCCGCCAAGCTGGCACCGGCCTGGCAGACTTCAGTTTACAGCCCAAAGCCGAGGTTGGCCTCTAAACAAGAAAACACGTGAAAGCATCCTTACAGGATGCCGGTCCAGTGGTGTCCACGATAGCTCTCTCAGCCTCCCACGTAATAGACAGCTCCCCTGTCCGGGACCACATTTTGCATGTCCCAGGCCCTCCCCGCACCCCTGTTGAAAATCAAACAGAACAATTAAGGACTCTGCTTCATCGCCTCAGCCTCCAAAAGAAGCTTCCTTCCTCTGCTGACGGTCGACACGGATATCCTCGTGCTGTTCCTTGAATGCAGGCTGGCCTTGGGTGCCTGTACTGCCAAAGGAAGAGAAAAAGATCGTGCTCTTGTAACGTGCTCCATCATCCTCTTGTTCTTCAAGAAAACAGAAGAAAGCTACCATCCCCGTTGCTACATAGGAGAAATTGGTGCGGGGGACGGCTGAGCCCATCCCCAGAAATGGAAAACTCTGCTATGACCCTGCTTTGCCTTTTGGCGACAGCGCCCGCCATCGGTGCGCCCCAAACAGGCGAGGTCCCGCTCAGGCTGGCATCCGCCACAAAGAGGAGAGGTCCCCTGTGGGCTCAACAGAGTCAACTGAACAGAGTCTTCAGAAGAACTTAGCCGTGCATTCAGTTGACAAGTAAATCCCACCCAAGCAATGGTAGGGGGCATTCTGGCATCTAAAGGAATTCAGGAGTTAATTTAGTGTTTCCCATGGAACATTCCATAGGCTGTAAAAACAGCCTTAAAGTCTTTTTCCCTCTTGCACCAACAACGCTTCTTTTACTTCTACTTAAGGGTCCCCTACAACTACTTACTGCAGCATGTGTGGCTCCGCTATCAATAATGAAAAATAAAAAATCTCTTCTTTCATTCCCCAGCTTGACTGGAACCAGAGGATCGTCTGGGGAAATTTTAAGAGATTCCTCCGGCCCCCTTCAGTCCAACCCAATCTCCGGCATGACTCCAACGGCTTCTTCTGTCTCTCTTTCCCCATTACTCAGACGGCATGGGCAATTTTTTTCCAACGGCCCTCCTCTTGCTTACAATTTGCACGCCGATTCATTCCCAGGGGAATGTCATAACCATTTCTACTATTATTTCTACAGCCCCTTCCTCACCCACAAAATTCACCTCCTGTATTTTCTCTCCCTTTTTCCTGGTCTTCCCTCAAGGCAGCCAACAAAGAAGCTTGCGGCGTTACTCGCCCCCGCTTCTCCTTCTCTTCTATTTCCTCCCGATTATTACGTACCTTACATGCCATTGAGAAGAACCGTGAGATTGTCATGCCATCCTCGCCCTCTACCTTGTGTCATCTCTTTCTTATATCTGCTGCTGCTGCTTGACCAATAAACAGCCTGTTAAATAACTTTGAATTGCTATCATCTTCCGGATCCAGATCTGTCCGTTTTCGAGCTACTTCACACAATCTCTCAGAGAAGGCTGACGGGGTTTCCTTATGCCCCTGCCTTACTTCAGATAGTTTAGATAAATTCTTGGGCTTTTGCACTCCATGTTGAATCCCATACAAAATTAACTTCTGATATTCCTTTACCCTCTCTAATCCCTCACACTTGTGTTTGGATCCCACTCCGCATCCTCTTTCGGGAGGTACATATCGGTATCTAGCACCCCCCACCCCCCCCGCCTTGTTGCATCAGTCCCTCTTCTGGCCTTCTCTAAAATTCTTCTCCTCTCCTCAGTGGGAAACAAATATTCTAGGAGAGCCTGTACATCTCCCCGGTTAGGACTAGGAGTCGTGATTAACAGTACTATACATTCCTTCTGGATTGTTTCCATAGGATCCGACTGCCTGTTTGCAGTTTAATGAATCACAAGCAGTAAAAGGTACGCGTACGGACACCGGTGTTCCTTCAGGCCCTGCAGCCTGTCTGAGGGCAGCTCAAACTATCGGTTTCTCTCCCCTTCTTCTTTTAGAGATAGCACTCACAACTCCATCACCACTTGAGCTATCAGATTTGGGCTGTTTGGGGGGAGCTACCAACAGCTGAATATCCTCTTCTGAATTTTCCCATTCAATACAACGAGGTTTTCCCTTTTTCTCTTTTAACACATATATTCCAATCCGATGTTTAGAATCCACTAAACCACCTTTCTTCCTAATATCCCAATCGCGTCTTAACGAAAAAAACGTATCCACAGAAGGCATTTCATCCCATTTTTCAGTTCCCCGACAACACAACATTAATTCCGATATAGTGTTATATTTCAAGGATCCGTTCTCGGGCCATTTTTCACCATCTTCCCGTTGATATTGTGGCCACCGTTGATTACGATATCGTTTTAGCTGATTTTCAGTCATGGCATCTCCCCCAAGTTTATTGCAATGCTTCAGGATGCATCCTAGAGGAGAGCAAAGGGCTGCCTCCTGGGAAGCAGCAGCGCCCATACCGGTACTGAAAAACCCAGCATTTCTACGCAAACCAGAACGAGGGACGTCTCCCTCCGTTACTCAGAACAGGACAGCGTGGAGAAACAAACAGAACTACGCTACTGCCACCTGTCTTTCCTGGTGCGTCTTATGCAGAGCCCAGAACAGAACAGAGGCCGCCTGCTTCCCGAGACATCTTGCCCCTACCCCCTTTTCTCCTAGCCCCACAAAACACCTCTTTTCAGGAGCATTGCACCGTTTTGTCACTTACCGCCCGACCGCAGGAGAGGAGCTGAAGGAGTCCCCAGGCGACAGGTCGGTGCGCGCTGGAGTCCGCTCAGGCCTCTCCTCCCTGTCGGATGCGGCAAGACGAACCGGGCGAGGCTGTCAGCTCGGTCCCACCTGGGGTGTCAAAACTGCTATCCCACAAGCGTGAGGGTCGTTTACCCGGTGTGCGGGACGCCAATATACACACAGGGCAGAGGTGTTTTTCTGTCACGTCTGCGCAGAGATGGGTGCTAGGCGGCAGCTCCACAAAGCTAGCACAAAGTTCGCTCCTACAGGTACAGTATTTATACAGGCTAGCTATGCATATGCATAAGTCATTACACAAAGCAGTTTTCTATTGGTCTACATTTCTCTTATTTCAACTTCAAGCTACAGCGCGACTTTAACATGCTGCGCACCCTCAGAGGCGAGGGCTCTCTGCTTGGGCTGGTGTCTCCAGCTCGAGGGCTGTGCCTTTTAGGATTATAAGGAGGATAGTTTGCGGGAGGGTGCTTCTTATCACACTCCTACTAGTTGTTTCGGACGGTTCCCAAAACATTTCCATTAGCTTACCTGTTTCTTCAGGATGTGCTTCTCTCCCAAGGACAGTAATTCTTGTTTAGACGTTCCACTTTCCGGCCTCAATCCTCCTTATCAGTTTGACGTAAGCCCTGGCCTTCCACCAGCTCCTGGGAGACGACACCGTCAGACTACAACACGACCGTTCTTTGACGCCAGTCAGTGGGTTCAGAATTAGGAACAGAAAGAACAGGACAAGCTAAACACCCACACAAGCCTCATATCCCTAAGAAATGATTAAAAAAACCCAAACGGACCCCATTTTAGATTGCGTTGGCTTAGGGGCTGCCTCCTTCAAGTGCCAGAGCGGACCGGTGGAATCAGTCACAGAACCCAGCTGCCCTCCAGGAGACAGCCCTGGTCCTCGCAAGCAAATTTTTCAAAACATCGTGCTATTTTCCGATTTTATCAACTGCAGCGGGCTTGCCCTACCAGCACGAGTTGAGGACATTTTCCTGTGGGTTCATTTGACGCTACAGGAAGCCTTGAGCAGGTACAAGCAACCAAGCGCGAGATAGAAAGTCAGCTAAGAGACCAGCTGCCGTACAAAATGTGTTCAAGATCGTGCCTGCGGGAACGGCACAAAGCCCACGATGACTGAACAAGTATGTCGGAGGCCCTACGGCAAACAGCGCCGACGTTTCGTGAAGCTCTTTTCCTGTCAAGAAGAGGACCTTTTATGCAGTATCTCTACTGGAATTCAGGCTGCTTCCTACACATTCTGGCAAGTTAGCTTTCACAGAAACCCCGAGAACTTCAACCACCAAGCAACGTTTGTAATTCTTGCTCTCTACCTACGGGGAATTTCAGCGAACCAGAACACCACTTAAAGCAAAATGCTGGGTCTGTTTCACGCCAATCAAATAGCTAAGCCATGGACAGGGGTCTGTAGAAAGACAACGACTTGAAAAGATAAAGATAGGAGAGTACTCACTTTTCTGCAATTTCTTCCAGTCGTTCCATTGATTTAGCAGCCCAACCCAGCCGTCAAAATTCTGGTGCAACAGAGAGAGCAGTAGCATGTCCACGCCATTCTCCCCTAGCCACACAGCCTTCCGCTTTGCCCATTGCTGCCAACAGCCAGAGCATCGGTGCCGCAGCACCTTGGGAATAACGCACCTCCCATCGCTACACACCTTTACAAAAGAACCGAGCAGGGTGGAAACAAACATCGCAATGCTTGCGGTAAGGGCTCAAACAGGGATGCCTATGGTATCACTCTGAGATTCAACAACCACTCAAAATGTCATTTTGCTGCAGTATTACAGGAGTTCATTGACTAGCGTCAAAAAAATTTGGTTGCAAATTCATTCTTTGAAGCATGACTTCCAAAGGCAAACGTTAAGTAATTCTCGTGAGCCTTTAACTGAGCGGAATGATGCAGGATCTGACTAAAATAATGGCGGATACAGCAGGGCCAGCCCCATCCTCAGCCCTTTTGAAACCCTGGGCCCAGCCCCATCCTCACCTCATGGGTCCCACCTGTGCTGCCCCGGGCCACAGCTGGAGCCCACGCCATGGGGAACAGGGGGCCAATTACCCCAAGCCTCACAAGCCAGACACAGCCAGCAACCTGGCACAGGCATGGGCACACACCACCACCAAGCTGGCGCTGCCGTGGGCAGATGCTGCCGCCAAGCTGGCACCGGCCTGGCAGACTTCAGTTTACAGCCCAAAGCCGAGGTTGGCCTCTAAACAAGAAAACACGTGAAAGCATCCTTACAGGATGCCGGTCCAGTGGTGTCCACGATAGCTCTCTCAGCCTCCCACGTAATAGACAGCTCCCCTGTCCGGGACCACATTTTGCATGTCCCAGGCCCTCCCCGCACCCCTGTTGAAAATCAAACAGAACAATTAAGGACTCTGCTTCATCGCCTCAGCCTCCAAAAGAAGCTTCCTTCCTCTGCTGACGGTCGACACGGATATCCTCGTGCTGTTCCTTGAATGCAGGCTGGCCTTGGGTGCCTGTACTGCCAAAGGAAGAGAAAAAGATCGTGCTCTTGTAACGTGCTCCATCATCCTCTTGTTCTTCAAGAAAACAGAAGAAAGCTACCATCCCCGTTGCTACATAGGAGAAATTTGTGCAGGGGATGGCTGAGCCCATCCCCAGAAATGGAAAACTCTGCTATGACCCTGCTTTGCCTTTTGGCGACAGCGCCCGCCATCGTTGTGCCCCAAACAGGCGAGGTCCCGTTCAGGCTGGCATCCGCCACAAAGAGGAGAGGTCCCCTGTGGGCTGAACAGAGTCAACTGAACAGAGTCTTCAGAAGAACTTAGCCGTGCATTCAGTTGACAAGTAAATCCCACCCAAGCAATGGTAGGGGGCATTCTGGCATCTAAAGGAATTCAGGAGTTAATTTAGTGTTTCCCATGGAACATTCCATAGGCTGTAAAAACAGCCTTAAAGTCTTTTTTCCTCTTGCACCAACAACGATTCTTTTACTTCTACTTAAGGGTCCCCTACAACTACTTACTGCAGCATGTGTGGCTCCGCTATCAATCATGAAAAATAAAAAAAATCTCTTCTTTCATTCCCCAGCTTGACTGGAACCCGAGGATCGTCTGGGGAAATTTTAAGAGATTCCTCCGGCCCCCTTCAGTCCAACCCAATCTCCGGCATGACTCCAAGGGCTTCTTCTGTCTCTCTTTCCCCATTACTCAGACGGCACGGACAATTTTTTTCCAACGGCCCTCTTGCTTACAATTTGCACGCCAATTCATTCCCAGGGGAATGTCATAACCATTTCTACTATTATTTCTACAGCCCCTTCCTCACCCACAAAATTCACCTCCTGTATTTTCTCTCCCTTTTTCCTGGTCTTCCCTCAAGGCAGCCAACAAAGAAGCTTGCGGCGTTACTCGCCCCCGCTTCTCCTTCTCTTCTATTTCCTCCCGATTATTACGTACCTTACATGCCATTGAGAAGAACTGTGAGATTGTCATGCCATCCTCGCCCTCTACCTTGTGTCATCTCTTTCTTATATCTGCTGCTGCTGCTTGACCAATAAACAGCCTGTTAAATAACTTTGAATTGCTATCATCTTCCGGATCCAGATCTGTCCGTTTTCGAGCTACTTCACACAATCTCTCAGAGAAGGCTGACGGGGTTTCCTTATGCCCCTGCCTTACTTCAGATAGTTTAGATAAATTCTTGGGCTTTTGCACTCCGTTTTGAATCCCATACAAAATTAACTTCTGATATTCCTTTACCCTCTCTAATCCCTCACACTTGTGTTTGGATCCCACTCCGGATCCTCTTTCGGGAGGTACATATCGGTATCTAGCACCCCCCAAGCACCCCCCCCAACCCACCCGCCTTGTCGATCAGTCCCTCTCTGGCCTTCTCTAAAATTCTTCTCCTCTCCTCAGTGGGAAACAAATATTCTAGGAGAGCCTGTACATCTCCCCAGTTAGGACTAGGAGTCGTGATTAACAGTACTATACATTCCTTCTGGATTGTTTCCATAGGACCCGACTGCCTGTTTGCAGTTTAATAAATCACACGCAGTAAAAGGTACGCGTACGGACACCGGTGTTCCTTCAGGCCCTGCAGCCTGTCTGAGGGCAGCTCAAACTATCGGTTTCTCTCCCCTTCTTCTTTTAGAGATAGCACTCACAACTCCATCACCACTTGAGCTATCAGATTTGGGCTGTTTGGGGGGAGCTACCAACAGCTGAATATCCTCTTCTGAATTTTCCCATTCAATACAACGAGGTTTTCCCTTTTTCTCTTTTAACACATATATTCCAATCCGATGTTTAGCATCCACTAAACCACCTTTCTTCCTAATATCCCAATCGCGTCTTAACGAAAAAAACATATCCACAGAAGGCATTTCATCCCATTTTTCAGTTCCCCGACAACACAACATTAATTCCGATATAGTGTTATATTTCAAGGATCCGTTCTCGGGCCATTTTTCACCATCTTCCCGTTGATATTGTGGCCACCGTTGATTACGATATCGTTTTAGCTGATTTTCAGTCATGGCATCTCCCCCAAGTTTATTGCAATGCTTCAGGATGCATCCTAGAGGAGAGCAAAGGGGTGCCTCCTGGGAAGCAGCAGCACCCATATCGGTACCGAAAAACCCAGCATTTCTACACTAACCAGAACGAGGGACGTCTCCCTTCGTTACTCAGAACAGGACAGCGTGGAGAAACAAACAGAACTACGCTACTGCCACCTGTCTTTCCCGGTGCGTCTTATGCAGAGCCCAGAACAGAACAGAGGCCGCCTGCTTCCCAAGACATCTTGCCCCTACCCCCTTTTCTCCTAGCCCCACAAAACACCTCTTTTCAGGAACATTGCACCGTTTTGTCACTTACCGCCCGACCGCAGGAGAGGAGCTGAAGGAGTCCCCAGTCGACTGGTCGGTGCGCGCTGGAGTCCGCTCAGGCCTCTCCTCCCTGTCGGATGCGGCAAGACGAACCGGGCGAGGCTGTCAGCTCGGTCCCACCTGGGGTGTCAAAACTGTTATCCCACAAGCGTGAGGTCGTCTACCCGGTGTGCGGGACGCCAATATACACACAGGGCAGAGGTGTTTTTATGTCACGTCTGCGCAGAGATGGGTGCTAGGCGGCAGCTCCACAAAGCTAGCACAATGTTCGCTCCTACAGGTACAGTATTTATACAGGCTAGCTATGCATATGCATAAGTCATTACACAAAGCAGTTTTCTATTGGTCTACATTTCTCTTATTTCAACTTCAAGCTACAGCGCGACTTTAACATGCTGCGCACGCTCAGAGGCGAGGGCTCTCTGCTTGGGCTGGTGTCTCCAGCTCGAGGGCTGTGCCTTTTAGTATCATAAGGAGGATAGTTTGCGGGAGGGTGCTTCTTATCACACTCCTACTAGTTGTTTCGGACAGTTCCCAAAACATTTCCATTAGCTTACCTATTTCTTCAGGATGTGCTTCTCTCCCAAGGACAGTAATTCTTGTTTAGACGTTCCACTTTCCGGCCTCAATCCTCCTTATCAGTTTGACGTAAGCCCTGGCCTTCCACCAGCTCCTGGGAGACGACACCGTCAGACTACAACACGACCGTTCTTTGACGCCAGTCAGTGGGTTCAGAATTAGGAACAGAAAGAACAGGACAAGCTAAACACCCACACAAGCCTCATATCCCTAAGAAATGATTAAAAAAACCCCAACGGACCCCATTTTAGATTGCGTTGGCTTAGGGACTGCGTCCTTCAAGTGCCAGAGCGGACCGGTGGAATCAGTCACAGAACCCAGCTGCCCTCCAGGAGACAGCCCTGGTCCTCGCAAGGCAAATTTTTCAAAACATCGTGCTATTTTCCCATTTTATCAACTACAGCGGGCTTGCCCTACCAGCACGAGTTGAGGACATTTTCCTGTGGGTTCATTTGACACTACAGGAAGCCTTGAGCAGCTACAAGCAACCAAGCGCGAGATAGAAAGTCAGCTAAGAGACCAGCTGCCGTACAAAATTTGCCGTACAAAATTTGAATGGAGGGCTAGAAGCCCAAAACTAACTCACCATCCTGGCAACTATTGGAGACTTGTGGTGACTGCGGGGGAACAGAGCTTGGGAAGCTTTGCCAGTCTGGCAATAGAAAGCTAAGGCCCTGCAAACACGGTATGTTTAACCAAAAAAAAAAGGGGGACGGGGACACACACACACACGACACACGACGTTGTTTTGTAGTTCCTCTGCTTTCTACACAGAACCAAAGCAATTTTAGTTCACTAATGAACGTTCACACTTCCACACGGTACTCCTACAAACATCAGTCACTGCTAATAAGCAACGGATGTAGTGGGTACAGAGAAACCTCCTGTACAGCAAGTGCTTTAAGCTTTTCTAAGGTCAAGACGTTACTTCCCAGGTCCCTGCAAAACCCTGACTCTGCCCTGCCCCACCCACCCTGTTCTATTTGGAACGATTGCTGAAAAACACAAATACTCCACTGCAAATAAGCAACCGACATCCAGACCCAGAGCTTTCCCTTAGAGGACAATGCCAAAGCCAAGCCCAGAATTTTTACTTGCTGATGATCGCCAGCGTGTGAGAGCAGAGCTGGATGCCAGGACTTCCCTCCCGGATGACAGAAACGCTCATGTGCACACACGCATGCGCAGTCCTGAGCTGCAGTTCTGGCTTTGGACCCTCCCGACGACCAAACGTCGGTACCGCGGGTGGGGAGCTGAGCATGCGCAGTGGCGCATTTTCCCGAGCTTGCTGCTGCCACTGTGTGGACAAACGTCGGTACTGCAGCTTGGAAGCTGCGCATGGGCAGGGGTGCATTTTCAAGTGCTCGCTGCTGTCGCTCAGTGGAACAGGGTCAGTACTGCAGATGGGGATCCGTGCATGCGCATTGGCGCATTTTCGCGAGCTCGCTGCTGCCTGTGTGTGGACAAAAGTCCGTACTGCAACCTGCTAGCAGCGCACGCGCAGTGCTGCATTTGTTTTGTGCTCGCTGCTGCCTCCCAGTGACCAGAGGTCGGTACTGCAGCCTGGGAGCCGCGCATGCGTGCTGGCGCTTTTTTGGTGCTCGCTCCTGCCGCCCCGTGGACAGAGGGCGGTACTGCTGGTGCGGCTCGGCGCATGCGCGGTGGCGCATTTCCCCGTGCTCGCTACTGCCACTCAGTGGAACGAGGTCGGTACTGCAGCCCGGGAGCCCCGCATGCGGGACCCGTGGACAAGAGTCGGTACCGCAGCTGGGGAGAGCTCTGTCTGTCTTGTTGCCATTTAAAATTTCTTCATATACATCATCTTTTTATGCATTTTAAACTCCTTTTTTTAATTCATATATATGAGGTATTTTTCTATTTTATAAACCTATATATCTCTATTTAGATTTGTTCATATTCTAAAATCCTTTATATAATAGAGTAGACAGAGGGGTTTCTTTTAAAATCTTTTTACTTATTTATATATACAATTTTTCAGTATATATAAAAATGTGAGATTTTTCTCTACTTCAATGCCTCACACCCATATTTACAGTTTTTAATTATTTAATCCCTCCTCCACGAATTTTCAGGCATTTTGGGGCTGTCACCCCCCTTTGTCATCCCCCCACTCAACCTGCTCCTCTACCACATCATCGTCCCCCCCAGTGACACTGGGGTGCCCCAAATGACATCATCACTCCCCAGCCTCCCCCCTTCTTAGTCACCCCCAAAAGACAAACAAAACAAGGGAAACTGCCCCAACTGCCAGCTCCTTACTTTCAGCAGGCCCTTTACATATGGACATGCCCCACCAAAAAAGGGGAGCTCCGCTAGAAAAATAAAGGGGGGGCAGCCCCCCAGGCACTTGCAGCCCCCCCAGCCCCTGTCCCGCAGCCTGGCAGACGCCCCACGGCATAGGGGAGCACGCCCGACGACGGTGCCACCTCTCTTGCTCGGCCTCTGCTCCGCCATCTTCCCCCTCCGTTCCCACGCTGCGACGGGCTCCCCAGGGCAACAAACGGCCCCGGTCCCTCTCGGCCCCGGGCTCTCCCCACCAGACAGCCCTGGCTGCCGCAGCTGGGGGGCACCCGCCGGAGACAGAGCCAGGAGCCTCCAGCCACAGGGCTGGCCCCTGACCCTCAGCATGCCTAACGACCCGCAGGGAAACCTGGCCGGGGGGACCTAGGGAGCACCACCGGACGCTTACAGCAAGACCGCTGCAAAACAAAAACCCCAAATTCCATTTCAGCACATGAAAAAAACAGCACAGCAGAAAGTACAGGCATTCAGTCAGAATAAGGGATAGGAGAGCAGTTGAGCTAAAGGAGGATTCTAGGGAAACAGCTCCACTCGAGATACAGCGCGTGCTTTAACAGCTACAGGGACTGCAACGCTTCAAATCGCTATTAAGACCAAGGGAGAGGATTTTCAACACCTTCTTCACCTAAAAGTGAACGCTCTTGCTGCTCTTGGAAAACGTCTCATCCCTTCCTTCCAGCACTGCTGCAGGGAGACAACCCCGTGAGGCTGCAGGACAAGGTCGGACCCTCATCAGAACCTACACTTACGGATCCACCACAACGGCTGCCGCCCTCGCGCTGCTACTGCACGTCTCGCTTGCTCGGTCAAGAAAGCTGAAAGGGAAGTGTAAAACTTTAGAGAGTAACATGGAAAATAAAGGACAAATCTCAGTAATTCACTCTACACTAACAAGGTGGGCGTATGTTTACAGAATCACAGAATCATATAGGTGGGAAAAGACCTTTAAGATCATCGAGTCCAACCATAAACCTAACACTGCCAAAACCACCACTACACCATGTCTCTAAGTACCTCATCCAAACGTCCTTTAAATACCTCCAGGGATGGCAACTCAACCACTTCCCTGGGCAGCCTGTTCCAATGCTTGATAACCCTCTCGGTGAAGAAAAATTTCCTAATATCCAGTCTAAACCTCCCCTGGCGCAACTTGAGGCCATTTCCTCTTGTCCTATCACTTGTTACCTGGGAGAAGAGACCGACCCCCACCTCTCTACAACCTCCTTTCAGGTAGTTGTAGAGAGCGATAAGGTCTCCCCTCAGCCTCCTTTTCTCCAGGCTAAACAGTCCCAGCTCCCTCAGCCGCTCCTCATAAGACTTCTGCTCCAGACCCTTCACCAGCTTCGTTGCCCTTCTCTGCACACGCTCCAGTACCTCAATATCCCTCTTGTAGTGGGGGGCCCAAAACTGAACACAGCATTCGAGGTGCGGCCTCACCAGTGCCGAGTACAGGGGCACAATCACTTCCCTAGTCCTGCTGGCCACGCTATTTTTGATACAAGCCAGGATGCCATTGGCTTTCTTGGCCGCCTGGGCACACTGCTGGCTCATATTCAGGCGGCTGTCAACCAACACCCCCAGGTCCTTCTCTGCCAGGCAGCTTTCCAGCCACTCTTCCCCAAGCCTGTAGCGTTGCATGGGGTTGCTGTGGCCCAAGTGCAGGACCTTGCACTTGGCCTTGTTAAACCTCATACAATTCACCCCAGCCCATCGATCCAGCCTGTCCAGGTCCCTCTGCAGAGCCTGCCTACCCTCCAGCAGATCAACACTCCCACACAACTTGGTGTCGTCTGCAAACTTACTGAGAGTACACTCGATCCCTTCGTCCAGATCATTGATAAAGATGTTAAACAGAACTGGCCCCAACACCAAGCCCTGGGGAACACCGCTTGTGACCGGCCGCCAACCGGAGTAAACTCCATTCACCACCACTCTTTGGGCCCGGCCGTCCAGCCAGTTCTTTACCCAGCGAAGAGTACACCCGTCCAAGCCATGAGCAGCCAGTTTCTCCAGGAGAATGCCGTGGGAGACCGTGTCAAAGGCTTTACTGAAGTCTAGATAGACAACATCCACAGCCTTTCCCTCATCCACTAGGCGGGTCACCTTGTCATAGAAGGAGATCAGGTTGGTCAAGCAGGACCTGCCTTTCCTGAACCCATGCTGGCTGGGCTTGATCCCTTGGTTATTCTCTACGTGCCGGGTGATAGCACTCAGGATGATCTGCTCCATCAGCTTCCCCGGCACCGAGGTCAGGCTAACAGGCCTGTAGTTCCCCGGGTCCTCCTTCCGGCCCTTCTTGAAGATGGGTGTCACATTCGCTAATCTCCAGTCAGCAGGGACTTCCCCAGTTAGCCAGGACTGCTGGTAAATGATGGAAAGGGGCTTGGTGAGCTCTTCTGCCAGCTCCTTCAACACTCTCGGGTGGATCTCATCAGGCCCCATAGACTTGTGAGTGTCTAAGTGGTGCAGCAGGTCACTCACCATTTCCCCCTGGATAATGGGGGCTCCAGTCTGGTCCCCATCCCTATCTTCCAACTCCAGGGGCTGGGTACCCATAGAACATTCGGCCCTGCTAATAAAGACTGAGGCAAAGCAGGCATTAAGTACCTCAGCCTTTTCCTCATCCTTGGTCACTGTGTTTCCTCCCCCATCTACTAGGGGCTGGAGATTCTCCTTACCTCTCCTTTTGCTGCTAATGTATTTGAAGAAGTGTTTTTTGTTGTCTTTTATAGCAGCAGCCAGACTGAGCTCTAACTCAGCTTTGGCCCTTCTAGTTTTCTCCCTGCACAACCTCGCTACACCTTTGTAGTCCTCCCGAGTTGCCCGCCCCTTCTTCCAGAGGTCATAGACTCTCCTCTTTCTCCTGAGTTTGAGCCAGAGCTCTCTAGTCAGCCAGGCCGGTCTTCTTCCCCGCCGGCTCGTCTTTCGGCACCTGGGGACAGCCCGCTCTTGTGCCTTTAGGACTTCCTCCTTAAAGAATGTCCAGCCTTCCTGGACCCCTTTGCCCATAAGAGCTGCCTCCCAGGGGACTCTCTCGACCAGTCTCCTAAACAGGCTGAAGTCCGCCCTCCGGAAGTCTAAGGTGGCAGTTTTGCCAACCCCCCTCGCCGCTTCTCCACGTATCAAAAACTCTATCATTTCATGATCGCTCTGCCCAAGACAGCCTCCAACCATCACATTGCTCACAAGTCCTTCTCTGTTGGTGAACAAGAGGTCCAGCGGGGCACCTTCCCTCGTTGGCTCACTCACCAGCTGCGTCAGGAAGTTATCTGCCACACGCTCCAGGAACCTCCTGGACTGTTTCCTCTCTGCTGTATTGTATTTCCAGCAGACATCTGGCAGGTTGAAGTCCCCCACAAGAACAAGGGCTAGCGATCGTGAGGCTTCTCCCAGCTGCTTATAGAATAGTTCATCTGTCTCCTCATCCTGGTTGGGGGGTCTGTAACAGACTCCCACCACAATATCTGCCTTGTTGGCCTTCCCCCTGATTCTGACCCATAGACACTCCACCCTATCATCACCATCATCGAGCTCTAAACTATCCAGACTCTCCCTGACGTATAGGGCTACCCCACCACCTCTCCTGCCTCGCCTATCCCTCCTGAAGAGTTTATAGCCATCCATCGCCGCACTCCAGTTGTGCAAGTCACCCCACCACGTTTCCGTGATGGCCACCATATCATAGTTTTCCTGATGTACAATGGCTTCCAACTCCTCCTGCTTGTTACCCATGCTGCGTGCATTGGTGTAGAGGCACTTCAGCTGGGCTGTCACCCGTGCCTCCTTCATAGAAGGACACCCCTTGTGTGCTTTGAGGCATTTCACTGGTGTTTCCCTCTTGGCTCCTGTTGCCTCAGTATCCCCTGGCTCAACTCCGCTCGACTTCGGCTGTGCCCAAGCGTACCCCGCACATCTCGAGGACTCAGGCCGACTGTCCTCGCTGGCAGCTGCTCCCTCTAACCATGGCACATCGCCCCTCAGCTTCTCTCGGGCAAGCCTGATATTATCCCCCTCCCCCTTCGAGTCTAGTTTCAAGCTCTGTCGATGAGCCCTGCAAGTTCCTGAGCAAAGATTCTCTTTCCCCTTTGAGAAAGATGAATCCCATCAGATGCCAGCAAACCCGGTGCGGCGTAGGCCATCCCGTTGTCAAAAAAACCAAATCCATGGCGATGACACCAGCCATGGAGCCATGCATTAATAGATTGGGCATCTCTGTTCCTTCTGGTGTCACTGCCCACCACTGGAAGGAGAGAGGAGAAAATAACCTGCGCTCCTGAGTTTCTTACTAGCCGTCCCAAGGCCCTCAAGTCTCTTTTGATCACCCTAGGACTTCGCGTTGCAGCCTCATCGCCCCCCACATGGAAGAGCAGTAGGGGGTAATAGTCCGAGGGCCGTACCAGACTAGGGAGTACCCTCGTGACATCCTTCACGCGGGCCCCAGGGAGGCAACAGACTTCCCTAAGAGGAGGGTCCGGCCGGCATATCAGACCCTCGGTTCCCTTCAGAAAGGAGTCACCCACAACTATAACCCTTCTTTTCTTCCTCGTGGAGGTGGTGGTAAGACGAGAGGTACGTTCTTCTGACCTGGGCGACACCTCTGGTGTAGATAGACTGTCGTCCCCATCCTCCACTGACTGTCCTTCCACCTCCAGGGCCTCATACCTGTTGTGTAGAGGCACCTGGGGGGGCGAGGCAGGCAAGGAGGGCCTTCACCTCCTTTACATACATCCAACAACAACACTTAGACGATAAAAGCATTTGAGTTTCCTTTTGCATTCATTTAACTTGCACAGCTGGGATACCATTACATCATCTGTCTCCAAAATGCACGGTTATAATGGAACTGGGGGGGGGGGGGGGGGGGTGTAACTAGGAGGGACACCTGCCCAGCCGCGCTGCCCAAGAGAGACGCTACTGAAGCGCTGGGGAAACGCGCCATGGAACGAGAGGCAGAAATAAAGCACTCCGTCAAAATATTGGGGAAAAACCCGTAACATTCCCTTGCCTCTCTCTTGAAACATGGAGAACAAATACCCAACTGCTGAAATACACCTCGTAAGTTGTATGCCACAGCTATTGGGCAGTCACAGTTTAAACAGTGCCAATCACTTTGTAAATGACACAATTTTAGCTTCTGTTTAAAGTTTCAGTTATGATAGCAAAGTCAGTGAGATAAGAGATCCCCCAGATGGTTTCCCCGGGGGGGGGGGGGGGGGGGGGGGCGTGGCCACGCAGAAATCAAATCCCCAGCGCTGCAACGCATCAGGCTACCAAAAGGGACTGGCAGATTTGCTAATGCTTTTGGCTGTACTGAAGCATGCGGAGGAACGCCTTTTTAACATACCTCGGCTGTTACAACTGAGAACCAAAGACCAGCGATGCCATCAACTTTTGGAAGACGTGCTGGGCTTGGGTCCTTGGAAGGAAATTGACTTTTTTTTTTTTTAAAAAGAGAGTGACAAGTCTTGTTGCTGATGACTTCTACTGGAATGTACAGCCGCTCCGATGGGAAGTTCATCAAATGCAACTTCTCTGAATGAGAAGGATTTCCAGTCGGGAAAATCTCTTTCCAACTGAAGTCAAAAATTACACACTGTAGCTTCCGGAAAAAGGACCTTATTGAAGCAGTAACTCACCAAAACCACATCAGGACTCACTGGCGGTACTTACAAGGCTGCTAATGCTTCTCGGGGAAGCCTGGAAAACACGCGGAAGCGACGCCCATTTCTCCCGTTTTGTCCACGTCTCTTCTTTGACCTTGACGGCTTTTAGTACGGACGCTAGGATCGCAGCAAGCTTTTTCAAGTACTGCTAGAAGGTATTTTAAAAACTTACTGACTGAAAAAGCAGAAAGCTTTTACCATGAAAACAAAGGCTCTTCCTTCTGAACAGCTGAACTCTTCCCAACAGTTTCTTTCCTCTTTTAGTACAAAATTATTTTCACAGTATCATTTAATAGTAAGCGCACAGAAACAGAAGATTACGCTTTCAGGAAGAAAAAACAAACGAAGGGAAGTCAGCTTTGCATAGGCATGCTCCAGAACACGCCTTATTCTACTTGTAGTATTTGTGTTGAAATACTTCATAGAAATACTATAGAAGGAGAGTTGGCACATTCTTCATGTTACCTTTAAAGTCCACGCTATGAGTACCTTAGGAAAAACGCAGGCACACATCGTAGGAGTACCGTGTACTTGCAGACCACTACGGAGCCTTTCCGTCCGTCTCGTACTTTCCTGGCAGAAGAAAGGGTGACCACGGCGAAATGGTGGCAGCTGACGTTCTGCTGAGAGAGGAAAAAAAACCTTTAGCATAATGCCGGGTAGGAATCTAAAGCTTCCTTTTTTTGTGAAGCTTGGTGAAGACTACAACTGAGTGGAGGAAAAAGGGTTTTCCTTCATCTTTGCTATAGTTGATGACACAGGCCGCTAGAGCTTTTGCAGTTTTTAGACAGCCACGCCTTTTTTTGACTCATGGGCACCTTTGGTTTCACTAGAACCCCTTTCATAGATACACGCAGGTGACGCACACACATACCTACGTACAGTTTCCAAAGCCTACGTACAGTCAAGACTTCCTCACCCCATACGTCCCAAGGTGAGCATTTTTGTTAAACAGCACAGCAACCCATCTGTCCCTGTGAACTGCCTCCTTGCAAAACAGGAATGATTTTTTGCAGGCCGTTTCTCCAACGGTCAAGTCCTTCTCACACTGCAGTTGTGCCACCAAACCTGCCTAGGGTCCCTCCCAGCTTTTGACTGTCCTGACATTTCACAGCCACGCGCTCTAGTCCGTCTTCCAACAGCAAAAAGACGGCACGCCCTCAGACCCAGAGCACAGCCCTCCGCATGGCCACACGCCCCTTGCTGTTTTGACGAGGAGCCACCGAGCATCCCCGCGAGCACAGCTGCACGCGCAACATCAGTTCCACCTCCCCTGATTTCAGTGGATGTAGCTTCTGAAGCTTTATACTGAAAGCCTTATCTTGACACTTCGCCACAGCAGAAGGGATCCGTAACTAGAACCCCACAAAAACCTAGAAACACCACTTGCAATCCCACAGCAGCGACAGCTTCACAACTATTTAGACCAGGAACAAGGGAGAAAAATAAAACCGCTTCATCGCGCGCACGGGAAAGCGGCAGAGAAAAGGGTCAGCATTCATAGCCCTCACGGAAAACAGGCATTCCCCTTCCCTTCCTAAAGCCCTCTGTCGGGTCTAAATACCGCAGCGCTACCGTGGCAGCATGGAGAGCAGAGAACAACAGCCCTGCCGCTGGACATTTACACAGCAGCATGCATAAACAGAGGGACACGTTTTGCCACGCAGAACCCTGAACTTCCTGAAAATTCACGTTGACCAAAAATAGCCACTTGGAACATACTGCCCAACAACATTTGGCAATAAAACTTCAACGTCTTTCACCCACGCAAATTGTTTGGTAACTTGCTATTTGCTTCCCGTTGTTCTTCTTCCTTCGGAAATTCCACTTGCGGCCAAGTTATTCACTACTGCTTCAAGCATTTACCTTCCTGGGACTACCAGCACATCGACACAGGCAACTAACTTAACTGCTCCTCTACAATTGTCCAAATTACCATTACAGCCATGAAAGAGGAGTGAAAGAGAAGAAAAGGAGAGCTCCGGCAGCAAGAGAGCTCTGCGGGCTGCCACCACTCAGCATTGCACACTTCTTTTTAAATCACACACACGCGCCCCCCACAAAAAAACAGACCAAAAACCCCATGACCTTGTACCTTTTTTCTTTCAGAGCTCATCCCTGTCTCAGCACGCTGTCTCGTCAAAGCGCAAAGTGCAGACGATCTGTAGCCCAATGACATTTGCGTGTGATGAATACACGTTCAGAAGGACTCCAGATCTGTAAGACAGGTGTCGTTTTTGTGGTTTTAATAAACATCACTCAAGTTTAGTGACTGACACGTTTCGGAGGAAACTAATTGTTGTGGTTTAGCCCCGGTCGGCAATTAAGTACCACCCAGCAGCTCGCTCACCCTCCCCCCGCCCCGGTGGGATGGGGGAAAGAATCCAAGGAGCAAAAGTCAGAAAACTCGTGGCCTGAGATAAGAAGAGTTTAAGCATTGGAACAAAAGAAGAAGAAGAATGAATTCTCATGAGAAGGAAAACAACAAGAGAGCAAGAGAGGAACAAAACCCAGGAAAAAACAAGCGATACAACCCCTCACCACCCGCCGACCCATGCCCAGCCAGTCCCCCAGCAGCGATCCCTATCCCCCGGCCAACTCCCCCCCCCAGTTTCTATGCTGAGCATGACGCCAGATGGGATGGAATAGCCCTTGGGCCAGTTTCCATCAACGCTTTTGGCTGTGTCCCCTCCCAGTTTCTCATGTGCCTGGCAGAGCAGGGGAAGCTCAAAAGTCCTTGACCAGTGTAAGCATTTCTTAGCAACAACTAGAACATCAGCGTGTTATCAACATAATTCTCATCCTCAAATCCAAAACACAGCACTATACCAGCTACTAGGAAGAAAATTAACTCTATCCCAGACGAAACCAGGACACTCATTCACTTTTAAATGTAGCCTCTCCTTGGGGAAAAAAAATGTGTTAGAGACAGAAAGAAAAAAAAATGACGACTCAAGGCTCCCAACCACCACGGAGCAGTGGGGAATTAACGCCAGTGAAGACAAAGAGCAGCAGCACTGTCATTCTGATCATGGGCTCCAGAGACTCTCCCAGTCTACACCTCGAGCCTAGGAATGACTAGTCCTTTTTTGGAAGGACAAACTTTTTTTTTTGTACATAAAACTCCTAGACCAAAGGCTCCACGGAACAGAATGTGGACTGACGCACAGCACAGCGTGCCATCAACACTCGTATGAAAAAAAAAATTGAATAAAAATCAAATTGAAATGTCAGTTTCCATCGCATTTCATTCATTATATTTCTACTGGCAGCTAGGTGCTCAAAAATTACTCAACTCTACTGACACCAGAGATGACTAAAAAGGTAGTTGTGCATATAAAAATAAAAGGCTCTTCCCAACTTGCCCATAAAAGTAGTCTGAACAAACAGAAGAAAACACTTGACCCTGAAGAAGGCAACAGGCAGCTCTTCATTTCTCCTAGATGAAAGTTCATTCTTTTACCCAAAAGGAAAACATTCGTAACTGCCAAGGGACCAATTCAGGAACGAGGCACGCTCTGTTAACGGTAAGTTTTCATCAGCTTTTCTGCACTGGCAGCACGTTTGCCTTTTCTCTGGGTTTCATGTGGAGCATCTGTAGCCTCCCTGAACTCGCAAAGGTTTCTCCCCGCTCCCCCGGCCCCATACGCGCCATACGCCCCATACGCCCCGGCACCCCCACCTCGCTTCCACCCCCAGGAAGGGGACCGGGAGACACCCTCCGTGCAGGGAGAGGCGCAGGGCGTGGATTTAATCCCCGAGGGAAGAGGCCAGGCTCCCCGCTGCCAGAAGGGCCGCTCGCCTCCCTGCTGCTCAGAGACGCTTGCTGGGGACAGCCCTGCCTGCGCCCGGCCGCTCTGCAGCCCTGCTGGCAGCGCAGCCCGGCCGACGGATGCTCCGGCGAACAGGCGCTCCAGCTCACGGCCACTCCCGCTCATTACAGCCACAGGTAACCTCGCCCCTGGCTAACGCACGCTCCAGGCAGCGGACACCCCATCTCCTTCCAGCTCCTCCTTGCCACAGTTCTGGCTAGCTGAAGCTCCAGCTCTGCACCGAAGCTCTGCTTGATTTCGGCTCCTTCTCTTTACCAGCTCCAGCTATTTGCAACAGTCTGGGCTTTGGACAAGGTCGGAAAGCAGTCGCTGTCAGAACTTGAATATTACTATTAAACATCACCGCTGTACCCTGTGGAAATACCGATTAATTAGTTTGTATGATTAAGTACTTCAGAACTACTCTCAGCAGCATACAAAGAAGAGCTGGGCACCAAGAGGGCGTGCGGGGTCTGAAATGCACCCTTCCCCCCCAGAGACCACCTCAGACCTCGAGTCTGGCCCGGGGCACGCCGGCCTCCTGAACTTTGGGGTCCGACGCGACCAGACCCCCACCTCCAGGGAGGGTCCGTGCACCCTGCCCACCCTCCGCTTTCCCCCGCAGCCCCCAATGCCCTCCCACCCCCCTGCCCAAACAGCCAAACCAGCTTCTGCTTTGGGCCCCCAAACCAGCTCCCATTCCTGAGCCCACAAACCCACCTGCTCAGACTGTTCTCGAGGCCCAAAAACGCAGCACTTCACCTCTGCTCTTCAGCCCAAAAACACACCACTTGGTCCCCTCTGGCAGGTCCTGAAAACGCACGACTCCAGGTGTTTCCGAGCCCCAAAATCAGCCACGGGAGCCTCTTTTCAAGCCCCCGGAACACAAGACCGGCTCTCCGTTTTCAGGCCCCAAACCAGCTCACCCTCTTTGCTTTCCGACCCCTTTGCGGTCCCCATGCGTGATGCTGCGGGGTGGGGGGAGCGCAGCCACCCCACAGCCCTGCACCCCCAGGGCCACACACGCAGTTTTGGGGAGCGCTTGGGCACTGCGGAGGGCCCGGCCCCACACCTCTGCGGGGCCGCACCAGCACAGGCAGGGCATCGCTTTAGTACGGCTGCTTCCGGCTTGCTTTCTCCCACACCCCAAACCCCCCCAGCCCCAAGCACCCCCGCGGGGAGCCGGGCCCAGCCGCCTCCAGGAACCCCCGCCGGCCACAGCCACGGCCCTTCCCCACCACTCCGGCCACCGGCACCCGCCCGGCGCCGCAGGAGCCCCCCTGGGCCGCCGCTGCCCGACCTGCGCCAGGAGCGGCAGCGGCTGCCCAGCCCCAACAAGCAGCACCCGAGAGCCGCGTGGGGCTGCCCCTACTCCCCCCGCTCGCACACGGGCTCGGCCCCAAAACCCCCCGACGAACCCCAGGACAGCGCTGGGCCCGGGGCTGCTTTTTCCCCCGCCAGTCCCAAGAGAACAGGGCCTGCACCCACCCCTATTTAATACCAGGATGGGGAGCAGGACAGAGGACTGGAAAGACCAAAGCAAGACAAGGGAGAAGACTGAGGTGCCGCCAGAGAATGAAAGGCCGAAAGAAAAGGTCAGAGAGGCAGAGAAATCAAAAACAAGAGGGACGAGGAGCCCTGCAGAGAGATGGAGCAAGAACATGCAGGGGCAGTGAGCAGGACAGAGGGATAGAGAGATGGGGGGGAAAGGAGAGGAAGAAGAACAGAGGGACACGACGGCGACAGGGCACAGGACATACAGACAGAGAGAGAAAAAGGACAGGGAACAGGACAAAGGGATTGGGAAATAAAGAAAGGGTGAGATTTGTACAAAGAGACCAAGAAGGAAAAATTTAAGAAACGGCCATGCGCTAGAGGACAGAGGCAGAGGAAGAGAAAAAAGGGCCAGGGAGCAGGACAGAGAAGGAGAGAAAGGAAAAAACGGAGAGCGAGCTGGACGGGGAGGTATAGCAAGAAACAAGCAGACAGGCAGCGGGAGAGAGAAATAAAGACAGAAAAAACGGGGACAGGAAGCAGGAGAGAGGGACAGCAAGAGGAAACAAGGGGCAGGGAACAGGACAGAGGTGGAGAAAGAAGCGTTGGGGCAGAAGGACAGAAAGAGAAAAAAGACACACAGGAAGAAGGATGGGGGACGATAGAGAGAGGGGGAAAAGAAGGACAAGGAGCAGGACACAGATTGTCAGACAGGGACAGGGAGCAAGACCACGCTCCGGCTTACGCATACAGACCCTGTGGTGCACGCTGGCGGCCTGGCCTGCTGCGGACTACGAGGAGGGATCCTTCCTCGCCCGGAGAGGCGGGCTCTCTCTTGCCTGCAGCGGGAGGCAGCTGCCGGCCGGCCGGCCTTCGATTTCTTCTTCTCTACCCTTCTCTGGCCTCTCCAGCTTCAGCCGCCGCAGCTCCTGTCCACAGCCACCAAGCGCTCCGCCCGTCCATGTTCGCCCCCACGCCGCCAGGAGAGCGAGGCCAGGCACAGACAACCCACGCAAAGCCTGAGGCGGGTGCCGTCACCGGCAGCCCCAGGGGAGGAAGGGACAACCGCGGCCTCAGCGCAGCCTCTGGGAGAGGGAAAGAAGAAGCCGCCACCGTTATTACCGCAGATCGCCCCCGGCTGAAGCCTCCCCTTCCGCAGGGGCTCCCGGACACACGCGGAAGGCCACCTTGCCACTGGCACGACAGGGCTTGGGGGCGACCGGGGGCTACGGGACAGGCTTCAGGGGAGGGGCTGGAGCTGGGGGCAGCTGCGCGGGGGGGGAGGGGGGGCAAGCGGGGCCGGGGGAGGCTCAGGGGGAGCTCTGGAAGCGGGGAGGCGCCCGGCGTCCTCGCCTGGGGGGTGTCCGCCTCCTTCCCCTCTTCCCTTCTCTCAGCTCTCGGGCAACTCCCTGGGGCTGCCCTGACCCAGCTCGCCTCCAGCACACCGGCAGCCTGCCGCAGCGGGCAGGGGGAGGCTACCCGACCGCGGCCAGAACACACCCCCGCGCCCGCCAAAGGGGCTCGCTTGCTCTTTCCTTTCTTCTTGTCACACCTCCTCGGCCCTTTCTGTACATTCTTCCTTCAAACAACGGGACTGAAATCAACAAAACGGGTCAAGCAGCTGTCTTCAAGTTGATGCCTCCGATAGGATTATCCCACAAACCAATCCAACTACTAAGGTCATTGGACAGTTCTAGTTTTAGAGCATCTTTCCAAAGCTTTAAGTGTGGCTCCCTGCTAGGTTACGCGATAAAAAGCTTGTCCCCGTAAACTCCAGGTCACACAGAGGCACCGTGCCAGGTAAGGCACCCCAGTGACCCAGCCAGAGAAACAGATTCCCTGCCCTGGCTCCTGCCAGAGCTGTCCCGGCAGAGCCATCAGCCCCATGCTACGGGGCGACGCTCGTCACAACCAGTAGACGGGAGCGGCTTTCCGGATCACCACACAGCCTGAGAAAGGTTGCTGGCTAAGGATATGGGACGCACGCGGGGACCGCACAGGATGTACTACGGTACCTTTACTGGAGGAACCAGAGGTGGGGAAGGGGAGGTATCGGAGGAGTTTGGGGAGGAACAAGCATCGGAAAAGAGAGGGACGAGGGGATAAAAAGGGCTGGTGGCATGCAAATCGGTTGCTGGTCAGTAGGACTGTCTGGCCATGCCCTGTGCCTGATCAGCAGAGTCTCCTGTCTTCTCATTAACTCCACCTCTAGGTATTTTTGTGAGTGAAAGGTTCTCTGGCTTTGTGTGTGTGTGTGTGTGTGTGTGTGTGTGTGTGCGAGAGCTGAGGCCGAGCGGCCGAGCTGCAGGGCTGAGGTGCAGGGCCTAGGCTGAGTTGTGGGACCTAGGCCGAGCGGCCGAGCTGCGGCCTCGTCCCTGGAGCTCGGCTCGAGGAGCTGGGCCTCGTCCCTGGAGCTGGGCAGGCATCCTAGATGGCACAGAAAAAAACAAGAGCACTCTTTTTTGGGAACAGAGATCTTAGGAGGGGTGCGATTGCAACAAAGCGAGTCCAAAGGGGGCTCACGGAGCTAAAAGCGTGCTGCTCGGAAGGCATCGTGACAGTAGCAGAGGGGTTCTGAGAGGGACAGGCACAAGAAGGCTCGAGGACACAATGAAGAAGTCCAGAGGGGATCTGAACAGACTACAGATGTCCTCAGGGGACCAGGGACTGAACAGAGGTGTCCTAGCTAGCACAGAGGACAACACGAGTGTCCTGGAGATGAAAGACGTCATCGGGAACAGTTCTCGGGAGCAAGAAGGGTGCAAATTGCGCTACAGAGCCACAGAGGGCCGTGGGGCACGAGCACGGCCTCAGGAGGCATGGTGACGGCAGAGGAAGGGTGCCGAGAGCGAGAGAGAGAGAGAGAGAGAGAGAGAGAGAGACAGAAGGCGGCTCTGGCACGCAGTGCAAAACTCAAGAGGGTGTCCCAGCGATGTCCTCCGGGGACGAGCGACCGAATGGAGACATCCCAGGCGGCAGTGAATAAGGTCAGGGAGCTGTGGGGCACAACGAAAGCCTGAGGAGGGGTTCTGTCCAAATAAGAGAGAGACACAAAGAGGGCTGCAGAGCTCGAAGGGTGCCGTGGGGCACGAGGACAGTCTCGGGAGGCGTCGTGACAGGAACGAGGGGGCTCCGGGGGGCGGGGGAAACGTGGACAACGAGACAAACAAAGGATTGCTGACACAATCTTTTGTGGGATTGCGTCAATCCCACAAAACCCCTCCCCACGGAAGGGGATCTGAACAGAGTAGAGGTGTCCTCAGGGGATCGGGGACCGAACAGAGGCAACCGACATGGCGGAGGGAAGGCAAGAGTGCTCTGAGGGAAAATGAAAGCCTGAGGAAGAGTTGTCTCTGAATAAGAAAGATACAAAGCCTGCTGCAGAACTAAAGGATGGCCACGCAACACAAGGGCGCTCGCAGGAAGCGTCGCGACAGAAACAGAGGGGTGCCGAGATGGCCAGAGAGACAGAAGGCGGCTTGAGGGCACCAAGGTACTGGGGAGGGGATCTGACCAGAGTACGGAGGTCAGGAGGGAGACACTGACCCACTGGAGGTGAGCGAGATGGAGGAGACTGCTCTGAGGAAGAGGGAGGAGACGTTCTTACAAAGCGAGAGGGGTACAAATAGCGCTTCAGAAATAACAGCGTGCCGAGGAGACCCTCTACAGCCTCCGGATGAATGGAGAGAAGAGACAAAAATAAAAGACAGAAGATTTAAGCAGCAACAGGGTATGTGACAAGACAGACAGAATTAAAAAAACAGGGACAGACAGCTTGATAAAAGTCGACGTAGCAAGAAAATTGAAAAAGCAAAAGGGTCCAAGGCAGAGGAGAAAAAATTTCAAAATAGGGATAGCAAACTAGATAAAAGTAGGCGTAGAAAAAATTTGAAAGACAAAGGCCTTAAAGGAAGAAAACAATAAAATATAGGGACAGCAAACTAAATAACCAAAGACACAGAAACAAAATTTAAAAAGTGACAGGGCGTCACGGTTTAGCCCCAGCCGGCAGCTAAGCACCACGCAGCCGCTCGCTCACTCACCCCCGGTGGGATGGGGGAGAGAATCAGAAGAGCACAAGAAAACTTGTGGGTTGAGATAAGAACAGTTTAATAATTGGAACTAAATAATAGTAATAGTAATAATGAATTGTAATGAGGAGGAAAACAACGGGGCGGGAGCGGGGGGGGGGGACAGACGACAAAACCCAAGGGAGGGAAAATAAAAAAAGATACAACCGCTCACCACCCGCCAACCGATGCCCAGCCAGTCCCCCAGCAGCAACCCCTACCCCCCAGCCAACTCCCCCCAGTTTATATACGGGGCATGACATCGTATGGTATGGAATAGCCCTTTGGTCAGTTTGGATCAACTATCCTGGCTGTGCCCCCTCCCATTTCTTGTGCACCTGCCAGAGCATGGGAAGCTGAAAGAGTCCTTGAGCAGTGTAAACACCGCTTAGCAACAGCCAAAACATCAGCGTGTTATCAACATTATTCTCATCCTAAAATCCAAAACACAGCACTCTACCAGCTGCTAGGAAGAAAATTAACTCTATCCCAGAGGAAACCAGGACACAGGCTATGGCACAGACGAGCATGAAATAGAAAATACAGACAGCGAACTGGATACAAGCACATATAGAAAAAAAGTCAAAAGCAACGTGACACAGGAAAGTCTGGAAATAATAAAGAAATAGGGTTAGACATCTGGGTAAAAGTAGACAGAAAAAACATTTTAAAAGTCACAATATACAGCGCAGATAGGAAAAAATAAACAAGAGAGACAGAAAAAAATACATAGAAGTGAACACAGAAACAAAAATTCAAAAGTTTTTTCAATTCCAAAGATATTAAGAGAGAAAAAATTAAAAAATAGCAAAAACCCTAAATAGATGGAGACATAGAAAGAAAATCTTAAAGGCAACTGGGTACAGGACAGACTAGAACGAATTAAAAAAGGAGGACAGCAAACTGGATAAAGATAGACGAGGAAAGACAAGTTAAAAGCAACAGGCTACAGGACAGACAGGAAACAATTAAACAGGGAGAGACATCTCGACAAAACTAGACACAGAATGAAAATTTGGAAAGCAACAGGATACAGGAAACAGGAAAAAATAAAAAGAGAGACAGAAAACAAAGTAAGAGTACATCTAGAAACAAAATTTCAAAAAGAAAAGAATTATGAGAGTAAAAAATTGAAAAATAGGGTCAGTTTACGAGAAAAAAGAAGACAGGGTGCAGAGCAGAGGGAGTCACTGAAAAGCGAGACAGGTCACTGCGTAGAGGGAGACCGAGAAATGCCATTTTCCCCAGCAATATGGAAGAAGGCAGTGTGGGAAGGGTGAAATAATAGCAGGTGGGGAGCTGGAAAGGGAGAGGCATAGAAAGGCAATGGAGAAGGCAACGGTGTGGAGGGCAGTGCTAGCAGAAGGGCAAAAAGCTTTGGGGAGCCAAACAGCCTGAAAGGGAGACAGAGGCAGGTGCAGGCAAGGAGGCAGGCAGAGGTCTGGAGAAGCACGGCAGAGAGAGGCCTGGACACACGCGAGGGATGCGCGACTCACCGCAGGTCCCGGCACCGCCGGAAGACCTTCGGCACCCCGAGGCCTCTCTCTCTCGGCCTCTGCCCCTTCCTCCTCCACAGTGCCGGCTGCCTCACCCGCCCGGGTGCCTCGATGCTCCTCTCCCAAGAGGCTTCCCAGAGACACGGTGGCTCACGTGTGCGGCCGATGGGGGCACCGAGCTCCCGGCACCACGTGCTGGTGGTGCGCTCTGTCGGGGACGGCCGGGAGGGATCCGTCCCAGCTGTGGGGACCGGCTGTTCCTTGCTGGAGGCAGCTGCCTGGGGAAGCCCCTTCATTTCACTCCTCAGCCAGCTCCCACAGGCAGGCAGGCAGCCTAGGCAGCCCCCTTGGCACAGCAGGGCCAGCCCCATCCTCAGCCCTTTTTAAACCCTGGGCCCAGCCCCATCCTCACCTCATGGGTCCCACCTGTGCTGCCCCGGGCCACAGCTGGAGCCCATGGGGAACAGGGGGCCAATTACCCCAACCCTCACAAGCCAGGCACAGCCAGCAACCTGGCACAGGCATGGGCACACACCACCACCAAGCTGGTGCTGCCGTGGGCAGATGCTGCTGCCAAGCTGGCACCGGCCTGGCAGACTTGAGTTTACAGCCCAAAGCCGAGGTTGGCCTCTAAACAAGAAAACATGTGAAACCAGCCTTAAAGCATGCCAGTCCAGTGGTGTCCATGATAGCTCTCACAGCCTCCCACGTAACAGACAGCTCCCCTCTCCGGGACCACGTTTTGCATGTCCCAGGCCCTCCCCACACCCATGTTGAAAATCAAACAGAACAATTAAGGACTCTGCTTCATCACCTCAGCCTCCAAAAGAAGCTTCCTTCCTCTGCTAACGCTCGACACAGATATCCCCATGCCGTTCCTTGAATGCAGGCTGGCCTTGGGTGCCTGTACTGCCAAAGGAAGAGAAAACAATCATGCTCTTGTAACGTGCTCCATCATCCTCTTGTTCTTCAAGAAATCAAAAGAAAGCTACCATCCCCATTGCTACAATAACAGAAGTTTGCGCAGGAGACGGCTGAGCCCATCCCCAGAAATGGAACACTCTGCTATGACCCTGCTTTGCCTTTTGGCGACAGCGCCCGCCATCGGTGTGCCCCAAACAGGCGAGGTCCCGTTCAGGCTGGCATCCGCCACAAAGAGGAGAGGTCCCCTGTGGGCCGAACAGAGTCAACTGAACAGAGTCTTCAGAAGAACTTAGCCGTGCATTCAGTTGACAAGTAAATCCCACCCAAGCAGTGGTAGGGGGCATTCTGGCACATAAAGGAATTCAGGAGTTAATTTAGTATTTCCAATGGAACATTCCATAGGTTGTAAAAACAGCCTTAAAGTCTTTTTCCCTCTTGCACCAACAACGCTTCTTTTAGTTCTACTTAAGGGTCCCCTACAACTACTTACTACAGCATGCATGGCTCCACTATCAATTAAAAAAATCTATTCTTTCATTCCCCAGCTTGACTGGAACCCGAGGATCGTTTGGGGAAACTTTAACAGATTCCTCCGGCCCCCTTCAGTCCAACCCAATCTCCGGCATGACTCCAACGGCTTCTTCTGTCTCTCTTTCCCCATTACTCAGACGGCATGGACAATTTTTTTCCAACGGCCCTCTTGCTTACAATTTGCATGCCGATGCATTCCCAGGGGAATGTCATAACCATTTCTACTATTATTTCTACGTCCCCTTCCTCACCCACAAAATTCACCTCCTGTATTTTCTCTCCCTTTTTCCTGGTCTTCCCTCAAGGCAGCCAACAAAGCAGCTTGCAGCGTTACTCGTCCCCGCTTCTCCTTCTCTTCTATTTCCTCCCGATTATTACATACCTTATATGCCATTGAGAAGAACTGCTAGATTGTCATTCCATCCTCACCCTCTACCTTTTGTCATCTCTCTCTTATATCTGCTGCTGCTTGACCAATAAACAGCATGTTAAATAACTGTAAATTGCTATCATCTTCCGGATCCAGATCTGTCCGTTTTCGAGCTACTTCACACAATCTCTCAGAGAAGGCTGACGGGGTTTCCTTATCCCCCTGCCTTACTTCAGATAGTTTAGATAAATTCTTGGGCTTTTGCACTCCGTGTTGAATCCCATACAAAATTAACTTCTGATATTCCTTTACCCTCTCTAATCCCTCACACTTGTGTTTGGATCCCACTCCGGATCCTCTTTCGGGAGGTACATATCGGTATTAGGCACCCCCCAAGCACCCCCCCCAACCCCCCCGCCTTGTCGATCAGTCCCTCTCTGGCCTTCTCTAAAATTGTTCTTCTCTCCTCAGTGGTAAACAAATATTCTAGAAGAGCCTGTACAGCTCCCCAGTTAGGACTAGGAGTTGTGATTAACAGTACTATACATTCCTTCTGGATTGTTTCCATAGGATCCCACTGCCCGTTTGCAGTTTAATAAATCAGAAGCAGTAAAAGGGACGTGTACGTACACCGCTCTTCCTTCAGGCCCTACAGCCTGTCTGAGGGGAGCTCAAACTATGGGTTTCTGTCCCCTTGTTCTTTTAGAGATAGCACTCACAACTCCATTACCACTTGAGCTATCAGATTGGGGCTCTTTGGGGGGAGCTACCAACAGCTGAATATCCTCTTCCGAATTTTCCCATTCAATACAACGAGGTTTTCCCTTTTTCTCTTTTAACACATATATTCCAATCTGATGGTTAGAATCCACTAAACCACCTTTCTTCCTAATATCCCAATCGCGTCTTAACGAAAAAAACATATCCACAGAAGGCATTTCATCCCATTTTTCAGTTCCCCGACAACACAACGTTAATTCCAATATAGTGTTATATTTCAAGGATCCATTCTCAGGCCATTTCTCACCATCTTCCCATTGATATTGTGGCCACTGTTGATTACAATATCGTTTTAGCCGATTTTTAGTCATGGCATCTCCCCCAAATTTCTTGCAATGCTTCAGGATGCATCCTAGAGGAGAGCAAAGGGCTGCCTCCTGGGAAGCAGCAGCGCCCATATCGGTACCGAAAAACCCAGCATTTCTACACAAACCAGAACGAGGGACGTCTCCCTTCGTTACTCAGAACAGGACAGCGTGGAGAAACAAACAGAACTACGCTACTGCCACCTGTCTTTCCCGGTGCGTCTTATGCAGAGCCCAGAACAGAACAGAGGCTGCCTGCTTCCCGAGACATCTTGCCCCTACCCCCTTTTCTCCTATCCCCAAAAAACACCTCTTTTCAGGAGCATTGCACCATTGTGTCGCTTACCGCCCGACCGCAGGAGAGGAGCTGAAGGAGTCCCCGATCGACGGGTCGGTGCGCGCTGGAGTCCGCTCAGGCCTCTTCTCCCCGTCGGATTCGGCAAGACGAACCGGGCGAGGCTGTCAGCTCGGTCCCATCTGGGGTGTCAAAACTGTTATCCCACAAGCGTGAGGTCGTTTACCCGGTGTGCGGGACGCCCGTATACACACAGGGCAGAGGTGTTTTTATGTCATGTCTGCACAGAGATGGGTGCTAGGTGGTAGCTCCACAAAGCTAGCACAAAGTTTGCTCCTACAAGTACAGTATTGATACAGTCTAGCTATGCATATGCATAAGTAATTACACAAAGCAGTTTTCTATTGGTCTACATTTCTCTTATTTCAACTTCAAGCTACAGCGCTACTTTAACATGCTGCGCACGCTGAGCGGTGAGGGGTCTCTGCTTGGGCTGGTGTCTCCAGCTGGAGGGGTGTGACTTGTAGGATTATAATGAGGACAGTTTGCGGGAGGGTGCTTCTTATCACGCACCTACTAGTTGTTTCGGACGGTTCCCAAAACATTTTAATTAGCTTACCTATTTCTTCAGGACGTACTTCTCTCCCAAGGACAGTAATTCTCGTTCAGACGTTCCGCTTTCCAGCCTGCATCCTCCTTATCAGCTTTACGTGAACCCTGACCTTCCACCAGCTCCTGGTAGACGACACCGTCAGACTACAACACGACCGTTCTTCGACGCCAGTCAGTGGGTTCAGAATTAGGAACAGAAAGAACAGGACAAGCTAAACACCCACGCAAGCCTCATATCCCTAAGAAATGATTAAAAAAAACCCAAACGACCCCCATTTTAGATTGCATTGGCCTAGGGACTGCCTCCTTCAAGTGCCCGGGCGGAGCGGTGGAATCAGTCACAGAATTCAGCTGCCTACCAGGAGACAGCCCTTGTCCTCGCAAGGCAAATGTTTCAAAACATCGTGCTATTTTCCGGGTTTATCAACTGCAGCGGGCTTGCCCTACCAGCACGAGTTGAGGACATTTTCCTGTGGGTTCATTTGACACTACAGGAAGCCTTGAGCAGGTACAAGCAACCAAGCGCGAGATAGAAAGTCAGCTAAGATACCGGCTGCCCTACAAAATTTGTTCAAGATTGCGCCTGCGGTAATGGCACAAAGCCCACGATGACTGAACAAGTATGTCGGAGGCCCTACGGCAAACAGCGCCGACGTTTCGTGAAGCTCTCTTCCTATCAAGAAAAGGACCTTTTATGCAGTATCTCTACTGGAATTCAGGCTGCTTCCTACACATTCTGGCAAGTTAGCTTTCACAGAAACCCCGAGAACCTCAACCACCAAGCAACGTTTGTCATTCTTGCTCTCTACCTACGGGGAATTTCGGCGAATCAGAACACCACTTAAAGCAAAATTCTGGGTCTGTTTCACGCCAATCAAATAGCTAAGCCATGGACAGGGGTCTGTAGAAAGACAACGACTTTCAAAGATAAAGACAGGAGAGTACTCACTTTTCTGAAATTTCTTCCAGTCGTTCCATTGATTTAGCAGCCCAACCCAGCCGTCGAAATTCTGGTGCAACAGAGAGAGCAGTAGCATGTCCACGCCATTCCCCCCTAGCCACACAGCCTTCCGCTTTGCCCATTGCTGCCAACAGCCAGAGCATCGGCGCCGTAGCACCTTGGGAATAATGCACCTCCCACAGCTACACACCTTTACAAAAGAACCGAGCAGGGTGTAAACAAACATTACAGTGGTTGCGGTAAGGGCTCCAACAGGGATGCCTATGTTATCACTCTGAGATTCAACAACCACTCAAAATGTCATTTTGCTGCAGTATTACAGGAGTTCATTGACTAGTGTCAAAAAAACCCATTTGTTGCAAATTCATTGTTTGAAGCATGACTTCCAAATGCAAATGTTAAGCAATTCTCGTGAGTCTTTAACTGAGCGGAATGCAGGATCTGACTAAAACAATGGTGGAATGGAGGGCTAGAAGCCCAAAACTAACTCACCATCCTGGCAACTATTGGAGACTTGTGGTGACTGCGGGGGAACAGAGCTTGGGAAGCTTTGCCAGTCTGGCAATAGAAAGCTAAGGCCCTGCAAACACGGTATGTTTAACAAAAAAATAAAAAGGGGGGGGGGGGACGACACACGACACACGATGTTGTTTTGTAGTTCCTCTACTTTCTACACAGAACCAAAGCAATTTTAGTTCACTAATGAACGTTCACACTTCCACACGGTACTCCTACAAACATCAGTCATGCTAATAAGCAACGGATGTAGTGGGTACAGAGAAACCTTCTGTACAGCAAATGCTTTAAGCTTTTCTGTGTTAAAGACTTTACTTCCCAGGTCCCTGCAAAGACCCTTACTCTGCCCTGCCCCACCCACCCAGTTCTATTTGGAACGATTGCTGAAAAACACAAATATTCCACAGCAAATAAGCAAGCGACATCCAGACCCAGAGCTTTCCCTTAGAGGACAATGCCAAAGCCAAGCCCAGAATTTTTACCTGCTGATGACCGCCAGCGTGTGAGAGCAGAGCCGGATGCGAGGGCTTCCCTCCGGGATTACAGCTCCGCGTGTGCGCGCGCATGCATGCGCGGTGCCGAGCTGCAGTTCCGCCTTCCGACCCGCCCGCCCTGGGGAGACGCGCATGCGCAGTAGTGCAATTTTTTCTGTGTGTTCGCTGCTGCCGCCGGGTGGACAAAATGCAGTACTGCAGACCGGGAGCCGCGCATGCGCAGTGGCACATGTTCTCGAGCTCGCTGCTGCCACTGTGTGGCCAAAAGTCGGTACTGCAGCTAGTGAGCCGCGCATGCGCAGTGGCACATTTTCCCGAGCTCGCTGCTGCCACTACGTGGACAAAAGTCGGTACTGCAGACGGGGAGCCGCGCTAGGAAGCCGCGCATGCGCAGTGGCACATTTTCCCGAGCTAGCTGCTGGCACAGTGTGGACAAAAGAAGGTACTGCAGACCGGCAGCCGCGCATGCGCAGTGGCACATATCCCCGAGCTCGCTGCTGCCACTGCGTGGACAAAAGAAGGTACTGCAGCTAGGGAGCCGCGCTAGGAAGCCGCGCATGCGGAGTGGCACATTTTCCCGAGCTCGCTGCTGCCTCTATGTGGACAAAGGTCGGTACTGCAGCTAGTAAGCCGCGCATGTGCAGTGGCACATTTTCCCGAGCTCGCTGCTGCCACTGCGTGGACAAAATTCGGTACTGCAGGCCGTCAGCCGCGCATGCGCAGTGGCACATGTTCTCGAGCTCGCTGCTGCCACTGTGTGGACAAAAGTCGGTACTGCAGCTAGGAAGCTGCGCATGCGCAGTGCCACATTTTCCCGAGCTCGCTGCTGCCACTGCGTGGACAAAAGTTGGTACTGCAGCTAGGGAGCCGCGCTAGGAAGCCGCGCATGCGCAGTGGCACATTTTCCCGAGCTCGCTGCTGCCTCTATATGGACAAAGGTCGGTACTGCAGCTAGGGAGCCGCGCATGCCCAGTGGCACAAATTTCCCGAGCTCGCTGCTGCCACTGTGTGGACAAAATTCGGTACTGCAGACCGTCAGCCGCGCATGCGCAGTGGCACATTTTCCCGAGCTCGCTGCTGCCACTGTGTGGACAACCGACGGTACTGCAGTTAGGGATCCGCGCATGCGCACTGGCACATTTTCGCGAGCTCGCTACTGCCACTGTGTGGGCAAAAGCCGGTACTGCAGCTAGGGAGCCGCGCATGCGCAGTGCCACATTTTCCCGAGCTCGCTGCTGCCGCTGTGTGGACAAAAGCCGGTACTGCAGCTAGGGAGCCGCGCATGCGCAGTGGCACATTTTCCCGACCTCGCTGCTGCCGCCGTGTGGCCAGAGGCCGGTACTGCAGCTAGGGAGCCGCGCATGCGCAGTGGCACATTTTCCCGAGCTCGCTGCTGCCACTGTGTGGCCAGAAGCCGGTACTGCAGCTAGGGAGCCGCGCATGCGCAGTGGCACATTTTCCACAAGCTCGCTGCTGCTGCTGTGTGGCCAGAAGCCGGTACTGCAGCTAGGGAGCCGCGCATGCGCAGTGGCACATTTTCACAAGCTCGCTGCTGCCGCTGTGTGGCCAGAAGCCGGTACTGCAGCTAGGGAGCCGCGCATGCGCAGTGGCACATTTTCCCGAGCTCGCTGCTGCCGCTGTGTGGGCAAAAGCCGGTACTGCAGCTAGGGAGCCGCGCATGCGCAGTGGCACATTTTCTCGAGCTCGCTGCTGCCGCCGTGTGGCCAAAATCCGGTACTGCAGCTAGGGAGCCGCGCATGCGCAGTGGCACATTTTCCCGAGCTCGCTGCTGCCGCTGTGTGGCCAAAAGCCGGTACTGCAGCTAGGGAGGCGCACATGCGCAGTGACACATTTTCCGGAGCTCGCTGCTGCCGCTGTGTGGGCAAAAGCCGGTACTGCAGCTAGGGAGCCGCGCATGCGCAGTGGCACATTTTCCCGAGCTCGCTGCTGCCGCTGTGTGGACAAAAGTCAGTACTGCAGCCCGGGAGCCGGACATGCGCGGTGCCGCGTGTGTGTGCGTGTGCTCGCTGCTGCCACCCGGTGCCCACCAGTCGGTACCGCAGCTGGGGAGAGCTCTGTCGGTCTTGTTGCCATTTTAACTTTCTTCATATACATCATCTTCCTCTGCATTTTAAACTCTTTTTTTAAATTCCTATATATAAGTTATTTTTCTATTTTATCATCCTGTATGTCTCTAGTGAGATTTGTTCGTATTCTAAAATCCTTTATACAATAGAGTAGACAGAGGGGTTTCTTTTAACATCTTTTTACATATATATATTTAAATAAAATTTTTCAATATATATATAAAAGAGATTTTTCTCTACTTCAATCCCTACACCCCTATTTAGTTTTTAATTATTTAATCCCTCCCCCACGAATTCTCAGGCATTTTGGGGCTCTCACCCCCCTTTCAGGGCGGGGCAGGGGGGTGACCTGTCCCGTGACCGCCCCATCCCCTCACTCAACCTGCTCCTCTGCCACGTCATCATCGTCCCCCCCCCAGTGCCACTGGGGTGCCCCAAATGACATCATCACTCCCCAGCCTCCCCCCTTCTTAGTCACCCCCAAAAGACAAACAAAACAAGGGAAACTGCCCCAACTGCCAGCTCCTTACTTTCAGCAGGCCCTTTACATATGGACATGCCCCACCAAAAAAGGGGAGCTCCGCTAGAAAAATAAAGGGGGGGCAGCCCCCCAGGCGCTTGCAGCCCTTGCAGCCCCTCCAGCCCCTGTCCCGCAGCCTGGCAGACGCCCCACGGCATAGGGGAGCGCGCCCGACGACGGTGCCACCTCTCTTGCTCGGCCTCTGCTCCGCCATCTTCCCCCTCCGTTCCCACGCTGCGACGGCCTCCCCAGGGCAACAAACGGCCCCGGTCCCTCTCGGCCCCGGGCTCTCCCCACCAGACAGCCCTCGCTGCCGCACCTGGGGGGCACCCGCCGGAGACAGAGCCAGGAGCCTCCAGCCACAGGGCTGGCCCCTGACCCTCAGCACGCCTAACGACCCGCAGGGAAACCTGGCCGGGGGGACCTAGGGAGCACCACCAGACACTTACGGCAAGACCACTGCAAAACAAAAACCCCAAATTCCATTTCAGCCCATGAAAAAACCAGCACAGCAGAAAGTACAGGCATTCAGTCAGAATAAGGGATAGGAGAGCAGCTGAGCTGAAGGAGGATTCTAGGGAAACAGCTCCGCTCGAGATACAGGGCATGCTTTAATAGCTACAGGGACTGCAACGCTTCAAATCGCTATTAAGACCAAGGGATAGGATTTTCAACACCTTCTTCACCTAAAAGTGAACGCTCTTGCTGCTCTTGGAAAATGTCTCATCCCTTCCTTCCAGCACTGCTGCAGGCAGACAACCCCGTGAGGCTGCAGGACAAGGTCAGACCCTCATCAGAACCTACGCTTAGGGATCCACCACAACGGCTGCCGCCCTCGCGCTGCTGCTGCACGTCTCGCTTGCTCGGTCAAGAAAGCTGAAAGGGAAGTGTAAAACTTTAGAGAGTAACATGGAAAATAAAGGACAAATCTCAGTAATTCACTCTACACTAACAAGGTGGGCGTATGTTTACATACATCCAACAACAACACTTACACGATAAAAGCATTTGAGTTTCCTTTTGCATTCATTTAACTTGCACAGCTGGGATACCATTACATCATCTCTCTCCAAAATGCACGGTTATAATGGGACTGGGGGGTGGGTCGTGTGCTATGTAACTAGGAGGGACATCTGCCCAGCCGCGCTGCCCAAGAGAGACGCTGCTGAAGCGCCGGGGAAACGCGCCATGGAACGAGAGGCAGAAATAAAGCACTGCAGAGCACGCCGTCAAAATATTGGGGAAAAACCTGTAACATTCCGTTGCCTCTCTCTTGAAACATGGAGAACAAACACCCAACTGCTGAAATACACCTCGTAAGTTGTATGCCACAGCTATTGGGCAGTCACAGTTTAAACAGTGCCAATCACTTTGTAAATGACACAATTTTAGCTTCTGTTTAAAGTTTCAGTTATGATAGCAAAGTCAGTGAGATAAGAGATCCCCCAGATGGTTTCACGGGGGGGGGGGGGGGGGGGGGGGGGGGGGGGGGGGGAACCACACAGAAATCAAATCCCCAGTGCTGCAACGCATCAGGCTACCAAAAGGGACTGGCAGATTTGCTAATGCTTCTGGCTGTACTGAAGCACGCGGAGGAACGCCTTTTTAACATACCTCGGCTGTTACAACTGAGAACCAAAGACCAGCGATGCCAGCAACTTTTGGAAGACGTGCTGGGCTTGGGCCCTTGGAAGGAAATTGACTTTTGTTTGTTTTTAAAGAGAGTGACAAGTCTTGTTGCTGATGACTTCTGCTGGCACGTACAGCCGCTCCGATGGGAAGTTCATCAAATGCAACTTCTCTGAATGAGAAGGATTTCCAGTCGGGAAAATCTCTTTCCAACTGAAGTCGAAAATTACACACTGTAGCTTCCGGAAAAAGGACCTTATTGAAGCAGTAACTCACCAAAACCACATCAGGACCCACTGGCGGTACTTACAAGGCTGCTAATGCTTCTCGGGAAAGCCTGGAAAACACACTGAAGCAACGCCCATTTCTCCCGTTTTGTCCACGTCTCTTCTTTGACCTTGACGGCTTTTAGTACGGACACTAGGATCGCAGCAAGGTTTTTCAAGTACTGCTAGAAGATATTTCAAAAACTTACTGACTGAAAAAGCATTTTACAGAAAGCTTTTACCATGAAAACAAAGGCTCTTCCTTCTGAACAGCTGAACTCTTCCCAACAGTTTCTTTCCTCTTGTAGTACAAAATTATTTTCACAGTATCATTTAACAGTAAGCGCACAGAAACAGAAGATTACGCTTTCAGGAAGAGAAAAGAAACGGACAGAAGTTGGCTTTGCGTAGGCATTGTCGTGGTTTAGCCCCAGACGGCAACTAAGCACCACACAGCCGCTCGCTCGCTCACTCCCCCCGCGGTGGGATGGGGAAGAGAATCGGAAGAGTAAAAGTGAGAACACTCGTGGGTTGAGATAAGGACAGTTTAATAGGGAACGCAAAAGCCGCACGCGCGAGCAAAGCGAAGCAAGGAATTCATTCACTCCTTCCCATGGGCAGGCAGGTGTTCAGCCATCTCCAGGAAAGCAGGGCTCCCTCACGCGTAATGGTTATGAAACAAAATTCGTGGAGACTACCCTTTAAAATCCAAATCTCCCAACAGGTGAATTGGAGTTTCAGAGTGTTCCCGAAATCAAACTCAATAGCAACGGAGTTACTATTAAGCAGGCATCCTTTATTACAGCGCTGGGCAGCACTGGGGATCGCTCCACCATAAGTGCTCCGACAAACAAGCAAGATCGCAGAGGTTATCTGTTGCAAAATATACATATTCATCAGATTAATTTATATAAACATGAGATTTCTTGGAACTCATTAATATACGCAAATGTCCCTGACGCATGCGTACTTAAGTCCTTAGGTGGTCGTTCGGGATCCTCTGGTGGTCCTTGGAGGAAGTCAGTAGTCTTCATCACTCTGACCGCTGACTGAACTTTGTCTTTACGCATGCTCAGTCCATCTTTGTCTTACTCATACCTTCCTTGCATATCCAAAATCAGGTGGTTCTTGTGTAGTTTCTCCTTATCAGCCCTTTCCAGGGACACAGGGCCTGGAGAATTCCTTTTTATCTATCTACATTGCAACTCTCTCAGCTAACCAAGGATTTAACACAGGCAAAGCATTCTTACTCTAATGACTAGGTCAAATAAAGAATGCTCGTTAGCAATTCTACTATCTAAGCTTCCTTACTTAAGGCCAACAATACTGGCAAGCTAGGCTAAATTATTTGTGAAAGGGAAACTAAAAGGAAACATTGAGCAACCAAGATATTTACAACATTTCTTTTTGTCTTTGGGGATTTTAGCTCTTTTCATTCCCCCCTTTTCTTTAAACTTTGTAAATTCTTTTACAAAGGTTCTAAATTAAAAGTTCTAGCATTGTCATATTCACAGGTATGATTCCCCATGGGATAGGTTGGCCTGCAAATTGAGGAACTGGGAGGCAAGCAGTTACGCTTGTCAAATTTCGCATTTTACCAAATCCTTGAATGAGCTCTAACATTAAATTGTTAGCATACACGCTAGTAAACAAGCGCATAGCAGCATCAGTAAAACTAATTTTGGGTCAATCTTACGGACGTTGGTCCCGTAGGCTGAGATTTCCATGGTCCAGGAGGTGCTTTCTTAATTCTCGAATAGTGGATCCACGCAGCGTGCTTCTCAAGCTTAACTGCAGTGTAGGTTGTGAGCAGAACTTGAAAAGGGCCACTCCATTTCTCTTCAAGAGGATCACCTGAAGTATTTTAACATAAACCCAATCCCCAGGTTTAAACAAGTGCACTGGAGAATCTAAACCCCATGCTCTGGTAGATACTACTACTAATTAAATATTGCTGTAAGCTAATTTCCCTTGCTTGGGTGAGAGCTTGCCCTCGATATCTGGTTTGAAATGGTCTCCCATATAAAATCTCAAAGGGACTCAGTTTCTCTTTAGTCCTTGGTTTAGTTCGAAGTCTCAATAATACAATTGGGAGGGCCTGATCCCATCTCAAGTTGGTTTCCTGACAAATTTTGCTCAATTGTGTTTTTCATTTTCTCTACCTGTCCACTTGCTTGTGGGCGGTAGGCTGTATGCAATTTCCAATTAATTTCTAAAAATTTACTAGCTTGCTGAACTGCCTGTGACACGAAGTGTGGCCCTCTGTCAGAGGAGGTCACTTCTGGCACTCCAAACCTCTCTTAAACTTTTGTTACTTCTCGGGCTTTATTTGTTCTGCAAGGGAAAGCTTCAGGCCATCCAGAGTAGGTATCGGTTAACACCAACAGATACCTATACCCCCCTTCTCTAGGGAGCTCCAAAAAGTCTATTTGCCAGTTTTGACCTGGAACATTTCCTTTGCCTATGCTTCCAAATTTTACACAATTTTCTACCGTTGGGTTATTTTTCAAACATGTCTCACACCTATCAACCACACTTTTCACAGTTTGAAACAAATTTCTAGCCACTATCTGCTTAGTGAGAGAGTTATACAGAGCTTCAGTTCCCCAGTGAGTTTTATCATGTTCAGTCTTTGTCAGTGCCCACAATAGTCTAAAGGGAATCATTATCCTGTTATCTTTTAACACTGCCCATCCTGATAGGCCAATTTTAGCCTCCAAGTCAGTAATTAACTTCTGATCCTTTTCATCGTATTCAGATGATTCAGGTAGTGGCAAAGATTTTTCAGGAATTAAACTTAGTGTCTCATCACCTTGTTCCGCTGCTTGCCTTGCTTCATAATCAGCCAACTTATTTCCCACTTCCCTGTCAGTGTTACCTTTCTGATGTCCTTTGCAGCGCATAATCGCCACTGCTGACGGAAGTTGCACAGCTTCTAAAAGGCGCAGTATTATATCAGCGTGTTTTATACCTTTCCCTTGAGCGGTTAAGAGTCCTCGCTCCTTCCAAATTGCTCCGTGAGCATGCACTACGCCAAAGGCATATTTTGAATCTGTCCATATATTCACGCGCAATCCTTTGGCAAGCTCCGGTGCTCTCGCTAAGGCAACTATTTCAGCTCGTTGTGCAGATGTGCCTTTAGGGAGTGACTTTGCTTCCACCACCTGATCTGTGGTGGTCACAGCATACCCTGCCATTCGAACTCCATTCTTTACAAAACTACTCCCGTCGGTATACCAAGTGTGGTCAGCTTCTTCCAGTGGCTCATCCTTCAGGTCAGGCCTGCTTGCGTATACGGTCTCAATGGTTTCTATACAATCATGTACAGCAGTCTTCATTTCCTGCTTATTACTTAGAAAAGAAGCGGGGTTAATAACAGCAGGTGTAACGATTTCGATATCGTCCTGTTCCATCAGGACTGCTTGATACTTCAGAAACCTTGATGGTGACAGCCAATGTCCTCCTTTTTGTTCCAAAACGGAAGTTACAGCATGGGAAGTATGCACAACCATCTTCTGTCCCAAAGTAAATTTTCGAGCTTCTTGAATGATCAAAACAACAGCGGCAACTGCCCGAAGGCATCCCGGCCATCCTTTACTTACCTCATCCAATTGTTTGGAAAAATATGCTACTGCTCGTTTATAAGGACCCAGCCTCTGGGCTAGAATTCCCAAAGCCACTCCTTGTCTCTCATATGAGAACAACCAGAAGGGCTTTGTTATGCCTGGCAGGCCCAAAGCTGGAGCTCTCATTAATTCCAATTTCAATTCTTTGAACGCCCTCTTGGCTTCATCAGTCCACGTTAACTGTGTCTGACTATTTTTCAACAGTTCGTACAAGGGTTTAACTAAAAGTCCATAATTATAAATCCATAATCGACACCAACCTGTCATTCCCAGAAAGGTTCGCAGCTCTTTTACTGTGGTCGGTTCTGGGGTCCTGCAGATGGCTTCTTTTCGGTCATTCCCGAGCTGTCTCTGTCCTTTAGAAATCACAAATCCCAAGTAGATTACTTCTTTTTTCAAGATCTGGACTTTCTGCAACGATACTCGATAACCACTTAGTCCAAGAAAATTTAACAAACTCACAGTCCATTCCTTACATTCTTCTTCTTTTTCTGTAGCTATCAGAATATCATCCACGTATTGCAAAAGGGTACCATTTCCTGGAGGCCTTTCCCAGACTTCTAATTCTTTAGCCAATTGGTTTCCAAAAATTGTGGGGCTATTCTTAAATCCTTGAGGTAACACTGTCCAGGTTAGTTGGGTTTTCCGTCCTGAATCAGGGTTTTCCCACTCAAAGGCAAAAAGTTGCGGCTTTCAGGGGCCAAGGTGAGGCAAAAGAATGCATCTTTCAGATCTAGCACTGTGAACCATTCATAGGTTTCTTTTAAACTGGTCAATAAAGTGTATGGGTTTGCCACTACCGGGTGCAAATCTTCAACTATCCGATTTATTGCCTGTAGGTCTTGCACCAATCGGTAGGTTTTGCCATCAGGCTTTTTGACAGGCAGAATGGGAGTGTTGTACTCTGAAGAGCATTCAGTCAATAATCCGAATTTTATAAATTCTTCTATAATATGTTTCACTCCTCGTCTATCTTCCAATTTCAAAGGATATTGTTTCACCCTAATGGGTCGTGCTCCTCCTTTGAGTTTCACAACAACCAATTCCGCATTTTTAGCTTTTCCAGGTATTCCCGAGGCCCATACTCCTGGGTATACCTGGTCTTTTATTTCCTGCATAATTTCTTCTTCTCTAACTTGGGGTTCAGTGAGAGCCAAACTTAAAATTTCAATGTGGTTTTCTTCTGGTATTTTAAATTCGATTTCCCCATCTTTAAATCTTATTTCAGCATTCAATTGTTCTAATAAGTCCCTTCCCAAAAGTGGTCTAGGAGCTTCAGGCAAGTAGAGGAATTTATGAATCCCTACACTTTTTCCAATTTTAAATTTCAATGGTCTTAGAAAGAAAGCCCTCTCAACCTGCCCTGTTGCTCCCACAATGTTAACAGTTTGTTTACTCACGGGCAATAAAGTCTGATTTAATACTGAAAATGTGGCACCTGTATCTATTAAAAATTCTACAGGTTTTTTTTTCTTCTTTCCCTAGCTGAATTTTTACCAAGGGTTCTGCTAGGGAAGATTCCCCTGGTCCCCATCAATTTCCTTCCGTGTTGGCTACCATCACCGATTTGCCCAGTCTCGGGCAATCTTTTTTTTCCAGTGCCCCAGTTGTTTACAATAGGCACACTGATCTTTCAAGAGGGGTTGATTTCCTCTATTCCCCCTAAGTGGGGCACTTGCACCACTTCTCATAACTCCTCTCCCCTCGTTGCTGTTGCTCCGAGGGGGTATCTGACCTTCTACGGTGCGCAAAGCAGCTACTGTAGCATTAGCAATTGTTTTACCCATTTGTTTTTCCTTTTGACTATCTCTATTCCGATACACTTGCCAAGCAGTTTCCAATAACCTTTCCAAGTCCCTTGCATCTGCCCCTTGCACTTTCTGTAATTTCCTTCTAATATCATCAACCGACTGTTCTAAAAACAGAAATATTAGTTACTGATTTTGGGACAGCATTTCTTATTCCATTCCCTGTACCGCACTAGTAAATCCCTGGTTCCCATCTGGTTAGGGTCGCAGCCAGGATTGGTCCACTGTTCCCGGCAGAGTCCCAGCCAGCACCAGAGCCTGTACCTGAGCTCTAGCTGCTCTCACCCACTGTTCCCGGCAGAGTCCCAGCCAGCACCAGAGCCTGTAAACACTGCATCCCCATCCTACAACCTTTCATTCTGCGAACCAACTTTCGAACATCTCTGTCCAATGCTACACGCTGAACAACACCTTTTCAATATCTCATTTTGCTTATTTCTCTCCTTTTCTATCGCCAAGACCACAGGGTCCTGGGGTGCCAAATTAATTCCACACTCTTTCTGCTACTCAGGGTGATTCCGCAGAGTAAAACACCTATCTGCATAAACCACCTCATCTCATTTTCCTTCTTGCTGCAAAAATAACATGAGTTGCAACAAAGTGTTATACTTCAAAGTTCCCTTCAAAAGGCCTTTTTTCTCCATTATCTAACTTATATAAAAGCCACCACTGATTACAATATTTTATCAAGGTTTTACCATTCACACTCCCTCCAGGTGGTTCCCCAATAGCTTTCCAGTGAGCCATAAGGCAGCCCAAAGGACTCTTTTTCAAAATTCCACCTTGCTGGCTCCCCATTCTAAATTTATATAACACAAGGACAAAAACAAAAACTGGAACACAAACACTTACACATAACAACTACTCTCCCTAGACAGTAAATGTCAACACAGAGTAATCACAGATTTTCAAATACGCGTATGCCAGACATATACGTATATCACATACGCATATGTAAATCAAAATCAGATACAAATGCACAAACAAACGACCGTACTAACCAAATGATCAATACAAATCATGCAGCATACCAACCAAACAGCCAGTACGAATCGTACATGCCATTTGTATGCCACCGGCGAGGTTCTCATGAACTGCGACTTATGAGTGGCTTCAAATGACCGGTCCCAAAACTCAAAAAGAATGCCTTTCTTACCAGTGGTCCTTGTCTATCCCCGCATGGATCCACTCAATCGGGGAGTCCCTCCAGAGAAGTCTCCGGGGCCGGCCAAGGGAGTCTCCGACTCAGGGGCTCCTGCAGCCGGACAGAGAGGGTCCCAACTGGGTCGCCAAAGCTGAAACAAAATTCGTGGAGACTACCCTTTAAAATCCAAATCTCCCAACAGGTGAATTGGAGTTTCAGAGTGTTCCCGAAATCAAACTCAATAGCAACGGAGTTACTATTAAGCAGGCATCCTTTATTACAGCGCTGGGCAGCACTGGGGATCGCTCCACCATAAGTGCTCCGACAAACAAGCAAGATCGCAGAGGTTATCTGTTGCAAAATATACATATTCATCAGATTAATTTATATAAACATGAGATTTCTTGGAACTCATTAATACATGTAAATGTCCCTGACGCATGCGTACTTAAGTCCTTAGGTGGTCGTTAGGGATCCTCTGGTGGTCCTTGGAGGAAGTCAGTAGTCTTCATCACTCTGACCGCTGACTGAACTTTGTCTTTACGCATGCTCAGTCCATCTTTGTCTTACTCATACCTTCCTTGCATATCCAAAATCAGGTGGTTCTTGTGTAGTTTCTCCTTATCAGCCCTTTCCAGGGACACAGGGCCTGGAGAATTCCTTTTTATCTATCTACATTGCAACTCTCTCAGCTAACCAAGGATTTAACACAGGCAAAGCATTCTTACTCTAATGACTAGGTCAAATAAAGAATGCTCGTTAGCAATTCTACTATCTAAGCTTCCTTACTTAAGGCCAACAATACTGGCAAGCTAGGCTAAATTATTTGTGAAAGGGAAACTAAAAGGAAACATTGAGCAACCAAGATATTTACAACATTTCTTTTTGTCTTTGGGGATTTTAGCTCTTTTCAGTTACTTGGGAAGACAAACGCCATCACTCCGAATGTCCCCCCCTTCCTTCTTCTTCCCCAGCTTTATATACTGAGCATGACGTCATATGGTATGGAATAGCCCTTTGGTCAGTTTGGATCAACAATCCTGGCTGTGCCCTCTCCCAGCTTCTTGGGCACCTGCCAGAGCATGGGGAGCTGGGAAAAAAAGTCCTTGACAAGTGTAAATACCGCTTAGTAACAGCCAAAACGTCGGCGTGTTATCAATATTACTAAAACCCAAAACACAGCACTACACCAGCCACTAGGAAGGAAATCAACTCTATCCCAGCCAAAACCAGGACAGCATGCTCCAGAACACGCCTTATTCTATTTGTAGTATTTGTGTTGAAATACTTCATAGAAATACTATAGAAGGAGAGTTGGCACATTCTTCATGTTACCTTTAAAGTCCACGCTACGAGTACCTTAGGAAAAACGCAGGCACACATCGTAGGCGTACCGTGTACTTGCAGACCACTACGCAGCCTTTCCATCCGTCTCGTACTTTCCTGGCAGAAGAAAGGGCGACCACGGCGAAATGGTGGCAGCTGATGTTCTGCTGAGAGAGGAAAAAAAACCTTTAGTAGCATAATGCCGGGTAGGAATCTAAAGCTTCCCTTTTTTCTGAAGGTTGGTGAAGACTACAACTGAGTGGAGGATAAAGGGTTTTCCTTCATCTTTGCTACAGTTGATGACACAGGCCGCTAGAGCTTTTGCAGTTTTTAGACAACCGCGCCTTTTTTGGACTCACGGGCACCTTTGGTTTCACTAGAACCCCTTTCATAGATACACGCAGGTGACGCACACACATAGCCCTTGGGCCAGTTTCCATCAACGCTTTTGGCTGTGTCCCCTCCCAGTTTCTCGTGCGCCCGGCAGAGCAGGGGAAGCTCAGAAGTCCTTGACCAGTGTAAGCATTTCTTAGCAACAACTAGAACGTCAGCGTGTTATCAACATTATCCTCATCCTCAAATCCAAAACACAGCACTATACCAGCTACTAGGAAGAAAATTAACTCTATCCCAGACAAAACCAGGACACTCATTCACTTTTAAATGTAGCATCTCCTTTGGGGAAAAAAAAAGTGTTAGAGACAGAAAGAAAAAAAAAACGACGACTCAGGGCTCCCCACCACCACGGAGCAGTGGGGAAATTAACGCCAGTGAAGACAAAGAGCAGCAGCACTGTCATTCTGATCATGGGCTCTAGAGACTCTCCCAGTCTACACCTCAAGCCTAGGAATGACTAGTCCTTTTTTGGAAGGACAAACTTTTTTTTTTTTGGTACGTAAAACTCCTAGACCGAAGGCTCCACCGAACAGAATGTGGACTGACGCACAGCACAGCATGCCATCAACACTCGTATGAAAAAAAAACCTGAATACAAATCAAATTGAAATGTCAGTTTCCATCGCATTTCACTCATTATATTTCTACTGGCATCTAGGTGCTCAAAAATTAACTCTACTGACACCAGAGATGACTAAAAAGGTAGTTGTGCATATAAAAATAAAAGGCTCTTCCCAACTTGCCCATAAAAGTAGTCTGAACAAACAGAAGAGAAACACTTGACCCTGAAGAAGGCAACAGGCAGCTCTTCATTTCTCCTAGATGAAAGTTCATTCTTTTACCCGAAAGGAGAACATTCGTCACTGCCAAGGGACCAATTCAGGAACGAGGCACGCTCTGTTAACAGCAAGTTTTCATCAGCTTTTCGGCACTGGCAGCACATTTGCCTTTTCTCTGGGTTTCATGTGGAGCATCTGTAGCCTCCCTGAACTCGCAAAGGTTTCTCCCCGCTCCCCCGGCCCCATACGCGCCATTACCCGAGCAGCAAGCGGGATCCACCACGCAGGCTTTTCTTCACGTGACGCAGAAGGTGACACCGGGAAAAGAGGAGGCAAAAAATGATCCTGTTTGTCACACCCAGCCAACGGGGAAAGCACAGGGGAGGCTTCTGCCAGAGGGGCCCTGCGGGGCCAGGCCGTGCACCCCGGGAGCTCCAGCCGACCAGCCCCTCTCCCCTTTGCCAGGCACCAGGGAGACACCGCCGCCTCGTGCGGACGCCGCGCCCGCGCCCCCTCGCAGCGGGGCTGCCCCAGGAGAGCCGGGGCACCCCCACCTCGCTTCCACCCCCAGGAAGGGGACCGGGAGACACCCTCCGTGCAGGGAGAGGCGCAGGGCGTGGATTTAATCCCCGAGGGAAGAGGCCAGGCTCCCCGCTGCCAGAAGGGCCGCTCGCCTCCCTGCTGCTCAGAGACGCTTGCTGGGGACAGCCCTGCCTGCGCCCGGCCGCTCTGCAGCCCTGCTGGCGGCGCAGCCCGGCCGACGGATGCTCCGGCGAACAGGCGCTCCAGCTCACGGCCGCTCCCGCTCATTACAGCCACAGGTAACCTCGCCCCGGCTAACGCACGCTCCAGGCAGCGGACACCCCATCTCCTTCCAGCTCCTCCTTGCCACAGTTCTGGCTAGCTGAAGCTCCAGCTCTGCACCGAAGCTCCGCTTGATTTCAGCTCCTTCTCCTTACCAGCTCCAGCCATTTGCAACAGTCTGGGCTTTGGACAAGGTCGGAAAGCAGTCGCTGTCAGAACTTGAATATTACTATTAAACATCACCGCTGTACCCTGTGGAAATACCGATTAATTAGTTTGTATGATTAAGTACTTCAGAACTCTTCTCAGCAGCATACAAAGAAGAGCTGGGCTCCAAGAGGGCGTGCGGGGTCTGAAATGCACCCTTCCCCCCCAGAGACCACCTCAGACCTCGAGTCTGGCCCGGGGCACGCCGGCCTCCTGAACTTTGGGGTCCGACGCGACCAGACCCCCACCTCCAGGGAGGCTCCGTGCACCCTGCCCACCCTCCGCTTTCCCCCGCAGCCCCCAATGCCCTCCCACCCCCCTGCCCAAACAGCCAAACCGGCTTCTGCTTTGGGCCCCCAAACCAGCTCCCATTCCTGAGCCCACAAACCCACCTGCTCAGCCTGTTCTCGAGGCCCAAAAACGCAGCGCTTCACCTCTGCTCCTCAGCCCAAAAACACACCACTTGGTCCCCTCTGGCAGGCCCTGAAAATGCACGACTCCAGCTGTTTCCGAGCCCCAAAATCAGCCACGGGAGCCTCTTTTCAAGCCCCAGGAACACAAGACTGGCTCTCCGTTTTCAGGCCCCAAACCAGCTCACCCTCTCTGCTTTCCGACCCCTCTGCGGTCCCCATGCGTGATGCTGCGGGGTGGGGGGAGCGCAGCCACCCCACAGCCCTGCACCTCCAGGGCCACACACGCAGTTTTGGGGAGCGCTTGGGCACTGCGGAGGGCCAGGCCCCACACCTCTGCGGGGCCGCACCAGCACAGGCAGGGCATCGCTTTAGTGCGGCTGCTTCCGGCTTGATTTCTCCAGCACCAGTTTGGGGTGCCGGGCCCGCACCCCAAACGCCCCCAGCGCCAAGCACCCCCGCGGGGAGCCAGGCCCAGCCGCCTCCAGGAACCCCCGCCGGCCGCAGCCGCGGCCCTTCCCCGCCACTCCGGCCACCGCCACCCGCCCGGCGCCGCAGGAGCCCCCCGGGCCGCCGCTGCCCGACCTGCGCCGGGAGCGGCAGCGGCTGCCCAGCCCCAACAAGCAGCACCCGAGAGCCGCGTGGGGCTGCCCCTACTCCCCCCGCTCGCACACGGACTCGGCCCCAAAACCCCCCGACAAACCCCAGGACAGCGCTGGGCCCGGAGCTGCACCCACCCCTATTTAATACCGGGATGGGGAGCAGGACAGAGGACTGGAAAGACCAAAGCAAGACAAGGGAGAAGACTGAGGTGCCGCCAGAGAATGAAAGGCCGAAAGAAAAGGTCAGAGAGGCAGAGAAATCAAAAACAAGAGGGACGAGGAGCCCTGCAGAGAGATGGAGCAAGAACATGCAGGGGCAGTGAGCAGGACAGAGGGATAGAGAGATGGGGGGGAAAGGAGAGGAAGAAGAACAGAGGGACACGACGGCGACAGGGCACAGGACATACAGACAGAGAGAGAAAAAGGACAGGGAACAGGACAAAGGGATTGGGAAATAAAGAAAGGGTGAGATTTGTACAAAGAGACCAAGAAGGAAAAATTTAAGAAACGGCCACGGGCTAGAGGACAGAGGCAGAGGAAGAGAAAAAAGGGCCAGGGAGCAGGACAGAGAAGGAGAGAAAGGAAAAAACGGAGAGCCAGCTGGACGGGGAGGGACAGCAAGAAACGAGCGGACAGGCAGCGGGACAGAGAAATAAAGACAGAAAAAACGGGGACAGGAAGCAGGAGAGAGGGACAGCAAGAGGAAACAAGGGGCAGGGAACAGGACAGAGGTGGAGAAAGAAGCGTTGGGGCAGAAAGACAGAAAGAGAAAAAAGACAGACAGGAAGAAGGATGGGGGACGATAGAGAGAGGGGGAAAAGAAGGACAAGGAGCAGGACACAGATTGTCAGACAGGGACAGGGAGCAAGACCACGCTCCGGCTTACGCATACAGACCCTGCGGTGCACGCTGGCGGCCTGGCCTGCTGCGGACTACGAGGAGGGATCCTTCCTCGCCCGGAGAGGCGGGCTCTCTCTTGCCTGCAGCGGGAGGCAGCTGCCGGCCGGCCGGCCTTCGATTTCTTCTTCTCTGGCCTCTCCAGCTTCAGCCGCGGCAGCTCCTGTCCACAGCCACCAAGCGCTCCGCCCGTCCATGTTCGCCCCCACGCCGCCAGGAGAGCGAGGCCAGGCACAGACAACCCACGCAAGCCTGAGGCGGGTGCCGTCACCGGCAGCCCCAGGGGAGGAAGGGACAACCGCGGCCTCAGCGCAGCCTCTGGGAGAGGGAAAGAAGAAGCCGCCACCGTTATTACCGCAGATCGCCCCCGGCTGAAGCCTCCCCTTCCGCAGGGGCTCCTGGACACACGCGGAAGGCCAGCCTGCCACTGGCACGACAGGGCTTGGGGGCGACCGGGGGCTACGGGACAGGCTTCAGGGGAGGGGCTGGAGCTGGGGGCAGCTGCGCGGGGTGGGGGGGCAAGCGGGGCCGGGGGAGGCTCAGGGGGAGCTCTGGAAGCGGGGAGGCGCCCAGCGTCCTCGCCTGGGGGGTGTCCGCCTCCTTCCCCTCTTCCCTTCTCTCAGCTCTCGGGCAACTCCCTGGGGCTGCCCTGACCCAGCTCGCCTCCAGCACACCGGCAGCCTGCCGCAGCGGGCAGGGGGAGGCTTCCCGACCGCGGCCAGAACACACCCCCGCGCCCGCCAAAGGCGTTCGCTCGCCTCGCCGGTGCCCCGGGACACCCGCCGCCGCCGGGACCCGCGCCCAGCGCGCCGCCATGCCGCTCCCGGGCACCGCGCATGCGCCGGCCGCCGACGGCGCGCCGGAGGGGCCAGGGCCGGCGCCCGAACGCCGCGCGGCAGCACCGCGCTGCGGCCGTGCTGCGGCACCAGCAGCGGCGAGCACCCGGCGGGCGGCGCCGGCCCAGGGACGGCGCCGGCGCTGCAGACCGGCGCTGCAGTCCCGCGCCGAGCGCCCGCCGGCAGCGCGCACGTGGGGCGGCGGCAGCGGCGTTTCCTTACCGGGAGGCAGCATCGAGCGCGGCGGCGGCGCTTCGCAGGCACCGCAGCAGCTCCTTGCCGTTACCGGCGGACGGCAGCGGCGGCGAGCACGGCGGCACCCCCCCGCACATGCGCGGTGCCGGACCTGCAGTACCGCGCTTCCTCCGCCAGAGGGCGGCAGCGAGCGCGGGCGCGCGCCCCCGCCCCCGCGCGCCCCCGCCCCCGCGCGCCCCCGCCCCCCCCCCCCGCGCCACGTGCCCGAGGCCGTTCCCCGCCGGCAGACGGCTGCCAGCCCCGGCAGGTACCCGGCGGCCGGCATGGGGCGAGTATGCACCCCGGCGTGCTGCACAGGGCAGCGGGGCTGTCTGGAAGCTCCCTGCCGAAAGACTACATCTCCCGGCATGCCCTGCGACCAACGTGCCCCACCACACGCTGCTTACCCCAGGACTACAGCTCCCAGCATGCTGCGGGCTGCTGCCTTCCCTGGGCTTTAACCCTGTGGGGACACCGTCCCGTACGCCCTCCTCCCCTCACCAGCGCCCGCGGGACCCCGCCGTGCCACGATTCCCAGCACCACCACCGGCTCCGCTTCGGGTCCGATGCTTCCCCAGCTGCCCCGAACCCCTCCAGCGCTGCCCACACCTCCGCACGGCCTGGAAGCGCTCCACCCCCCCGCACCGGGGGGGGGGACACCTTTGTGCCGGGACCGCCCTTTTGCAGGACCCCAACCCAGGTGCTTCCCCAGCACTACCCCTGCCCCCCGGTGAGCCCCAGCGCTCAGGCAGCCCCGCATGTCCATGTGCAGCCTCCCCGCTGCCCCGGTGCATCAGCTTTCCCCCATCCCCTCGGCTTCTGGGCCACCCACGACCCCGGCGCCGCACCCTCCGCTCCTTGGCCCTAGTGCGGGTCTTCCTGGACCCGGTCGCTGTTGCCCCAGCCCCACCTCCCCCTTTGGGTCACCTTCCCGGTCGCAGGGACCCCCTCACCCCCCCCCCCCCGGCCCCATTCACCTGTTCTGTGCTTGCAGCCTCGCTCCTGGTCCCAGCCTGTATTGCTCAGCACTGGCTGTGTTGTCCTGGACCTACCCTCATGGGGTGAGGTGAACACCGCACTCGTGGCAGTAGCCCAGCTCAGCGGCCCCCAGCTGCAGCCCGGGGGACACAGGCACCATAGCCATCGGCCCTGCTGGCCACTCCAGAGGCTTGTCAGCCCCAGGCCCTGGGCCCAGAACTGCATCCCACAGAGAACATAGGCTATTGCCCTCGGCCCCACTGGGGACAGCTGTGGTGGCCGGGACAGCAGAGGGGTGCCCCAGCTCCTGAGGGCAGCTTGCCAAAAGCTCAAGGGAGAGTCCTGGGCTGCACGGGAAGAGAAAAGGGGATGAGAACAAAGGGAGAGCTCTGGAGTGCAACGGTGGGGTGGGAGGCAGCCATCAGCAGGTGACAAGGAAAACATAGGACTCTGGGGGCACAGACAGGTGAAGGGGGGGGGGCCTGGGCCTTACAGAGAGGGAAACAGTTGACCCGAGAGCACACCAAAACAGCACTGGCAAAACTCTGGGATGGGAGGAAAGCTAAACAGGAAGCATGGTGGCATACTGTATGGCAAACACAGGGCCTTGGGACACACAGAAGAACTTGGGGGGAACCCAAAATATGAATTCAGGAGTTCAGAGGGCTCCAGGGCACAGCCGAATACAAACTGGTGCACACCAAAAGGGCTGTGCGGCATGCCATGGGGCTCACTGTGGCTGATGGGAAGCGGCCTGCAGCCACCACCAGACCCTATGGAAACTCCCTCTCTCAGCACCGTTTGTGCTGGCCCCAGACCTTCCCCCGTATCTCAGGTACTGTAGGTGGCTGCCCCTCAGTGACCTGGTTGGGAATGAAGAGCTCTCAACCCCTATTCCTTCAGGTCCTCCTCTCTGTCCCCTCTGTCCACGCTTGCCCCAGCCCAGCCCTTGCCACGCTCCGGCCTCACTCGCCCCTCACCTGCCCAACACACAGGGCTCTCCCCCCACTAACTGGCACCGCCTCGGCCGAGGGACCCCGCGCCCAAAGCCTGCTTCCAGGCAGGCTGGCGTGCCTGCCCCCCCGCAGCTCCAGCGTGTCTGCAGCTGCAAGAGCAAGGGCGCGTGCGCAGGCCCAGAATGAGGAGCAATCTTGGGTTCCCCAACTGTATTTTACTACTGTTTGTGCGCTGTTCCCGCCCAGACCTTCACATGTGCACACCTACCCCAAAAATCTCGTAGCCCTTAGCACCTTCAGTCACTCACAGCACTGAGGTTCTTCCCCTCTCTCAAGACTTACTTGCTCTTTCCTTTCTTCTTGTCACACCTCCTCGGCCCTTTCTGTACATTCTTCCTTCAAACAACGGGACTGAAATCAACAAAACGGGTCAAGCAGCTGTCTTCAAGTTGATGCCTCCGATAGGATTATCCCACAAACCAATCCAACTACTAAGGTCATTGGACAGTTCTAGTTTTAGAGCATCTTTCCAAAGCTTTAAGTGTGGTTCCCTGCTAGGTTACGCAATAAAAAGCTTGTCCCCGTAAACTCCAGGTCACACAGAGGCACCGTGCCAGGTAAGGCACCCCAGTGACCCAGCCAGAGAAACAGATTCCCTGCCCTGGCTCCTGCCAGAGCTGTCCCGGCAGAGCCATCAGCCCCATGCTACGGGGCGACGCTCGTCACAACCAGTAGACGGGAGCGGCTTTCCGGATCACCACACAGCCTGAGAAAGGTTGCTGGCTAAGGATATGGGACGCACGCGGGGACCGCACAGGATGTACTATGGTACCTTTACTGGAGGAACCAGAGGTGGGGAAGGGGAGGAACGAGCATCGGAAAAGAGAGGGACGAGGGGATAAAAAGGGCTGGTGGCATGCAAATCGGTTGCTGGTCAGTAGGACTGTCTGGCCATGCCCTGTGCCTGATCAGCAGAGTCTCCTGTCTTCTCATTAACTCCATCTCTAGGTATTTTTGTGAGTGAAAGGTTCTCTGGCTTTGTGTGTGTGTGTGTGTGTGTGTGTGCGTGCGAGGGCTGAGGCCGAGCGGCCGAGCTGCAGGGCTGAGGTGCAGGGCCCAGGCTGAGTTGTGGGACCCAGGCCGAGCGGCCGAGCTGCGGCCTCGTCCCTGGTGCTGGGCCTCGTCCCTGGAGCTGGGCAGGCATCCTAGATGGCACAGAAAAGAACAAGAGCACTCTTTTTTGGGAACAGAGATCTTACGAGGGGTGCGATTGCAACAAAGTGAGTCCAAAGGGGGCTCACGGAGCTAAAAGCGTGCTGCTCGGAAGGCATCGTGACAGTAGCAGAGGGGTTCTGAGAGGGACAGGCACAAGAAGGCTGAAGGACACAATGAAGAAGTCCAGAGGGGATCTGAACAGACTACAGATGTCCTCAGGGGACCAGGGACTGAACAGAGGTGTCCTAGCTAGCACAGAGGACAACACGAGTGTCCTGGAGATGAAAGATGTCATCGGGAATGGTTCTCGGGAGCAAGAAGGGTGCAAATTGCGCTACAGAGCCACAGAGGGCTGTGGGGCACGAGCACGGCCTCAGGAGGCACGGTGACGGCAGAGGAAGGGTGCCGAGAGAGAGAGAGAGAGAGAGAGAGAGAGAGAGAGAAGGCGGCTCTGGCACGCAGTGCAAAACTCAAGAGGGTGTCCCAGCGATGTCCTCCGGGGACGAGCGACCGAATGGAGACATCCCAGGCGGCAGTGAATAAGGTCAGGGAGCTGTGGGGCACAACGGAAGCCTGAGGAGAGGTTCTGTCCAAATAAGAGAGAGACACAAAGAGGGCTGCAGAGCTCGAAGGGTGCCATGGGGCACGAGGACAGTCTCGGGAGGCGTCGTGACAGGAACGAGGGGGCTCCGGGGGGCGGGGGAAACGTGGACAACGAGACAAACAAAGGATTGCTGACACAATCTTTTGTGGGATTGCGTCAATCCCACAAAAACCCTCCCCACAGAAGGGGATCTGAACAGAGTAGAGGTGTCCTCAGGGGACCGAACAGAGGCATCCGACATGGCGGAGGGAAGGCAAGAGTGCCCTGAGGGAAAATGAAAGCCTGAGGAAGAGTTGTCTCTGAATAAGAAAGATACAAAGCCTGCTGCAGAACTAAAGGATGGCCACGCAACACAAGGGCGCTCGCAGGAAGCGTCGCGACAGAAACAGAGGGGTGCCGAGATGGCCAGAGAGACAGAAGGCGGCTTGAGGGCACCAAGGTACTGGGGAGGGGATCTGAACAGAGTACGGAGGTCAGGAGGGAGACACTGACCCACTGGAGGTGAGCGAGATCACAGAATCACAGAATCATATAGGTTGGAAAAGACCTTTAAGATCATCGAGTCCAACCATAAACCTAACACTGCCAAAACCACCACTATACCATGTCTCTAAGCACCTCATCCAAACGTCCTTTAAATACCTCCAGGGATGGCGACTCAACCACTTCCCTGGGCAGCCTGTTCCAATGCTTGATAACCCTCTCGGTGAAGAAAAATTTCCTAATATCCAGTCTAAACCTCCCCTGGCGCAACTTGAGGCCATTTCCTCTTGTCCTATCACTTGTTACCTGGGAGAAGAGACCGACCCCCACCTCTCTACAACCTCCTTTCAGGTAGTTGAAGAGAGCGATAAGGTCTCCCCTCAGCCTCCTTTTCTCCAGGCTAAACAGTCCCAGCTCCCTCAGCCGCTCCTCATAAGACTTCTGCTCCAGACCCTTCACCAGCTTCGTTGCCCTTCTCTGCACACGCTCCAGTACCTCAATATCCCTCTTGTAGTGGGGGGCCCAAAACTGAACACAGCATTCGAGGTGCGGCCTCACCAGTGCCGAGTACAGGGGCACAATCACTTCCCCAGTCCTGCTGGCCACGCTATTTTTGATACAAGCCAGGATGCCATTGGCTTTCTTGGCCGCCTGGGCACACTGCTGGCTCATATTCAGGCGGCTGTCAACAAACGCCCCCAGGTCCTTCTCTGCCAGGCAGCTTTCCAGCCACTCTTCCCCAAGCCTATAGCGTTGCATGGGGTTGCTGTGGCCCAAGTGCAGGACCTTGCACTTGGCCTTGTTAAACCTCATACAATTGACCTCAGCCCATCGATCCAGCCTGTCCAGGTCCCTCTGCAGAGCCTGCCTACCCTCCAGCAGATCAACACTCCCACACAACTTGGTGTCGTCTGCAAACTTACTGAGAGTACACTCGATCCCTTCATCCAGATCATTGATAAAGACGTTAAACAGAACTGGCCCCAACACCGAGCCCTGGGGAACACCGCTTGTGACCGGCTGAGATGGAGGAGAGGACAACAAGTCTGCTCTGAGGAAGAGGGAGGAGATGTTCTTACAAAGCGAGAGGGGTACAAATAGCGCTTCAGAAATAACAGCGTGCCGAGGAGACCCTCTACAGCCTCCGGATGAATGGAGAGAAGAGACAAAAATAAAAGACAGAAGATTTAAGCAGCAACAGGGTATGTGACAAGACAGACAGAATTAAAAAAACAGGGACAGACAGCTTGATAAAAGTCGACGTAGCAAGAAAATTGAAAAAGCAAAAGGGTCCGAGGCAGAGGAGAAAACATTTAAAAATAGGGATAGCAAACTAGATAAAAGTAGGCATAGAAAAAATTTGAAAGTCAAAGGCTTTAAAGGAAGAAAACAATAAAATATAGGGACAGCAAACTAAATAACCAAAGACACAGAAACAAAATTTAAAAAGTGACAGGGCGTCACGGTTTAGCCCCAGCCGGCAGCTAAGCACCACGCAGCCGCTCGCTCACTCACCCCCGGTGGGATGGGGGAGAGAATCGGAAGAGCACAAGAAAACTTGTGGGTTGAGATAAGAACAGTTTAATAATTGGAACTAAATAATAGTAATAGTAATAATGAATTGTAATGAGGAGGAAAACAACGGGGGGGGGGGGGAGTGGGGGGGGGGGGGGGTGGGACGACGACGATGACGACAAAACCCAAGGGAGGGAAAATAAAAAAAGATACAACCGCTCACCACCCGCCAACCGATGCCCAGCCAGTCCCCCAGCAGCGACCCCTACCCCCCAGCCAACTCCCCCCAGTTTATATACGGGGCATGACATCGTATGGTATGGAACAGCCCTTTGGTCAGTTTGGATCAACTATCCTGGCTGTGCCCCCTCCCATTTCTTGTGCACCTGCCAGAGCATGGGAAGCTGAAAGAGTCCTTGAGCAGTGTAAACACCGCTTAGCAACAGCCCAAACATCAGCGTGTTATCAACATTATTCTCATCCTAAAATCCAAAACACAGCACTCTACCAGCTGCTAGGAAGAAAATTAACTCTATCCCAGAGGAAACCAGGACACAGGCTATGGCACAGACGAGCATGAAATAGAAAATACAGACAGCAAACTGGATACAAGCACATATAGAAAAAAAGTCAAAAGCAACGTGACACAGGAAAGTCTGGAAATAATAAAGAAATAGGGTTAGACATCTGGGTAAAAGTAGACAGAAAAAAACATTTTAAAAGTCACAATATACAGCGCAGATAGGAAAAAATAAACAAGAGAGACAGAAAAAAACACATAGAAGTGAACAGAGAAACAAAAACTCAAAAGTTTTTTCAATTCCAAAGCTATTAAGAGAGAAAAAATTAAAAAATAGCAAAAAACCTAAGTAGATGGAGACATAGAAAGAAAATCTTAAAGGCAACTGGGTACAGGACAGACTAGAATGAATTAAAAAAGGAGGACAGCAAACTGGATAAAGATAGACGAGGAAAGACAAGTTAAAAGCAACGGGCTACGGGACAGACAGGAAACAATTAAACAGGGAGAGACATCTTGACAAAAGTAGACACAGAATGAAAATTTGGAAAGCACCAGGATACAGGAAACAGGAAAAAATAAAAAAAAAAGAGAGACAGAAAACAAAGTAAGAGTACACCTAGAAACAAAATTTCAAAAAGAAAAGAATTATGAGAGTAAAAAATTGAAAAATAGGGTCAGTTTACTAGAAAAAAGAAGACAGGGTGCAGAGCAGAGGGAGTCACTGAAAAGCGAGACAGGTCACTGCGTAGAGGGAGACCTAGAAACGCCATTTTCCCCAGCAATATGGAAGAAGGCAGTGTGGGAAGGGTGAAATAATAGCAGGTGGGGAGCTGGAAAGGGAGAGGCATAGAAAGGCGATGGAGAAGGCGACGGTGTGGAGGGCAGTGCTAGCAGACGGGCAAAAAGCTTTGGGGAGCCAAACAGCCTGAAAGGGAGACAGAGGCAGGTGCAGGCAAGGAGGCAGGCAGAGGTCTGGAGAAGCGCGGCAGAGAGAGGCCTGGACACACGCGAGGGATGCGCGACTCACCGCAGCTCCCGGCATCGCCGGGAGACCTTCGGCGCCCCGAGGCTTCTCTCTCTGGGCCTCTGCCCCTTCCTCCTCCACAGGGCCGGCTGCCTCGCCCGCCCGGGTGCCTCGACGCTCCTCTCCCAAGAGGCTTCCCAGAGACAGGGTGGCTCACGCGCGCGGCCGATGGGGGCACCGAGCTCCCGGCACCACGTGCTGGTGGTGCGCTCTGTCGGGGAGGGCCGGGAGGGATCCGTCCCGGCTGTGGGGACCGGCTGTTCCTTGCTGGAGGCAGCTGCCTGGGGAAGCCCCTTCATTTCACTCCTCAGCCAGCTCCCGCAGGCAGGCAGGCAGGCAGGCAGGCAGCCTAGGCAGCCCCCTTGGCACAGCAGGGCCAGCCCCATCCTCAGCCCTTTTGAAACCCTGGGCCCAGCCCCATCCTCACCTCATGGGTCCCACCTGTGCTGCCCCGGGCCACAGCTGGAGCCCATGGGGAACAGGGGGCCAATTACCCCAACCCTCACAAGCCAGGCACAGCCAGCAACCTGGCACAGGCATGGGCACACACCACCACCAAGCTGGTGCTGCCACGGGCAGATGCTGCCGCCAAGCTGGCACCGGCCTGGCAGACTTTAGTTTACAGCCCAAAGCCGAGGTTGGCCTCTAAACAAGAGAACACGTGAAAGCATCCTTACAGGATGCCGGTCCAGTGGTGTCCATGATAGCTCTCATAGACAGCTAATAGACAGCTCCCCTGTCCGGGACCACGTTTTGCATGTCCCAGGCCCTCCCCGCACCCATGCTGAAAATCCAACAGAACAATTAAGGACTCTGCTTCATCGCCTCAGCCTCCAAAAGAAGCTTCCTTCCTCTGCTGACGGTCGACACGGATATCCCCATGCTGTTCCTTGAACGCAGGCTGGCCTTGGGTGCCTGTACTGCCAAAGGAAGAGAAAAAGATCATGCTCTTGTCACGTGCTCCATCATCCTCTTGTTCTTCAAGAAGTCAAAAGTAAGCTACCATGCCCATTGCTACATAACAGAAGTTTGTGCAGGAGACGGCTGAGCCCATCCCCAGAAATGGAAAACTCTGCTATGACCCTGCTTTGCCTTTTGGCGACAGCGCCCGCCATCGGTGTGCCCCAAACAGGCGAGGTCCCGTTCAGGCTGGCATCCGCCACAAACAGGCAAGGTGCCCTGCGGGCTGGCGTCCGCCACAAACAGGCAACGTCCCGTTCGGGCTGGCGTCCGCCACAAACAGGCGACGTCCCCTGCGGCCTGGCGTCCGCCACAAACAGGCGACGTCCCCTGCGGGCTGAACAGAGTCAACTGAACAGAGTCTTCAGAAGAACTTAGCCCTGCATTCAGTTTACAAGTAAATCCCACCCAAGCAATGGTAGGGGGCATTCTGGCATCTAAAGGAATTCAGGAGTTAATTTAGTGTTTCCAAAATGGAACATTCCATAGCTTGTAAAAACAGCCTTAAAGTCTTTTTCCCTCTTGCACCAACAACGCTTCTTTTAGTTCACCCTAAGGGTCCCCTACAACTACTTACTACAGCATGCGTGGCTCCACTATCAATTAAAAAAATCTATTCTTTCATTCCCCAGCTTGACTGGAACCAGAGGATCATCTGGGGAAACTTTCATAGATTCCTCCGGCCCCCTTCAGTCCAACCCAATCTCCGTCATGACTCCAAGGGCTTCTTCTGTCTCTCTTTCCCCATTACTCAGACGGCATGGACAATTTTTTTCCAACGGCCCTCTTGCTTACAATGTGCACGCCGATTCATTCCCAGGGGAACGTCATAACCATTTCTACTATTATTTCTACGGCCCCTTCCTCGCCCACAAAATTCACCTCGTGTATTTTCTCTCCCTTTTTCTTGTGTTTCCGTCAAGGCAGCCAACAAAGAAGCTTGCGGCGTTACTCGTCCTCTCTTCTCCTTCTCTTCTGTTTCCTCCCGATTATTACAGACCTTAGATGCCATTGAGAAGAACTGTGAGATTGTCATGCCATCCTCGCCCTCTACCTTTTGTCATCTCTTTCTTATATCTGCTGCTGCTTGACCAATAAACAGCGTGTTAAATAACTGTAAATTGCTATCATCTTCCGGATCCAGATCTGTCCGTTTTCGAGCTACTTCACACAATCTCTCATAGAAGGCTGACGGGGTTTCCTTATCCCCCTGCCTTACTTCAGATAGTTTAGATACATTCTTAGGCTTTTGCACTCCGTGTTGAATCCCATACAAAATTCACTTCTGATATTCCTTTACCCTCTCTAATCCCTCACACTTGTGTTTGGATCCCACTCCGGATCCTCTTTCGGGAGGTACATATCGGTATTAGGCACCCACCCCCACACACACATTGTTGGATCAGTCCCTCTCTGGCCTTCTCTAAAATTGTTCTCCTCTCCTCAGTGGGAAACAAATATTCTAGGAAAGCCTGTACATCTCCCCGGTTAGGACTAGGAGTCGTGACTAACAGTACTATACATTCCTTCTGGATTGTTTCGATAGGATCCGACTGCCTGTTTGCAGTTTAATAAATCACAAGCAGTAAAAGGGACGTGTACGGATACCGGTGTTCCTTCAGGCCCTACAGCCTGTCTGAGGGGAGCTGGAACTATTGCTTTCTGATAGCTGATTTTTAGTCATGCCATCTCCCCCAAACTTATTGCAATGCTTCGGGATGCATCCTAGAGGAGAGCAAAGGGCTGCCTCCTGGGAAGCAGCAGAGCCCATATCGGTACCGAAAAACCCAGTATTTCTACACAAACCAGAACGAGGGACGTCTCCCTTCGTTACTCAGAACAGGACAGCGTGGAGAAACAAACAGAACTACGCTACTGCCACCTGTCTTTCCTGGTGCGTCTTATGCAGAGCCCACAACAGAACACAGGCTGCCTGCTTCCCGAGAGATCTTGCCCCTACCCCCCTTCCTCCTATCCCAAAAAATACCTCGTCAGGAGCATTGCACCGTTGTGTCGCTTACCGCCCGACCGCAGGAGAGGAGCTGAAGGAGTCCCCGATCGACGGGTCGGTGCGCGCTGGAGTCCGCTCAGGCCTCTTCTCCCTGTCGGATGTGGCAAGACGAACCGGGCGAGGCTGTCAGCTCGGTCCCACCTGGGGTGTCAAAACTGTTATCCCACAAGCGTGAGGTCGTTTAGCCCGTGTGCGGGACGCCAATATACACACAGGGCAGAGGTGTTTTTATGGCATGTCTGCGCAGAGATGGGCGCTAGGCGGTAGCTCCACAAAGCTAGCACAAAGTTTGCTCATACAAGTACAGTATTTATACAGTCTAGCTACGCATATGCATAAGCATAAGTAATTACACAAAGCAGTTTTCTATTGCTCTACATTTCTCTTATTTCAACTTCAAGCTACAGCACTACTTTAACATGCTGCGCACGCTCAGAGGTGAGGGCTCTCTGCTCGGGCCGGGGTCTCTAGCTCGAGGGCTGTGACTTTTAGGATTATAATGAGGACAGTTTGCGGGAGGGTGCTTCTTATCACACTCCTACTAGTTGTTTCGGATGGTTCCCAAAACATTTCCATTAGCTTACCTATTTCTTCAGGACGTGCTTCTCTCCCAAGGACAGTAATTCTCGTTTAGACGTTCCGCTTTCCAGCCCGCATCCTCCTTATCAGCTTTACGTAAGCCCCGGCCTTCCACCAGCTCCTGGTAGACGACACCGTCAGACTACAACACGACCGTTCTTTTATGCCAGTCAGTGGGTTCAGAATTAGGAACAGAAAGAACAGGGCAAGCTAAACACCCACACAAGCCTCATATCCCTAAGAAACGATTAAAAAAACTAAAACGACCCCCATTTTAGATTGCATTGGCCTAGGGACTGCCTCCTTCAAGTGCCAGAGCGGACCGGTGGAATCAGTCACAGAATTCAGTTGCCTACCAGGAGACAGCCCTTGTCCTCGCAAGGCAAATGTTTCAAATGTTTTCAAATGTTTCAAAATGTTTCATGACTGAACAAGTATGTCGGAGGCCCTACGGCAAACCGTGCTGACGTTTCGTGAAGCTCTCTTCCTGTCAAGAAAAGGACCTTTCATACAGTATCTCTACTGGAATTCAGGCTGCTTCCTACTCATTCTGGCAAGTTAGCTTTCACAGAAACCCCGAGAACTTCAACCACCAAGCTACATTTGTAATTCTTGCTCTCTACCTACGGGGAATTTCGGCGAATCAGAACACCACTTAAAGCAAAATTCTGGGTCTGTTTCACGCCAATCAAATATCTAAGCCATGGACAGGGGTCTGTAGAAAGACTGCTTTAAAAGATAAAGATAAGGAGAGTACTCACTTTTCTGAAGTTTCTTCCAGTCGTTCCATCGATTTAGCAGCCCAACCCAGCCGTTCAAATTCCAGTGCAACAGAGAGAGCAGTCGCACGTCCACGCCACTCTCCCCTAGCCACAGAGCTTTCCGCTTTGCCCATTCCTGCCGACAGCCAGAGCATCGGCGCCGTAGCACCTTGGGAATAACGCACCTCCCACAGCTACACACCTTCACAAAAGAACCGAGCAGGGTGTAAACAAACATTGCAATGCTTGTGGTAAGGGCTCAAACAGGGATGCCTATGTTATCACTCTGAGATTCAACAACCACTCAAAATATCATTTTGCTGCAGTATTACAGGAGTTCATTGACTAGTGTCAAAAAAACCCATTTGTTGCAAATTCATTGTTTGAAGCATGACTTCCAAATGCAAATGTTAAGCAATTCTCGTGAGTCTTTAACTGAGCGGAATGCAGGATCTGACTAAAACAATGGCAGAGTGGAGGGCTAGAAGCCCAAAACTAACTCACCATCCTGGCAACTATTGGAGACTTGTGGTGACTGCGGGGGAACAGAGCTTGGGAAGCTTTGCCAGTCTGGCAATAGAAAGCTAAGGCCCTGCAAACACGGTATGTTTAACAAAAAAAAAAAAGGGGAGGGGGACACACACACACACGACACACGACGTTGTTTTGTAGTTCCTCTGCTTTCTACACAGAACCAAAGCAATTTTAGTTCACTAATGAACGTTCACACTTCCACACGGTACTCCTACAAACATCAGTCACTGCTAATAAGCAACGGATGTAGTGGGTACAGAGAAACCTCCTGTACAGCAAATGCTTTAAGCTTTTCTGTGTTAAAGACTTGACTTCCTAGGTCCCTGCAAAGACCCTGACTCTGCCCTGCCCCACCCACCCAGTTCTATTTGGAACGATTGCTGAAAAACACAAATACTCCACAGCAAATAAGCAAGCGACATCCAGACCCAGAGCTTTCCCTTAGAGGACAATGCCAAAACCAAGCGCAGAATTTTTACCTGCTGATGAGCGCCAGCGTGTGAGAGCAGAGCCGGACGCGAGGGCTTCCCTGCGGGATTACAGCTCCGCTTGTGCGCGCGCACGCATGCGCGGTGCCGAGCTGCAGTTCCGGCTTCCACCCACCCGCCCTGGGGAGCCGCGCATGCGCAGTAGTTCAATTTTCTTTTGGTGTTCGCTGCTGCCGCCTGGTGGACAAAATGCAGTACTGCAGCCGGTGAGCCGCGCATGCGCAGTGGCACATTTTCACGAGCTCGATGCTACCACCGTGTGGGCAAAAGCCGGTACTGCAGCTAGGGAGCCGCGCATGCGCAGTGGCACATTTTCCCGAGGTCGCTGCTGCCGCCGTGTGGGCAAAAGCCGGTACTGCAGCTAGGGAGCCGCGCATGCCCAGTGGCACGTTTTCCCGAGCTCGCTGCTGCCGCCCTGTGGCCAAATACCGGTACTGCAGCTAGGGAGCCGCGCATGCGCAGTGGCACGTTTTCCCGAGCTCGCTGCTGCCGCTTTGTGAGCGAAAGCCGGTAGTGCAGTTAAGGAGCCGTGCATGCGCAGTGGCACGTTTTCCCGAGCTCGCTGCTGGCACAGTGTGGGCAGAAGCCGGTACTGCAGCTACGGAGCCGTGCATGCGCAGTGGCACGTTTTCCCGAGCTCGCTGCTGCCGCTTTGTGAGCCAAAGCCGGTACTGCAGCTAAGGAGCCGTGCATGCGCAGTGGCACATTTTCCCGAGCTCGATGCTGGCACAGTGTGGGCAAAAGCCGGTCCTGCAGCTAGGGAGCCGCGCATGCGCAGTGGCACGTTTTCCCGAGCTCGTTGCTGCCGCCGTGTGGGCAAAAGCCGGTACTGCAGCTAGGGAGCCGCGCATGCGCAGTGGCACATTTTCCCGAGCTCGCTGCTGCCGCGGTGTGTCCAAACGCGGTACTGCAGCTAGGGAGCCGCGCATGCGCAGTGGCACATTTTCCCGAGCTCGCTGCTGCCGCCGTATGGGCAAAAGCCGGTACTGCAGCTAGGGAGCCGTGCATGCGCAGTGGCACATTTTCACGAGCTCTCTGCTGCCACCGTGTGGGCAAAAGCCGGTACTGCAGCTAGGGAGCCGCGCATGCGCAGTGGCACATTTTCCCGAGCTCGCTGCTGCCGCCGTGTGGGCAAAAGCCGGTACTGCAGCTAGGGAGCCGCGCATGCCCAGTGGCACGTTTTCCCGAGCTCGCTGCTGCCGCCCTGTGGCCAAATACCGGTACTGCAGCTAGGGAGCCGCGCATGCGCAGTGCCACATTTTCCCGAGCTCGCTGCTGCCGCTTTGTGAGCGAAAGCCGGTAGTGCAGTTAAGGAGCCGTGCATGCGCAGTGGCACATTTTCCCGAGGTCGCTGCTGGCACAGTGTGGGCAGAAGCCCGTACTGCAGCTACGGAGCCGTGCATGCGCATGTGCCCATTTTCCCGAGCTCGCTGCTGGCACAGTGTGGGCAAAAGCCGGTACTGCAGCTAAGGAGCCGCGCATGCGCAGTGGCACATTTTCCCGAGCTCGCTGCTGCCGCCCTGTGGCCAAACGCCGGTACTGCAGGAGGGTGCCGCGCATGCGCAGTGGCACGTTTTCCCGAGCTCGCTGCTGCCGCCGTGTGGGCAAAAGCCGGTACTGCAGCTAGGGAGCCGCGCATGCCCAGTGGCACGTTTTCCCGAGCTCGCTGCTGGCACAGTGTGGGCAAAAGCCGGTACTGCAGCTAGGGAGCCGCGCATGCGCAGTGGCACGTTTTCCCGAGCTCGCTGCTGCCGCTTTGTGAGCCAAAGCCGGTACTGCAGCTAAGGAGCCGTGCATGCGCAGTGGCACGTTTTCCCGAGCTCGCTGCTGCCGCTTTGTGAGCGAAAGCCGGTAGTGCAGGTAAGGAGCCGTGCATGCGCAGTGGCACATTTTCCCGAGGTCGCTGCTGCCGCCCTGTGGCCAAACGCCGGTACTGCAGCTAGGGAGCCGCGCATGCGCAGTGGCACGTTTTCCCGAGCTCGCTGCTGCCGCCGTGTGGGCAAAAGCCGGTACTGCAGCTAGGGAGCCGCGCATGCGCAGTGGCACGTTTTCCCCGTCTTGCTGCTGCCGCTGTGTGGGTAAAAGTCGGTACTGCAGCCCGGGAGCCGCGCATGCGCGGTGCCGCGTGTGTGTGCGTGTGCTCGCTGCTGCCACCCGGTGCCCAGCCGTCGGTACCGCAGCTGGGGAGAGCTCTGTCGGTCTTGTTGCCATTTTAACTTTCTTCATATACATCATCTTCCTATGCATTTTAAACTCCTTTTTTAAATTCCTATATATAAGTTATTTTTCTATTTTATCACCCTGTATGTCTCTAGTGAGATTTGTTCGTATTCTAAAATCCTTTAAACAATAGAGTAGACAGAGGGGTTTCTTTTAACATCTTTTTACATATATATATTTAAATAAAATTTTTCAATATATATATAAAAGAGATTTTTCTCTACTTCAATCCCTACACCCGTATTTAGTTTTTAATTATTTAATCCCTCCCCCACGAATTCTCAGGCATTTTGGGGCTCTCACCCCCCTTTCAGGGCGGGGCAGGGGGGTGACCTGTCCCGTGACCGCCCCATCCCCTCACTTAACCTGCTCCTCTGCCACGTCATCATCGTCCCCCCCCAGTGACACTGGGGTGCCCCAAATGACATCATCACTCCCCAGCCTCCCCCCTTCTTAGTCACCCCCAAAAGACAAACAAAACAAGGGAAACTGCCCCAACTGCCAGCTCCTTACTTTCAGCAGGCCCTTTACATAGGGACATGCCCCACCAAAAAAGGGGAGCTCCGCTAGAAAAATAAAGGGGGGGCAGCCCCCCAGGCGCTTGCAGCCCCTCCAGCCCCTGTCCCGCAGCCTGGCAGACGCCCCACGGCATAGGGGAGCGCGCCCGACGACGGTGCCACCTCTCTTGCTCGGCCTCTGCTCCGCCATCTTCCCCCTCCGTTCCCACGCTGCGACGGCCTCCCCAGGGCAACAAACGGCCCCGGTCCCTCTCGGCCCCGGGCTCTCCCCACCAGACAGCCCTGGCTGCCGCACCTGGGGGGCACCCGCCGGAGACAGAGCCAGGAGCCTCCAGCCACAGGGCTGGCCCCTGACCCTCAGCACGCCTAACGACCCGCAGGGAAACCTGGCCGGGGGGACCTAGGGAGCACCACCGGACGCTTACGGCAAGACCGCTGCAAAACAAAAACCCCAAATTCCATTTCAGCACATGAAAAAACCAGCACAGCAGAAAGTACAGGCATTCAGTCAGAATAAGGGATAGGAGAGCAGCTGAGCTGAAGGAGGATTCTAGGGAAACAGCTCCGCTCGAGATACAGGGCATGCTTTAACAGCTACAGGGACTGCAACGCTTCAAATCACTATTAAGACCAAGGGATAGGATTTTCAACACCTTCTTCACCTAAAAGTGAACGCTCTTGCTGCTCTTGGAAAATGTCTCATCCCTTCCTTCCAGCACTGCTGCAGGCAGACAACCCCGTGAGGCTGCAGGACAAGGTCGGACCCCCATCAGAACCTACGCTTAGGGATCCACCACAACGGCTGCCGCCCTCGCGCTGCTGCTGCACGTCTCGCTTGCTCGGTCAAGAAAGCTGAAAGGGAAGTGTAAAACTTTAGAGAGTAACACGGAAAATAAAGGACAAATCTCAGTAATTCACTCTACACTAACAAGGTGGGCGTATGTTTACATACATCCAACAACAACACTTACACGATAAAAGCATTTGAGTTTCCTTTTGCATTCATTTAACTTGCACAGCTGGGATACCGTTACATCATCTCTCTCCAAAATGCACGGTTATAATGGGACTGGGGGGTGGGTCGTGTGCTATGTAACTAGGAGGGACATCTGCCCAGCCACGCTGCCCAAGAGAGACGCCGCTGAAGCGCCGGGGAAACGCGCCATGGAACGAGAGGCAGAAATAAAGCACTGCAGAGCACGCCGTCAAAATATTGGGGAAAAACCTGTAACATTCTGTTGCCTCTCTCTTGAAACATGGAGAACAAATACCCAACTGCTGAAATACACCTCGTAAGTTGTATGCCACAGCTATTGGGCAGTCACAGTTTAAACAGTGCCAATCACTTTGTAAATGACACAATTTTAGCTTCTGTTTAAAGTTTCAGTTATGATAGCAAAGTCAGTGAGATAAGAGATCCCCCAGATGGTTTCACTGGGGGGGGGGGGGGGGGGAACCACACAGAAATCAAATCCCCAGTGCTGCAACGCATCAGGCTACCAAAAGGGACTGGCAGATTTGCTAATGCTTCTGGCTGTACTGAAGCACGCGGAGGAACGCCTTTTTAACATACCTCGGCTGTTACAACTGAGAACCAAAGACCAGCGATGCCAGCAACTCTTGGAAGACGTGCTGGGCTTGGGCCCTTGGAAGGCAATTGACTTTTGTTTGTTTTTAAAGAGAGTGACAAGTCTTGTTGCTGATGACTTCTGCTGGCACGTACAGCCGCTCCGATGGGAAGTTCATCAAATGCAACTTCTCTGAATGAGAAGGATTTCCAGTCGGGAAAATCTCTTTCCAACTGAAGTCGAAAATTACACACTGTAGCTTCCGGAAAAAGGACCTTATTGAAGCAGTAACTCACCAAAACCACATCGGGACCCACTGGCGGTACTTACAAGGCTGCTAATGCTTCTCGGGAAAGCCTGGAAAACACACAGAAGCAACGCCCATTTCTCCCGTTTTGTCCACGTCTCTTCTTTGACCTTGACGGCTTTTAGTACGGACACTAGGATCGCAGCAAGGTTTTTCAAGTACTGCTAGAAGATATTTCAAAAACTTACTGACTGAAAAAGCATTTTACAGAAAGCTTTTACCATGAAAACAAAGGCTCTTCCTTCTGAACAGCTGAACTCTTCCCAACAGTTTCTTTCCTCTTGTAGTACAAAATTATTTTCACAGTATCATTTAACAGTAAGCGCACAGAAACAGAAGATTACGCTTTCAGGAAGAGAAAAGAAACGGACAGAAGTTGGCTTTGCGTAGGCATTGTCGTGGTTTAGCCCCAGACGGCAACTAAGCACCACACAGCCGCTCGCTCGCTCACTCCCCCCGCGGTGGGATGGGGAAGAGAATCGGAAGAGTAAAAGTGAGAACACTCGTGGGTTGAGATAAGGACAGTTTGATAGGGAACGCAAAAGCCGCACGCGCGAGCAAAGCGAAGCAAGGAATTCATTCACTCCTTCCCATGGGCAGGCAGGTGTTCAGCCATCTCCAGGAAAGCAGGGCTCCCTCACGCGTAATGGTTATGAAACAAAATTCGTGGAGACTACCCTTTAAAATCCAAATCTCCCAACAGGTGAATTGGAGTTTCAGAGTGTTCCCGAAATCAAACTCAATAGCAACGGAGTTACTATTAAGCAGGCATCCTTTATTACAGCGCTGGGCAGCACTGGGGATCGCTCCACCATAAGTGCTCCGACAAACAAGCAAGATCGCAGAGGTTATCTGTTGCAAAATATACATATTCATCAGATTAATTTATATAAACATGAGATTTCTTGGAACTCATTAATACATGTAAATGTCCCTGACGCATGCGTACTTAAGTCCTTAGGTGGTCGTTCGGGATCCTCTGGTGGTCCTTGGAGGAAGTCAGTAGTCTTCATCACTCTGACCGCTGACTGAACTTTGTCTTTACGCATGCTCAGTCCATCTTTGTCTTACTCATACCTTCCTTGCATATCCAAAATCAGGTGGTTCTTGTGTAGTTTCTCCTTATCAGCCCTTTCCAGGGACACAGGGCCTGGAGAATTCCTTTTTATCTATCTACATTGCAACTCTCTCAGCTAACCAAGGATTTAACACAGGCAAAGCATTCTTACTCTAATGACTAGGTCAAATAAAGAATGCTCGTTAGCAATTCTACTATCTAAGCTTCCTTACTTAAGGCCAACAATACTGGCAAGCTAGGCTAAATTATTTGTGAAAGGGAAACTAAAAGGAAACATTGAGCAACCAAGATATTTACAACATTTCTTTTTGTCTTTGGGGATTTTAGCTCTTTTCATTCCCCCCTTTTCTTTAAACTTTGTAAATTCTTTTACAAAGGTTCTAAATTAAAAGTTCTAGCATTGTCATATTCACAGGTATGATTCCCCATGGGATAGGTTGGCCTGCAAATTGAGGAACTGGGAGGCAAGCAGTTACGCTTGTCAAATTTCGCATTTTACCAAATCCTTAATGAGCTCTAACATTAAATTGTTAGCATACACGCTAGTAAACAAGCGCATAGCAGCATCAGTAAAACTAATTTTGGGTCAATCTTACGGACGTTGGTCCCGTAGGCTGAGATTTCCATGGTCCAGGAGGTGCTTTCTTAATTCTCGAATAGTGGATCCACGCAGCGTGCTTCTCAAGCTTAACTGCAGTGTAGGTTGTGAGCAGAACTTGAAAAGGGCCACTCCATTTCTCTTCAAGAGGATCACCTGAAGTATTTTAACATAAACCCAATCCCCAGGTTTAAACAAGTGCACTGGAGAATCTAAACCCCATGCTCTGGTAGATACTACTACTAATTAAATATTGCTGTAAGCTAATTTCCCTTGCTTGGGTGAGAGCTTGCCCTCGATATCTGGTTTGAAATGGTCTCCCATATAAAATCTCAAAGGGACTCAGTTTCTCTTTAGTCCTTGGTTTAGTTCGAAGTCTCAATAATACAATTGGGAGGGCCTGATCCCATCTCAAGTTGGTTTCCTGACAAATTTTGCTCAATTGTGTTTTTCATTTTCTCTACCTGTCCACTTGCTTGTGGGCGGTAGGCTGTATGCAATTTCCAATTAATTTCTAAAAATTTACTAGCTTGCTGAACTGCCTGTGACACGAAGTGTGGCCCTCTGTCAGAGGAGGTCACTTCTGGCACTCCAAACCTCTCTTAAACTTTTGTTACTTCTCGGGCTTTATTTGTTCTGCAAGGGAAAGCTTCAGGCCATCCAGAGTAGGTATCGGTTAACACCAACAGATACCTATACCCCCCTTCTCTAGGGAGCTCCAAAAAGTCTATTTGCCAGTTTTGACCTGGAACATTTCCTTTGCCTATGCTTCCAAATTTTACACAATTTTCTACCGTTGGGTTATTTTTCAAACATGTCTCACACCTATCAACCACACTTTTCACAGTTTGAAACAAATTTCTAGCCACTATCTGCTTAGTGAGAGAGTTATACAGAGCTTCAGTTCCCCAGTGAGTTTTATCATGTTCAGTCTTTGTCAGTGCCCACAATAGTCTAAAGGGAATCATTATCCTGTTATCTTTTAACACTGCCCATCCTGATAGGCCAATTTTAGCCTCCAAGTCAGTAATTAACTTCTGATCCTTTTCATCGTATTCAGATGATTCAGGTAGTGGCAAAGATTTTTCAGGAATTAAACTTAGTGTCTCATCACCTTGTTCCGCTGCTTGCCTTGCTTCATAATCAGCCAACTTATTTCCCACTTCCCTGTCAGTGTTACCTTTCTGATGTCCTTTGCAGTGCATAATCGCCACTGCTGACGGAAGTTGCACAGCTTCTAAAAGGCGCAGTATTATATCAGCGTGTTTTATACCTTTCCCTTGAGCGGTTAAGAGTCCTCGCTCCTTCCAAATTGCTCCGTGAGCATGCACTACGCCAAAGGCATATTTTGAATCTGTCCATATATTCACGCGCAATCCTTTGGCAAGCTCCGGTGCTCTCGCTAAGGCAACTATTTCGGCTCGTTGTGCAGATGTGCCTTTAGGGAGTGACTTTGCTTCCACCACCTGATCTGTGGTGGTCACAGCATACCCTGCCATTCGAACTCCATTCTTTACAAAACTACTCCCGTCGGTATACCAAGTGTGGTCAGCTTCTTCCAGTGGCTCATCCTTCAGGTCAGGCCTGCTTGCGTATACGGTCTCAATGGTTTCTATACAATCATGTACAGCAGTCTTCATTTCCTGCTTATTACTTAGAAAAGAAGCGGGGTTAATTACAGCAGATGTAACGATTTCGATATCGTCCTGTTCCATCAGGACTGCTTGATACTTCAGAAACCTTGATGGTGACAGCCAATGTCCTCCTTTTTGTTCCAAAACGGAAGTTACAGCATGGGAAGTATGCACAACCATCTTCTGTCCCAAAGTAAATTTTCGAGCTTCTTGAATGATCAAAACAACAGCGGCAACTGCCCGAAGGCATCCCGGCCATCCTTTACTTACCTCATCCAATTGTTTGGAAAAATATGCTACTGCTCGTTTATAAGGACCCAGCCTCTGGGCTAGAATTCCCAAAGCCACTCCTTGTCTCTCATATGAGAACAACCAGAAGGGCTTTGTTATGCCTGGCAGGCCCAAAGCTGGAGCTCTCATTAATTCCAATTTCAATTCTTTGAACGCCCTCTTGGCTTCATCAGTCCACGTTAACTGTGTCTGACTATTTTTCAACAGTTCGTACAAGGGTTTAACTAAAAGTCCATAATTATAAATCCATAATCGACACCAACCTGTCATTCCCAGAAAGGTTCGCAGCTCTTTTACTGTGGTCGGTTCTGGGGTCCTGCAGATGGCTTCTTTTCGGTCATTCCCGAGCTGTCTCTGTCCTTTAGAAATCACAAATCCCAAGTAGATTACTTCTTTTTTCAAGATCTGGACTTTCTGCAACGATACTCGATAACCACTTAGTCCAAGAAAATTTAACAAACTCACAGTCCATTCCTTACATTCTTCTTCTTTTTCTGTAGCTATCAGAATATCATCCACGTATTGCAAAAGGGTACCATTTCCTGGAGGCCTTTCCCAGACTTCTAATTCTTTAGCCAATTGGTTTCCAAAAATTGTGGGGCTATTCTTAAATCCTTGAGGTAACACTGTCCAGGTTAGTTGGGTTTTCCGTCCTGAATCAGGGTTTTCCCACTCAAAGGCAAAAAGTTGCGGCTTTCAGGGGCCAAGGTGAGGCAAAAGAATGCATCTTTCAGATCTAGCACTGTGAACCATTCATAGGTTTCTTTTAAACTGGTCAATAAAGTGTATGGGTTTGCCACTACCGGGTGCAAATCTTCAACTATCCGATTTATTGCCTGTAGGTCTTGCACCAATCGGTAGGTTTTGCCATCAGGCTTTTTGACAGGCAGAATGGGAGTGTTGTACTCTGAAGAGCATTCAGTCAATAATCCGAATTTTATAAATTCTTCTATAATATGTTTCACTCCTCGTCTATCTTCCAATTTCAAAGGATATTGTTTCACCCTAATGGGTCGTGCTCCTCCTTTGAGTTTCACAACAACCAATTCCGCATTTTTAGCTTTTCCAGGTATTCCCGAGGCCCATACTCCTGGGTATACCTGGTCTTTTATTTCCTGCATAATTTCTTCTTCTCTAACTTGGGGTTCAGTGAGAGCCAAACTTAAAATTTCAATGTGGTTTTCTTCTGGTATTTTAAATTCGATTTCCCCATCTTTAAATCTTATTTCAGCATTCAATTGTTCTAATAAGTCCCTTCCCAAAAGTGGTCTAGGAGCTTCAGGCAAGTAGAGGAATTTATGAATCCCTACACTTTTTCCAATTTTAAATTTCAATGGTCTTAGAAAGAAAGCCCTCTCAACCTGCCCTGTTGCTCCCACAATGTTAACAGTTTGTTTACTCACGGGCAATAAAGTCTGATTTAATACTGAAAATGTGGCACCTGTATCTATTAAAAATTCTACAGGTTTTTTTTTCTTCTTTCCCTAGCTGAATTTTTACCAAGGGTTCTGCTAGGGAAGATTCCCCTGGTCCCCATCAATTTCCTTCCGTGTTGGCTACCATCACCGATTTGCCCAGTCTCGGGCAATCTTTTTTTTCCAGTGCCCCAGTTGTTTACAATAGGCACACTGATCTTTCAAGAGGGGTTGATTTCCTCTATTCCCCCTAAGTGGAGCACTTGCACCACTTCTCATAACTCCTCTCCCCTCGTTGCTGTTGCTCCGAGGGGGTATCTGACCTTCTACGGTGCGCAAAGCAGCTACTGTAGCATTAGCAATTGTTTTACCCATTTGTTTTTCCTTTTGACTATCTCTATTCCGATACACTTGCCAAGCAGTTTCCAATAACCTTTCCAAGTCCCTTGCATCTGCCCCTTGCACTTTCTGTAATTTCCTTCTAATATCATCAACCGACTGTTCTAAAAACAGAAATATTAGTTACTGATTTTGGGACAGCATTTCTTATTCCATTCCCTGTACCGCACTAGTAAATCCCTGGTTCCCATCTGGTTAGGGTCGCAGCCAGGATTGGTCCACTGTTCCCGGCAGAGTCCCAGCCAGCACCAGAGCCTGTACCTGAGCTCTAGCTGCTCTCACCCACTGTTCCCGGCAGAGTCCCAGCCAGCACCAGAGCCTGTAAACACTGCATCCCCATCCTACAACCTTTCATTCTGCGAACCAACTTTCGAACATCTCTGTCCAATGCTACACGCTGAACAACACCTTTTCAATATCTCATTTTGCTTATTTCTCTCCTTTTCTATCGCCAAGACCACAGGGTCCTGGGGTGCCAAATTAATTCACAGAATCACAGAATCATATAGGTTGGAAAAGACCTTTAAGATCATCGAGTCCAACCATAAACCTAACACTGCCAAAAACCACCACTACACCATGTCTCTAAGCACCTCATCCAAACGTCCTTTAAATACCTCCAGGGATGGCAACTCAACCACTTCCCTGGGCAGTCTGTTCCAATGCTTGATAACCCTCTCGGTGAAGAAAAATTTCCTAATATCCAGTCTAAACCTCCCCTGGCGCAACTTGAGGCCATTTCCTCTTGTCCTATCACTTGTTACCTGGGAGAAGAGACCGACCCCCACCTCTCTACAACCTCCTTTCAGGCAGTTGTAGAGAGCGATGAGGTCTCCCCTCAGCCTCCTTTTCTCCAGGCTAAACAGTCCCAGCTCCCTCAGCCGCTCCTCATAAGACTTCTGCTCCAGACCCTTCACCAGCTTCGTTGCCCTTCTCTGTACACGCTCCAGTACCTCAATATCCCTCTTGTAGTGGGGGGCCCAAAACTGAACACAGTATTCGAGGTGCGGCCTCACCAGTGCCGAGTACAGGGGCACAATCACTTCCCTAGTCCTGCTGGCCACGCTATTTTTGATACAGGCCAGGATGCCATTGGCCTTCTTGGCCGCCTGGGCACACTGCTGGCTCAGTCCACGCAGTTGGCTGTAATTAAGGAGGCTTTGTGGTGCTGTGTAACGCTAGGTACTCCTCCCACTACTTAAAGCAGCTGGCATTTGACTGTACACAAAGTGGCATCCAGCTGCTGCGCCATCCTCTTCCAAGCTGTTAGTTCTGCGTAGCATCCCCCAAAACGGTTTACTTCAAGAAAATTTCAATACTGAAAATGGAAATGGTTCTGTTTTCCATATATAGCCACCTTTCAGTTACAACATACACATTTTACCATAAAGGCAAGGCCTCCATTTGCATCATCAGTAATTGCAGTATTTTTAAGCATGAGAAGTGTATAACCCTTGCACTTTTCAGATATTCTCAGTCTGTAGAGCAGATGCTGCATAATTAAGAGATTTGCATCATATTAAAATTGTCTTTAGCATTATTCTATGGACTATCATTCAGAATTTTACTTCAATGTTGTTGTTGTTATTATTATTATTATTATAGAACAACATCACAGATTACGGGACTGTAGCAAGACGCATGCTCTTCCTGGGCTCACAATGTTACATAAAGTAACACTGAAGCAGACCAAAGCAGACAGATCTAATACCATCTGTGTAACTAAGGCCTATGGATCACCAGCGTAGTCCAAATCCTTGCAACTTTAATAATGAATACAGAAGCCACAATGTTGCTAAAACATTTCTGTTTAGATTTTTGTACTTATCAGGTTTTACAGAATTTAATATCCTTCTGAATTTTCCGATGCATATGCATTTTGTTATGAATTGGACTCGATGATCCCTATGGGTCCCTTCCAACTTGAGATAATCTATGATTCTATAAATAGAGCATCAGTTCTAAGTTATGCAATAGTAAGAGTACACACACACTTTTCTCCAGTTGCTGCCACATTATGCTCAGGAGCAACTCAAGCAGTACAGAGACTATAAATTCAACAGGCACAGAAAAAAAGGAAAGAAAAAAGTTAAATCCAATATTGGTGATGTTGCTTTACAGACACCTCTTTTGGACTGATGTAACCACAACTTGGCACTGGAAAATCCTGTATATAAAATATTCTTAGAGGATCTGGAGGGTTTATGTATTTCAAAACTCAGAGTACTCAATACACCTATAAAAATCTGAATTTTCTTAATACCTTGAAAAAAAAATTCAGATCACAAATTCTTTTAGAGCAGAAAGCTGATACCAAAGGAAATCTATTGTGCAAACATTACCTGAAGAACTCTTGGTATCACTCACTGATCACTGAACAGACTGTTTAAAGAACTCCCTCACAGAAAGTCATACTTTCTCAATGATAAACAAATCACTGGCTAGCTGAACCGTGTACTCTACAGACATGCTCCAAAGTGGCACAGGACAGATATCTCTTGAGTTAGTGTTGACCCAAGCAGCCGAGTGCATGTGTGTACACACGTCTGAGATTACAAGCACCACAGCTGTGTGAGTCAGCATGTTCAGCTCATGCATGTGCCTGTACTGACACAGCTGAATTGCTTTAAATTCCGAGCAGGCTTGATCAGCAGGAGCTCAAATACCCTGAAGTCCACTGCATATCATCAGCATACACTGCATGTCATTTTAGAAAGAACCAAGTTTTCCTCCCCTATTTGGTTGCCTCTGGACATTAAAGAAAAATAATTTTCGACATTGTTCAAGGACTTCAAAAAATTAAACCCATCCACACAAAAGCACACTACAGCTAGATTACTAGAATAAAAGATTTGAGGGGAGAACTTGGTTTGAAAAGGGCGGGGAGGGGAACTGGAATAGGGATTACGTATAGAGGAATAACAGCATAATTAAAAGCCTGGACTAAAGAGTCCATTAAAAATATGTATTATCAGTGTAAATATACTACACAACTTAAAATGACCTTGCCATCAATACTGATTTTTCTCATAAATATTTTAGCGATTTATTCTTTTCAAATGTTGTGACAGGGAGACCCACCTCATAGCCACATTGCTTCCATCAATGACAATTGGCCTCAAGTTATCACTGTTATCCACAACTTCATCTTCAAGTGACAATTCAGGGCTTGCTATTTCCTTTGGGCAAGGGCCTCTTGGCACCAGAGTACTGGTGGTACTGCTGGCACTGCTCTGTCCCTCTGATTCACTTTTGTTGCCAAGTCTCACAAGCTCTGCCAGAACATCATTGATGAGTGCATCTGCTCCCAATTTATTCAGTACAGCCTGGATCTGATCTCCTGCATACCCAAGCTTTAAAGCAAAATCCATTCCACACTCTTTCTGCTACTCAGGGTGATTCCGCAGAGTAAAACACCTATCTGCATAAACCACCTCATCTCATTTTCCTTCTTGCTGCAAAAATAACATGAGTTGCAACAAAGTGTTATACTTCAAAGTTCCCTTCAAAAGGCCTTTTTTCTCCATTATCTAACTTATATAAAAGCCACCACTGATTACAATATTTTATCAAGGTTTTACCATTCACACTCCCTCCAGGTGGTTCCCCAATAGCTTTCCAGTGAGCCATAAGGCAGCCCAAAGGACTCTTTTTCAAAATTCCACCTTGCTGGCTCCCCATTCTAAATTTATATAACACAAGGACAAAAACAAAAACTGGAACACAAACACTTACACATAACAACTACTCTCCCTAGACAGTAAATGTCAACACAGAGTAATCACAGATTTTCAAATACGCGTATGCCAGACATATACGTATATCACATACGCATATGTAAATCAAAATCAGATACAAATGCACAAACAAACGACCGTACTAACCAAATGATCAATACAAATCATGCAGCATACCAACCAAACAGCCAGTACGAATCGTACATGCCATTTGTATGCCACCGGCGAGGTTCTCATGAACTGCGACTTATGAGTGGCTTCAAATGACCGGTCCCAAAACTCAAAAAGAATGCCTTTCTTACCAGTGGTCCTTGTCTATCCCCGCATGGATCCACTCAATCGGGGAGTCCCTCCAGAGAAGTCTCCGGGGCCGGCCAAGGGAGTCTCCGACTCAGGGGCTCCTGCAGCCGGACAGAGAGGGTCCCAACTGGGTCGCCAAAGCTGAAACAAAATTCGTGGAGACTACCCTTTAAAATCCAAATCTCCCAACAGGTGAATTGGAGTTTCAGAGTGTTCCCGAAATCAAACTCAATAGCAACGGAGTTACTATTAAGCAGGCATCCTTTATTACAGCGCTGGGCAGCACTGGGGATCGCTCCACCATAAGTGCTCCGACAAACAAGCAAGATCGCAGAGGTTATCTGTTGCAAAATATACATATTCATCAGATTAATTTATATAAACATGAGATTTCTTGGAACTCATTAATACATGTAAATGTCCCTGACGCATGCGTACTTAAGTCCTTAGGTGGTCGTTCGGGATCCTCTGGTGGTCCTTGGAGGAAGTCAGTAGTCTTCATCACTCTGACCGCTGACTGAACTTTGTCTTTACGCATGCTCAGTCCATCTTTGTCTTACTCATACCTTCCTTGCATATCCAAAATCAGGTGGTTCTTGTGTAGTTTCTCCTTATCAGCCCTTTCCAGGGACACAGGGCCTGGAGAATTCCTTTTTATCTATCTACATTGCAACTCTCTCAGCTAACCAAGGATTTAACACAGGCAAAGCATTCTTACTCTAATGACTAGGTCAAATAAAGAATGCTCGTTAGCAATTCTACTATCTAAGCTTCCTTACTTAAGGCCAACAATACTGGCAAGCTAGGCTAAATTATTTGTGAAAGGGAAACTAAAAGGAAACATTGAGCAACCAAGATATTTACAACATTTCTTTTTGTCTTTGGGGATTTTAGCTCTTTTCAGTTACTTGGGAAGACAAACGCCATCACTCCGAATGTCCCCCCCTTCCTTCTTCTTCCCCAGCTTTATATACTGAGCATGACGTCATATGGTATGGAATAGCCCTTTGGTCAGTTTGGATCAACAATCCTGGCTGTGCCCTCTCCCAGCTTCTTGGGCACCTGCCAGAGCATGGGGAGCTGGGAAAAAAAGTCCTTGACAAGTGTAAATACCGCTTAGTAACAGCCAAAACGTCGGCGTGTTATCAATATTACTAAAACCCAAAACACAGCACTACACCAGCCACTAGGAAGGAAATCAACTCTATCCCAGCCAAAACCAGGACAGCATGCTCCAGAACACGCCTTATTCTATTTGTAGTATTTGTGTTGAAATACTTCATAGAAATACTATAGAAGGAGAGTTGGCACATTCTTCATGTTACCTTTAAAGTCCACGCTACGAGTACCTTAGGAAAAACGCAGGCACACATCGTAGGCGTACCGTGTACTTGCAGACCACTACGCAGCCTTTCCATCCGTCTCGTACTTTCCTGGCAGAAGAAAGGGCGACCACGGCGAAATGGTGGCAGCTGATGTTCTGCTGAGAGAGGAAAAAAAACCTTTAGTAGCATAATGCCGGGTAGGAATCTAAAGCTTCCCTTTTTTCTGAAGGTTGGTGAAGACTACAACTGAGTGGAGGATAAAGGGTTTTCCTTCATCTTTGCTACAGTTGATGACACAGGCCGCTAGAGCTTTTGCAGTTTTTAGACAACCGCGCCTTTTTTGGACTCACGGGCACCTTTGGTTTCACTAGAACCCCTTTCATAGATACACGCAGGTGACGCACACACATAGCCCTTGGGCCAGTTTCCATCAACGCTTTTGGCTGTGTCCCCTCCCAGTTTCTCGTGCGCCCGGCAGAGCAGGGGAAGCTCAGAAGTCCTTGACCAGTGTAAGCATTTCTTAGCAACAACTAGAACGTCAGCGTGTTATCAACATTATCCTCATCCTCAAATCCAAAACACAGCACTATACCAGCTACTAGGAAGAAAATTAACTCTATCCCAGACAAAACCAGGACACTCATTCACTTTTAAATGTAGCATCTCCTTTGGGGAAAAAAAAAGTGTTAGAGACAGAAAGAAAAAAAAAACGACGACTCAGGGCTCCCCACCACCACGGAGCAGTGGGGAAATTAACGCCAGTGAAGACAAAGAGCAGCAGCACTGTCATTCTGATCATGGGCTCCAGAGACTCTCCCAGTCTACACCTCAAGCCTAGGAATGACTAGTCCTTTTTTGGAAGGACAAACTTTTTTTTTTTTGGTACGTAAAACTCCTAGACCGAAGGCTCCACCGAACAGAATGTGGACTGACGCACAGCACAGCATGCCATCAACACTCGTATGAAAAAAAAACCTGAATACAAATCAAATTGAAATGTCAGTTTCCATCGCATTTCACTCATTATATTTCTACTGGCATCTAGGTGCTCAAAAATTAACTCTACTGACACCAGAGATGACTAAAAAGGTAGTTGTGCATATAAAAATAAAAGGCTCTTCCCAACTTGCCCATAAAAGTAGTCTGAACAAACAGAAGAGAAACACTTGACCCTGAAGAAGGCAACAGGCAGCTCTTCATTTCTCCTAGATGAAAGTTCATTCTTTTACCCGAAAGGAGAACATTCGTCACTGCCAAGGGACCAATTCAGGAACGAGGCACGCTCTGTTAACGGCAAGTTTTCATCAGCTTTTCTGCACTGGCAGCACGTTTGCCTTTTCTCTGGGTTTCATGTGGAGCATCTGTAGCCTCCCTGAACTCGCAAAGGTTTCTCCCCGCTCCCCCGGCCCCATACGCGCCATTGCCCGAGCAGCAAGCGGGATCCACCACGCAGGCTTTTCTTCACGTGACGCAGAAGGTGACACCAGGAAAAGAGGAGGCAAAAAATGATCCTGTTTGTCACACCCAGCCAACGGGGAAAGCACAGGGGAGGCTTCTGCCAGAGGGGCCCTGCGGGGCCAGGCCGTGCACCCCGGGAGCTCCAGCCGACCAGCCCCTCTCCCCTTTGCCAGGCACCAGGGAGACACCGCCGCCTCGTGCGGACGCCGCGCCCGTGCCCCCTCGCAGCGGGGCTGCCCCAGGAGAGCCGGGGCACCCCCACCTCGCTTCCACCCCCAGGAAGGGGACCGGGAGACACCCTCCGTGCAGGGAGAGGCGCAGGGCGTGGATTTAATCCCCGAGGGAAGAGGCCAGGCTCCCCGCTGCCAGAAGGGCCGCTCGCCTCCCTGCTGCTCAGAGACGCTTGCTGGGGACAGCCCTGCCTGCGCCCGGCCGCTCTGCAGCCCTGCTGGCGGCGCAGCCCGGCCGACGGATGCTCCGGCGAACAGGCGCTCCAGCTCACGGCCGCTCCCGCTTATTACAGCCACAGGTAACCTCGCCCCTGGCTAACGCACGCTCCAGGCAGCGGACACCCCATCTCCTTCCAGCTCCTCCTTGCCACAGTTCTGGCTAGCTGAAGCTCCAGCTCTGCACCGAAGCTCCGCTTGATTTCAGCTCCTTCTCCTTACCAGCTCCAGCCATTTGCAACAGTCTGGGCTTTGGACAAGGTCGGAAAGCAGTCGCTGTCAGAACTTGAATATTACTATTAAACATCACCGCTGTACCCTGTGGAAATACCGATTAATTAGTTTGTATGATTAAGTACTTCAGAACTCTTCTCAGCAGCATACAAAGAAGAGCTGGGCTCCAAGAGGGCGTGCGGGGTCTGAAATGCACCCTTCCCCCCCAGAGACCACCTCAGACCTCGAGTCTGGCCCGGGGCACGCCGGCCTCCTGAACTTTGGGGTCCGACGCGACCAGACCCCCACCTCCAGGGAGGCTCCGTGCACCCTGCCCACCCTCCGCTTTCCCCCGCAGCCCCCAATGCCCTCCCACCCCCCTGCCCAAACAGCCAAACCGGCTTCTGCTTTGGGCCCCCAAACCAGCTCCCATTCCTGAGCCCACAAACCCACCTGCTCAGACTGTTCTCGAGGCCCAAAAACGCAGCGCTTCACCTCTGCTCCTCAGCCCAAAAACACACCACTTGGTCCCCTCTGGCAGGCCCTGAAAACGCACGACTCCAGCTGTTTCCGAGCCCCAAAATCAGCCACGGGAGCCTCTTTTCAAGCCCCCGGAACACAAGACCGGCTCTCCGTTTTCAGGCCCCACACCAGCTCACCCTCTCTGCTTTCCGACCCCTCTGCGGTCCCCATGCGTGATGCTGCGGGGTGGGGGGAGCGCAGCCACCCCACAGCCCTGCACCTCCAGGGCCACACACGCAGTTTTGGGGAGCGCTTGGGCACTGCAGAGGGCCCGGCCCCACACCTCTGCGGGGCCGCACCAGCACAGGCAGGGCATCGCTTTAGTGCGGCTGCTTCCGGCTTGCTTTCTCCAGCACCAGTTTGGGGTGCCGGGCCCACACCCCAAACGCCCCCAGCGCCAAGCACCCCCGCGGGGAGCCGGGCCCAGCCGCCTCCAGGAACCCCCGCCGGCCGCAGCCGCGGCCCTTCCCCGCCACTCCGGCCACCGCCACCCGCCTGGCGCCGCAGGAGCCCCCCGGGCCGCCGCTGCCCGACCTGCGCCGGGAGCGGCAGCGGCTGCCCAGCCCCAACAAGCAGCACCCGAGAGCCGCGTGGGGCTGCCCCTACTCCCCCCGCTCGCACACAGACTCGGCCCCAAAACCCCCCGACAAACCCCAGGACAGCGCTCGGCCCGGGGCTGCTTTTTCCCCCACCAGTCCCAAGAGAACAGGGCCTGCACCCACCCCTATTTAATACCGGGATGGGGAGCAGGACAGAGGACTGGAAAGACAAAAGCAAGACAAGGGAGAAGACTGAGGTGCCGCCAGAGAATGAAAGGCCGAAAGAAAAGGTCAGAGAGGCAGAGAAATCAAAAACAAGAGGGACGAGGAGCCCTGCAGAGAGATGGAGCAAGAACATGCAGGGGCAGTGAGCAGGACAGAGGGATAGAGAGATGGGGGGGAAAGGAGAGGAAGAAGAACAGAGGGACACGACGGCGACAGGGCACAGGACATACAGACAGAGAGAGAAAAAGGACAGGGAACAGGACAAAGGGATTGGGAAATAAAGAAAGGGTGAGATTTGTACAAAGAGACCAAGAAGGAAAAATTTAAGAAACGGCCACGGGCTAGAGGACAGAGGCAGAGGAAGAGAAAAAAGGGCCAGGGAGCAGGACAGAGAAGGAGAGAAAGGAAAAAACGGAGAGCCAGCTGGACGGGGAGGGACAGCAAGAAACGAGCGGACAGGCAGCGGGACAGAGAAATAAAGACAGAAAAAACGGGGACAGGAAGCAGGAGAGAGGGACAGCAAGAGGAAACAAGGGGCAGGGAGCAGGACAGAGGTGGAGAAAGAAGCGTTGGGGCAGAAGGACAGAAAGAGAAAAAAGACACACAGGAAGAAGGATGGGGGACGATAGAGAGAGGGGGAAAAGAAGGACAAGGAGCAGGACACAGATTGTCAGACAGGGACAGGGAGCAAGACCACGCTCCGGCTTACGCACACAGACCCTGCGGTGCACGCTGGCGGCCTGGCCTGCTGCGGACTACGAGGAGGGATCCTTCCTCGCCCGGAGAGGCGGGCTCTCTCTTGCCTGCAGCGGGAGGCAGCTGCCGGCCGGCCGGCCTTCGATTTCTTCTTCTCTGGCCTCTCCAGCTTCAGCCGCGGCAGCTCCTGTCCACAGCCACCAAGCGCTCCGCCCGTCCATGTTCGCCCCCACGCCGCCAGGAGAGCGAGGCCAGGCACAGACAACCCACGCAAGCCTGAGGCGGGTGCCGTCACCGGCAGCCCCAGGGGAGGAAGGGACAACCGCGGCCTCAGCGCAGCCTCTGGGAGAGGGAAAGAAGAAGCCGCCACCGTTATTACCGCAGATCGCCCCCGGCTGAAGCCTCCCCTTCCGCAGGGGCTCCTGGACACACGCGGAAGGCCAGCCTGCCACTGGCACGACAGGGCTTGGGGGCGACCGGGGGCTACGGGACAGGCTTCAGGGGAGGGGCTGGAGCTGGGGGCAGCTGCGCGGGGTGGGGGGGCAAGCGGGGCCGGGGGAGGCTCAGGGGGAGCTCTGGAAGCGGGGAGGCGCCCGGCGTCCTCGCCTGGGGGGTGTCCGCCTCCTTCCCCTCTTCCCTTCTCTCAGCTCTCGGGCAACTCCCTGGGGCTGCCCTGACCCAGCTCGCCTCCAGCACACCGGCAGCCTGCCGCAGCGGGCAGGGGGAGGCTTCCCGACCGCGGCCAGAACACACCCCCGCGCCCGCCAAAGGCGTTCGCTCGCCTCGCCGGTGCCCCGGGACACCCGCCGCCGCCGGGACCCGCGCCCAGCGCGCCGCCATGCCGCTCCCGGGCACCGCGCATGCGCCGGCCGCCGACGGCGCGCCGGAGGGGCCAGGGCCGGCGCCCGAACGCCGCGCGGCAGCACCGCGCTGCGGCCGTGCTGCGGCACCAGCAGCGGCGAGCACCCGGCGGGCGGCGCCGGCCCAGGGACGGCGCCGGCGCTGCAGACCGGCGCTGCAGTCCCGCGCCGAGCGCGCCGAGCGCCCGCCGGCAGCGCGCACGTGGGGCGGCGGCAGCGGCGTTTCCTTACCGGGAGGCAGCATCGAGCGCGGCGGCGGCGCTTCGCAGGCACCGCAGCAGCTCCTTGCCGTTACCGGCGGACGGCAGCGGCGGCGAGCACGGCGGCACCCCCCCGCACATGCGCGGTGCCGGACCTGCAGTACCGCGCTTCCTCCGCCAGAGGGCGGCAGCGAGCGCGGGCGCGCGCCCCCACCCCCGCGCGCCCCCGCCCCCGCGCGCCCCCGCCCCCGCGCGCCCCCGCCCCCGCGCGCCCCCGCCCCCGCGCGCCCCCGCCCCCGCGCGCCCCCGCCCCCCCCCCCCGCGCCACGTGCCCGAGGCCGTTCCCCGCCGGCAGACGGCTGCCAGCCCCGGCAGGTACCCGGCGGCCGGCATGGGGCGAGTATGCACCCCGGCGTGCTGCACAGGGCAGCGGGGCTGTCTGGAAGCTCCCTGCCGAAAGACTACATCTCCCGGCATGCCCTGCGACCAACGTGCCCCACCACACGCTGCTTACCCCAGGACTACAGCTCCCAGCATGCTGCGGGCTGCTGCCTTCCCTGGGCTTTAACCCTGTGGGGACACCGTCCCGTACGCCCTCCTCCCCTCACCAGCGCCCGCGGGACCCCGCCGTGCCACGATTCCCAGCACCACCACCGGCTCCGCTTCGGGTCCGATGCTTCCCCAGCTGCCCCGAACCCCTCCAGCGCTGCCCACACCTCCGCACGGCCTGGAAGCGCTCCACCCCCCCGCACCGGGGGGGGGGGGGACCTTTGTGCCGGGACCGCCCTTTTGCAGGACCCCAACCCAGGTGCTTCCCCAGCACTACCCCTGCCCCCCGGTGAGCCCCAGCGCTCAGGCAGCCCCGCATGTCCATGTGCAGCCTCCCCGCTGCCCCGGTGCATCAGCTTTCCCCCATCCCCTCGGCTTCTGGGCCACCCACGACCCCGGCGCCGCACCCTCCGCTCCTTGGCCCTAGTGCGGGTCTTCCTGGACCCGGTCGCTGTTGCCCCAGCCCCACCTCCCCCTTTGGGTCACCTTCCCGGTCGCAGGGACCCCCTCACCCCCCCCCCCCCGGCCCCATTCACCTGTTCTGTGCTTGCAGCCTCGCTCCTGGTCCCAGCCTGTATTGCTCAGCACTGGCTGTGTTGTCCTGGACCTACCCTCGTGGGGTGACGTGAACACCGCACTCGTGGCAGTAGCCCAGCTCAGCGGCCCCCAGCAGCAGCCCGGGGGACACAGGCACCATAGCCATCGGCCCTGCTGGCCACTCCAGAGGCTTGTCAGCCCCAGGCCCTGGGCCCAGAACTGCATCCCACAGAGAACATAGGCTATTGCCCTCGGCCCCACTGGGGACAGCTGTGGTGGCCGGGACAGCAGAGGGGTGCCCCAGCTCCTGAGGGCAGCTTGCCAAAAACTCAAGGGAGAGTCCTGGGCTGCACGGGAAGAGAAAAGGGGATGAGAACAAAGGGAGAGCTCTGGAGTGCAACGGTGGGGTGGGAGGCAGCCATCAGCAGGTGACAAGGAAAACATAGGACTCTGGGGGCACAGACAGGTGAAGGGGGGGGGGCCTGGGCCTTACAGAGAGGGAAACAGTTGACCCGAGAGCGCACCAAAAAAGCACTGGCAAAACTCTGGGATGGGAGGAAAGCTAAACAGGAAGCATGGTGGCATACTGTATGGCAAACACAGGGCCTTGGGACACACAGAAGAACTTGGGGGGAACCCAAAATATGAATTCAGGAGTTCAGAGGGCTCCAGGGCACAGCCAAATACAAACTGGTGCACACCAAAAGGGCTGTGCGGCATGCCATGGGGCTCACTGTGGCTGATGGGAAGCGGCCTGCAGCCACCACCAGACCCTATGGAAACTCCCTCTCTCAGCACCATTTGTGCTGGCCCCAGACCTTCCCCCGTGTCTCAGGTACTGTAGGTGGCTGCCCCTCAGTGACCTGGTTGGGAATGAAGAGCTCTCAACCCCTATTCCTTCAGGTCCTCCTCTCTGTCCCCTCTGTCCACGCTTGCCCCAGCCCAGCCCTTGCCACGCTCCGGCCTCACTCGCCCCTCACCTGCCCAACACACAGGGCTCTCCCCCCACTAACTGGCACCGCCTCGGCCGAGGGACCCCGCGCCCAAAGCCTGCTTCCAGGCAGGCTGGCGTGCCTGCCCCCCCGCAGCTCCAGCGTGTCTGCAGCTGCAAGAGCAAGGGCGCACCCGCAGGCCCAGAATGAGGAGCAATCTTGGGTTCCCCAACTGTATTTTACTACTGTTTGTGCGCTGTTCCCGCCCAGACCTTCACATGTGCACACCTACCCCAAAAATCTCGTAGCCCTTAGCACCTTCAGTCACTCGCAGCACTGAGGTTCTTCCCCTCTCTCAAGACTTACTTGCTCTTTCCTTTCTTCTTGTCACACCTCCTCGGCCCTTTCTGTACATTCTTCCTTCAAACAACGGGACTGAAATCAACAAAACGGGTCAAGCAGCTGTCTTCAAGTTGATGCCTCCGATAGGATTATCCCACAAACCAATCCAACTACTAAGGTCATTGGACAGTTCTAGTTTTAGAGCATCTTTCCAAAGCTTTAAGTGTGGTTCCCTGCTAGGTTACGCGATAAAAAGCTTGTCCCCGTAAACTCCAGGTCACACAGAGGCACCGTGCCAGGTAAGGCACCCCAGTGACCCAGCCAGAGAAACAGATTCCCTGCCCTGGCTCCTGCCAGAGCTGTCCCGGCAGAGCCATCAGCCCCATGCTACGGGGCGACGCTCGTCACAACCAGTAGACGGGAGCGGCTTTCCGGATCACCACACAGCCTGAGAAAGGTTGCTGGCTAAGGATATGGGACGCACGCGGGGACCGCACAGGATGTACTACGGTACCTTTACTGGAGGAACCAGAGGTGGCGAAGGGGAGGTATCGGAGGAGTTTGGGGAGGAACGAGCATCGGAAAAGAGAGGGACAAGGGGATAAAAAGGGCTGGTGGCATGCAAATCGGTTGCTGGTCAGTAGGACTGTCTGGCCATGCCCTGTGCCTGATCAGCAGAGTCTCCTGTCTTCTCATTAACTCCACCTCTAGGTATTTTTGTGAGTGAAAGGTTCTCTGGCTTTGTGTGTGTGTGTGTGTGTGTGTGTGTGTGTGTGCGAGAGCTGAGGCCGAGCGGCCGAGCTGCAGGGCTGAGGTGCAGGGCCTAGGCTGAGTTGTGGGACCTAGGCCGAGCGGCCGAGCTGCGGCCTCGTCCCTGGAGCTCGGCTCGAGGAGCTGGGCCTCGTCCCTGGAGCTGGGCAGGCATCCTAGATGGCACAGAAAAAAACAAGAGCACTCTTTTTTGGGAACAGAGATCTTAGGAGGGGTGCGATTGCAACAAAGCGAGTCCAAAGGGGGCTCACGGAGCTAAAAGCGTGCTGCTCGGAAGGCATCGTGACAGTAGCAGAGGGGTTCTGAGAGGGACAGGCACAAGAAGGCTCGAGGACACAATGAAGAAGTCCAGAGGGGATCTGAACAGACTACAGATGTCCTCAGGGGACCAGGGACTGAACAGAGGTGTCCTAGCTAGCACAGAGGACAACACGAGTGTCCTGGAGATGAAAGACGTCATCGGGAACAGTTCTCGGGAGCAAGAAGGGTGCAAATTGCGCTACAGAGCCACAGAGGGCCGTGGGGCACGAGCACGGCCTCAGGAGGCATGGTGACGGCAGAGGAAGGGTGCCGAGAGCGAGAGAGAGAGAGAGAGAGAGAGAGAGAGAGACAGAAGGCGGCTCTGGCACGCAGTGCAAAACTCAAGAGGGTGTCCCAGCGATGTCCTCCGGGGACGAGCGACCGAATGGAGACATCCCAGGCGGCAGTGAATAAGGTCAGGGAGCTGTGGGGCACAACGAAAGCCTGAGGAGGGGTTCTGTCCAAATAAGAGAGAGACACAAAGAGGGCTGCAGAGCTCGAAGGGTGCCGTGGGGCACGAGGACAGTCTCGGGAGGCGTCGTGACAGGAACGAGGGGGCTCCGGGGGGCGGGGGAAACGTGGACAACGAGACAAACAAAGGATTGCTGACACAATCTTTTGTGGGATTGCGTCAATCCCACAAAACCCCTCCCCACGGAAGGGGATCTGAACAGAGTAGAGGTGTCCTCAGGGGATCGGGGACCGAACAGAGGCAACCGACATGGCGGAGGGAAGGCAAGAGTGCTCTGAGGGAAAATGAAAGCCTGAGGAAGAGTTGTCTCTGAATAAGAAAGATACAAAGCCTGCTGCAGAACTAAAGGATGGCCACGCAACACAAGGGCGCTCGCAGGAAGCGTCGCGACAGAAACAGAGGGGTGCCGAGATGGCCAGAGAGACAGAAGGCGGCTTGAGGGCACCAAGGTACTGGGGAGGGGATCTGACCAGAGTACGGAGGTCAGGAGGGAGACACTGACCCACTGGAGGTGAGCGAGATGGAGGAGACTGCTCTGAGGAAGAGGGAGGAGACGTTCTTACAAAGCGAGAGGGGTACAAATAGCGCTTCAGAAATAACAGCGTGCCGAGGAGACCCTCTACAGCCTCCGGATGAATGGAGAGAAGAGACAAAAATAAAAGACAGAAGATTTAAGCAGCAACAGGGTATGTGACAAGACAGACAGAATTAAAAAAACAGGGACAGACAGCTTGATAAAAGTCGACGTAGCAAGAAAATTGAAAAAGCAAAAGGGTCCAAGGCAGAGGAGAAAAAATTTCAAAATAGGGATAGCAAACTAGATAAAAGTAGGCGTAGAAAAAATTTGAAAGACAAAGGCCTTAAAGGAAGAAAACAATAAAATATAGGGACAGCAAACTAAATAACCAAAGACACAGAAACAAAATTTAAAAAGTGACAGGGCGTCACGGTTTAGCCCCAGCCGGCAGCTAAGCACCACGCAGCCGCTCGCTCACTCACCCCCGGTGGGATGGGGGAGAGAATCAGAAGAGCACAAGAAAACTTGTGGGTTGAGATAAGAACAGTTTAATAATTGGAACTAAATAATAGTAATAGTAATAATGAATTGTAATGAGGAGGAAAACAACGGGGCGGGAGCGGGGGGGGGGGACAGACGACAAAACCCAAGGGAGGGAAAATAAAAAAAGATACAACCGCTCACCACCCGCCAACCGATGCCCAGCCAGTCCCCCAGCAGCAACCCCTACCCCCCAGCCAACTCCCCCCAGTTTATATACGGGGCATGACATCGTATGGTATGGAATAGCCCTTTGGTCAGTTTGGATCAACTATCCTGGCTGTGCCCCCTCCCATTTCTTGTGCACCTGCCAGAGCATGGGAAGCTGAAAGAGTCCTTGAGCAGTGTAAACACCGCTTAGCAACAGCCAAAACATCAGCGTGTTATCAACATTATTCTCATCCTAAAATCCAAAACACAGCACTCTACCAGCTGCTAGGAAGAAAATTAACTCTATCCCAGAGGAAACCAGGACACAGGCTATGGCACAGACGAGCATGAAATAGAAAATACAGACAGCGAACTGGATACAAGCACATATAGAAAAAAAGTCAAAAGCAACGTGACACAGGAAAGTCTGGAAATAATAAAGAAATAGGGTTAGACATCTGGGTAAAAGTAGACAGAAAAAACATTTTAAAAGTCACAATATACAGCGCAGATAGGAAAAAATAAACAAGAGAGACAGAAAAAAATACATAGAAGTGAACACAGAAACAAAAATTCAAAAGTTTTTTCAATTCCAAAGATATTAAGAGAGAAAAAATTAAAAAATAGCAAAAACCCTAAATAGATGGAGACATAGAAAGAAAATCTTAAAGGCAACTGGGTACAGGACAGACTAGAACGAATTAAAAAAGGAGGACAGCAAACTGGATAAAGATAGACGAGGAAAGACAAGTTAAAAGCAACAGGCTACAGGACAGACAGGAAACAATTAAACAGGGAGAGACATCTCGACAAAACTAGACACAGAATGAAAATTTGGAAAGCAACAGGATACAGGAAACAGGAAAAAATAAAAAGAGAGACAGAAAACAAAGTAAGAGTACATCTAGAAACAAAATTTCAAAAAGAAAAGAATTATGAGAGTAAAAAATTGAAAAATAGGGTCAGTTTACGAGAAAAAAGAAGACAGGGTGCAGAGCAGAGGGAGTCACTGAAAAGCGAGACAGGTCACTGCGTAGAGGGAGACCGAGAAATGCCATTTTCCCCAGCAATATGGAAGAAGGCAGTGTGGGAAGGGTGAAATAATAGCAGGTGGGGAGCTGGAAAGGGAGAGGCATAGAAAGGCAATGGAGAAGGCAACGGTGTGGAGGGCAGTGCTAGCAGAAGGGCAAAAAGCTTTGGGGAGCCAAACAGCCTGAAAGGGAGACAGAGGCAGGTGCAGGCAAGGAGGCAGGCAGAGGTCTGGAGAAGCACGGCAGAGAGAGGCCTGGACACACGCGAGGGATGCGCGACTCACCGCAGGTCCCGGCACCGCCGGAAGACCTTCGGCACCCCGAGGCCTCTCTCTCTCGGCCTCTGCCCCTTCCTCCTCCACAGTGCCGGCTGCCTCACCCGCCCGGGTGCCTCGATGCTCCTCTCCCAAGAGGCTTCCCAGAGACACGGTGGCTCACGTGTGCGGCCGATGGGGGCACCGAGCTCCCGGCACCACGTGCTGGTGGTGCGCTCTGTCGGGGACGGCCGGGAGGGATCCGTCCCAGCTGTGGGGACCGGCTGTTCCTTGCTGGAGGCAGCTGCCTGGGGAAGCCCCTTCATTTCACTCCTCAGCCAGCTCCCACAGGCAGGCAGGCAGCCTAGGCAGCCCCCTTGGCACAGCAGGGCCAGCCCCATCCTCAGCCCTTTTTAAACCCTGGGCCCAGCCCCATCCTCACCTCATGGGTCCCACCTGTGCTGCCCCGGGCCACAGCTGGAGCCCATGGGGAACAGGGGGCCAATTACCCCAACCCTCACAAGCCAGGCACAGCCAGCAACCTGGCACAGGCATGGGCACACACCACCACCAAGCTGGTGCTGCCGTGGGCAGATGCTGCTGCCAAGCTGGCACCGGCCTGGCAGACTTGAGTTTACAGCCCAAAGCCGAGGTTGGCCTCTAAACAAGAAAACATGTGAAACCAGCCTTAAAGCATGCCAGTCCAGTGGTGTCCATGATAGCTCTCACAGCCTCCCACGTAACAGACAGCTCCCCTCTCCGGGACCACGTTTTGCATGTCCCAGGCCCTCCCCACACCCATGTTGAAAATCAAACAGAACAATTAAGGACTCTGCTTCATCACCTCAGCCTCCAAAAGAAGCTTCCTTCCTCTGCTAACGCTCGACACAGATATCCCCATGCCGTTCCTTGAATGCAGGCTGGCCTTGGGTGCCTGTACTGCCAAAGGAAGAGAAAACAATCATGCTCTTGTAACGTGCTCCATCATCCTCTTGTTCTTCAAGAAATCAAAAGAAAGCTACCATCCCCATTGCTACAATAACAGAAGTTTGCGCAGGAGACGGCTGAGCCCATCCCCAGAAATGGAACACTCTGCTATGACCCTGCTTTGCCTTTTGGCGACAGCGCCCGCCATCGGTGTGCCCCAAACAGGCGAGGTCCCGTTCAGGCTGGCATCCGCCACAAAGAGGAGAGGTCCCCTGTGGGCCGAACAGAGTCAACTGAACAGAGTCTTCAGAAGAACTTAGCCGTGCATTCAGTTGACAAGTAAATCCCACCCAAGCAGTGGTAGGGGGCATTCTGGCACATAAAGGAATTCAGGAGTTAATTTAGTATTTCCAATGGAACATTCCATAGGTTGTAAAAACAGCCTTAAAGTCTTTTTCCCTCTTGCACCAACAACGCTTCTTTTAGTTCTACTTAAGGGTCCCCTACAACTACTTACTACAGCATGCATGGCTCCACTATCAATTAAAAAAATCTATTCTTTCATTCCCCAGCTTGACTGGAACCCGAGGATCGTTTGGGGAAACTTTAACAGATTCCTCCGGCCCCCTTCAGTCCAACCCAATCTCCGGCATGACTCCAACGGCTTCTTCTGTCTCTCTTTCCCCATTACTCAGACGGCATGGACAATTTTTTTCCAACGGCCCTCTTGCTTACAATTTGCATGCCGATGCATTCCCAGGGGAATGTCATAACCATTTCTACTATTATTTCTACGTCCCCTTCCTCACCCACAAAATTCACCTCCTGTATTTTCTCTCCCTTTTTCCTGGTCTTCCCTCAAGGCAGCCAACAAAGCAGCTTGCAGCGTTACTCGTCCCCGCTTCTCCTTCTCTTCTATTTCCTCCCGATTATTACATACCTTATATGCCATTGAGAAGAACTGCTAGATTGTCATTCCATCCTCACCCTCTACCTTTTGTCATCTCTCTCTTATATCTGCTGCTGCTTGACCAATAAACAGCATGTTAAATAACTGTAAATTGCTATCATCTTCCGGATCCAGATCTGTCCGTTTTCGAGCTACTTCACACAATCTCTCAGAGAAGGCTGACGGGGTTTCCTTATCCCCCTGCCTTACTTCAGATAGTTTAGATAAATTCTTGGGCTTTTGCACTCCGTGTTGAATCCCATACAAAATTAACTTCTGATATTCCTTTACCCTCTCTAATCCCTCACACTTGTGTTTGGATCCCACTCCGGATCCTCTTTCGGGAGGTACATATCGGTATTAGGCACCCCCCAAGCACCCCCCCCAACCCCCCCGCCTTGTCGATCAGTCCCTCTCTGGCCTTCTCTAAAATTGTTCTTCTCTCCTCAGTGGTAAACAAATATTCTAGAAGAGCCTGTACAGCTCCCCAGTTAGGACTAGGAGTTGTGATTAACAGTACTATACATTCCTTCTGGATTGTTTCCATAGGATCCCACTGCCCGTTTGCAGTTTAATAAATCAGAAGCAGTAAAAGGGACGTGTACGTACACCGCTCTTCCTTCAGGCCCTACAGCCTGTCTGAGGGGAGCTCAAACTATGGGTTTCTGTCCCCTTGTTCTTTTAGAGATAGCACTCACAACTCCATTACCACTTGAGCTATCAGATTGGGGCTCTTTGGGGGGAGCTACCAACAGCTGAATATCCTCTTCCGAATTTTCCCATTCAATACAACGAGGTTTTCCCTTTTTCTCTTTTAACACATATATTCCAATCTGATGGTTAGAATCCACTAAACCACCTTTCTTCCTAATATCCCAATCGCGTCTTAACGAAAAAAACATATCCACAGAAGGCATTTCATCCCATTTTTCAGTTCCCCGACAACACAACGTTAATTCCAATATAGTGTTATATTTCAAGGATCCATTCTCAGGCCATTTCTCACCATCTTCCCATTGATATTGTGGCCACTGTTGATTACAATATCGTTTTAGCCGATTTTTAGTCATGGCATCTCCCCCAAATTTCTTGCAATGCTTCAGGATGCATCCTAGAGGAGAGCAAAGGGCTGCCTCCTGGGAAGCAGCAGCGCCCATATCGGTACCGAAAAACCCAGCATTTCTACACAAACCAGAACGAGGGACGTCTCCCTTCGTTACTCAGAACAGGACAGCGTGGAGAAACAAACAGAACTACGCTACTGCCACCTGTCTTTCCCGGTGCGTCTTATGCAGAGCCCAGAACAGAACAGAGGCTGCCTGCTTCCCGAGACATCTTGCCCCTACCCCCTTTTCTCCTATCCCCAAAAAACACCTCTTTTCAGGAGCATTGCACCATTGTGTCGCTTACCGCCCGACCGCAGGAGAGGAGCTGAAGGAGTCCCCGATCGACGGGTCGGTGCGCGCTGGAGTCCGCTCAGGCCTCTTCTCCCCGTCGGATTCGGCAAGACGAACCGGGCGAGGCTGTCAGCTCGGTCCCATCTGGGGTGTCAAAACTGTTATCCCACAAGCGTGAGGTCGTTTACCCGGTGTGCGGGACGCCCGTATACACACAGGGCAGAGGTGTTTTTATGTCATGTCTGCACAGAGATGGGTGCTAGGTGGTAGCTCCACAAAGCTAGCACAAAGTTTGCTCCTACAAGTACAGTATTGATACAGTCTAGCTATGCATATGCATAAGTAATTACACAAAGCAGTTTTCTATTGGTCTACATTTCTCTTATTTCAACTTCAAGCTACAGCGCTACTTTAACATGCTGCGCACGCTGAGCGGTGAGGGGTCTCTGCTTGGGCTGGTGTCTCCAGCTGGAGGGGTGTGACTTGTAGGATTATAATGAGGACAGTTTGCGGGAGGGTGCTTCTTATCACGCACCTACTAGTTGTTTCGGACGGTTCCCAAAACATTTTAATTAGCTTACCTATTTCTTCAGGACGTACTTCTCTCCCAAGGACAGTAATTCTCGTTCAGACGTTCCGCTTTCCAGCCTGCATCCTCCTTATCAGCTTTACGTGAACCCTGACCTTCCACCAGCTCCTGGTAGACGACACCGTCAGACTACAACACGACCGTTCTTCGACGCCAGTCAGTGGGTTCAGAATTAGGAACAGAAAGAACAGGACAAGCTAAACACCCACGCAAGCCTCATATCCCTAAGAAATGATTAAAAAAAACCCAAACGACCCCCATTTTAGATTGCATTGGCCTAGGGACTGCCTCCTTCAAGTGCCCGGGCGGAGCGGTGGAATCAGTCACAGAATTCAGCTGCCTACCAGGAGACAGCCCTTGTCCTCGCAAGGCAAATGTTTCAAAACATCGTGCTATTTTCCGGGTTTATCAACTGCAGCGGGCTTGCCCTACCAGCACGAGTTGAGGACATTTTCCTGTGGGTTCATTTGACACTACAGGAAGCCTTGAGCAGGTACAAGCAACCAAGCGCGAGATAGAAAGTCAGCTAAGATACCGGCTGCCCTACAAAATTTGTTCAAGATTGCGCCTGCGGTAATGGCACAAAGCCCACGATGACTGAACAAGTATGTCGGAGGCCCTACGGCAAACAGCGCCGACGTTTCGTGAAGCTCTCTTCCTATCAAGAAAAGGACCTTTTATGCAGTATCTCTACTGGAATTCAGGCTGCTTCCTACACATTCTGGCAAGTTAGCTTTCACAGAAACCCCGAGAACCTCAACCACCAAGCAACGTTTGTCATTCTTGCTCTCTACCTACGGGGAATTTCGGCGAATCAGAACACCACTTAAAGCAAAATTCTGGGTCTGTTTCACGCCAATCAAATAGCTAAGCCATGGACAGGGGTCTGTAGAAAGACAACGACTTTCAAAGATAAAGACAGGAGAGTACTCACTTTTCTGAAATTTCTTCCAGTCGTTCCATTGATTTAGCAGCCCAACCCAGCCGTCGAAATTCTGGTGCAACAGAGAGAGCAGTAGCATGTCCACGCCATTCCCCCCTAGCCACACAGCCTTCCGCTTTGCCCATTGCTGCCAACAGCCAGAGCATCGGCGCCGTAGCACCTTGGGAATAATGCACCTCCCACAGCTACACACCTTTACAAAAGAACCGAGCAGGGTGTAAACAAACATTACAGTGGTTGCGGTAAGGGCTCCAACAGGGATGCCTATGTTATCACTCTGAGATTCAACAACCACTCAAAATGTCATTTTGCTGCAGTATTACAGGAGTTCATTGACTAGTGTCAAAAAAACCCATTTGTTGCAAATTCATTGTTTGAAGCATGACTTCCAAATGCAAATGTTAAGCAATTCTCGTGAGTCTTTAACTGAGCGGAATGCAGGATCTGACTAAAACAATGGTGGAATGGAGGGCTAGAAGCCCAAAACTAACTCACCATCCTGGCAACTATTGGAGACTTGTGGTGACTGCGGGGGAACAGAGCTTGGGAAGCTTTGCCAGTCTGGCAATAGAAAGCTAAGGCCCTGCAAACACGGTATGTTTAACAAAAAAATAAAAAGGGGGGGGGGGGACGACACACGACACACGATGTTGTTTTGTAGTTCCTCTACTTTCTACACAGAACCAAAGCAATTTTAGTTCACTAATGAACGTTCACACTTCCACACGGTACTCCTACAAACATCAGTCATGCTAATAAGCAACGGATGTAGTGGGTACAGAGAAACCTTCTGTACAGCAAATGCTTTAAGCTTTTCTGTGTTAAAGACTTTACTTCCCAGGTCCCTGCAAAGACCCTTACTCTGCCCTGCCCCACCCACCCAGTTCTATTTGGAACGATTGCTGAAAAACACAAATATTCCACAGCAAATAAGCAAGCGACATCCAGACCCAGAGCTTTCCCTTAGAGGACAATGCCAAAGCCAAGCCCAGAATTTTTACCTGCTGATGACCGCCAGCGTGTGAGAGCAGAGCCGGATGCGAGGGCTTCCCTCCGGGATTACAGCTCCGCGTGTGCGCGCGCATGCATGCGCGGTGCCGAGCTGCAGTTCCGCCTTCCGACCCGCCCGCCCTGGGGAGACGCGCATGCGCAGTAGTGCAATTTTTTCTGTGTGTTCGCTGCTGCCGCCGGGTGGACAAAATGCAGTACTGCAGACCGGGAGCCGCGCATGCGCAGTGGCACATGTTCTCGAGCTCGCTGCTGCCACTGTGTGGCCAAAAGTCGGTACTGCAGCTAGTGAGCCGCGCATGCGCAGTGGCACATTTTCCCGAGCTCGCTGCTGCCACTACGTGGACAAAAGTCGGTACTGCAGACGGGGAGCCGCGCTAGGAAGCCGCGCATGCGCAGTGGCACATTTTCCCGAGCTAGCTGCTGGCACAGTGTGGACAAAAGAAGGTACTGCAGACCGGCAGCCGCGCATGCGCAGTGGCACATATCCCCGAGCTCGCTGCTGCCACTGCGTGGACAAAAGAAGGTACTGCAGCTAGGGAGCCGCGCTAGGAAGCCGCGCATGCGGAGTGGCACATTTTCCCGAGCTCGCTGCTGCCTCTATGTGGACAAAGGTCGGTACTGCAGCTAGTAAGCCGCGCATGTGCAGTGGCACATTTTCCCGAGCTCGCTGCTGCCACTGCGTGGACAAAATTCGGTACTGCAGGCCGTCAGCCGCGCATGCGCAGTGGCACATGTTCTCGAGCTCGCTGCTGCCACTGTGTGGACAAAAGTCGGTACTGCAGCTAGGAAGCTGCGCATGCGCAGTGCCACATTTTCCCGAGCTCGCTGCTGCCACTGCGTGGACAAAAGTTGGTACTGCAGCTAGGGAGCCGCGCTAGGAAGCCGCGCATGCGCAGTGGCACATTTTCCCGAGCTCGCTGCTGCCTCTATATGGACAAAGGTCGGTACTGCAGCTAGGGAGCCGCGCATGCCCAGTGGCACAAATTTCCCGAGCTCGCTGCTGCCACTGTGTGGACAAAATTCGGTACTGCAGACCGTCAGCCGCGCATGCGCAGTGGCACATTTTCCCGAGCTCGCTGCTGCCACTGTGTGGACAACCGACGGTACTGCAGTTAGGGATCCGCGCATGCGCACTGGCACATTTTCGCGAGCTCGCTACTGCCACTGTGTGGGCAAAAGCCGGTACTGCAGCTAGGGAGCCGCGCATGCGCAGTGCCACATTTTCCCGAGCTCGCTGCTGCCGCTGTGTGGACAAAAGCCGGTACTGCAGCTAGGGAGCCGCGCATGCGCAGTGGCACATTTTCCCGACCTCGCTGCTGCCGCCGTGTGGCCAGAGGCCGGTACTGCAGCTAGGGAGCCGCGCATGCGCAGTGGCACATTTTCCCGAGCTCGCTGCTGCCACTGTGTGGCCAGAAGCCGGTACTGCAGCTAGGGAGCCGCGCATGCGCAGTGGCACATTTTCCACAAGCTCGCTGCTGCTGCTGTGTGGCCAGAAGCCGGTACTGCAGCTAGGGAGCCGCGCATGCGCAGTGGCACATTTTCACAAGCTCGCTGCTGCCGCTGTGTGGCCAGAAGCCGGTACTGCAGCTAGGGAGCCGCGCATGCGCAGTGGCACATTTTCCCGAGCTCGCTGCTGCCGCTGTGTGGGCAAAAGCCGGTACTGCAGCTAGGGAGCCGCGCATGCGCAGTGGCACATTTTCTCGAGCTCGCTGCTGCCGCCGTGTGGCCAAAATCCGGTACTGCAGCTAGGGAGCCGCGCATGCGCAGTGGCACATTTTCCCGAGCTCGCTGCTGCCGCTGTGTGGCCAAAAGCCGGTACTGCAGCTAGGGAGGCGCACATGCGCAGTGACACATTTTCCGGAGCTCGCTGCTGCCGCTGTGTGGGCAAAAGCCGGTACTGCAGCTAGGGAGCCGCGCATGCGCAGTGGCACATTTTCCCGAGCTCGCTGCTGCCGCTGTGTGGACAAAAGTCAGTACTGCAGCCCGGGAGCCGGACATGCGCGGTGCCGCGTGTGTGTGCGTGTGCTCGCTGCTGCCACCCGGTGCCCACCAGTCGGTACCGCAGCTGGGGAGAGCTCTGTCGGTCTTGTTGCCATTTTAACTTTCTTCATATACATCATCTTCCTCTGCATTTTAAACTCTTTTTTTAAATTCCTATATATAAGTTATTTTTCTATTTTATCATCCTGTATGTCTCTAGTGAGATTTGTTCGTATTCTAAAATCCTTTATACAATAGAGTAGACAGAGGGGTTTCTTTTAAAATCTTTTTACATATATATATTTAAATAAAATTTTTCAATATATATATAAAAGAGATTTTTCTCTACTTCAATCCCTACACCCCTATTTAGTTTTTAATTATTTAATCCCTCCCCCACGAATTCTCAGGCATTTTGGGGCTCTCACCCCCCTTTCAGGGCGGGGCAGGGGGGTGACCTGTCCCGTGACCGCCCCATCCCCTCACTCAACCTGCTCCTCTGCCACGTCATCATCGTCCCCCCCCCAGTGCCACTGGGGTGCCCCAAATGACATCATCACTCCCCAGCCTCCCCCCTTCTTAGTCACCCCCAAAAGACAAACAAAACAAGGGAAACTGCCCCAACTGCCAGCTCCTTACTTTCAGCAGGCCCTTTACATATGGACATGCCCCACCAAAAAAGGGGAGCTCCGCTAGAAAAATAAAGGGGGGGCAGCCCCCCAGGCGCTTGCAGCCCTTGCAGCCCCTCCAGCCCCTGTCCCGCAGCCTGGCAGACGCCCCACGGCATAGGGGAGCGCGCCCGACGACGGTGCCACCTCTCTTGCTCGGCCTCTGCTCCGCCATCTTCCCCCTCCGTTCCCACGCTGCGACGGCCTCCCCAGGGCAACAAACGGCCCCGGTCCCTCTCGGCCCCGGGCTCTCCCCACCAGACAGCCCTCGCTGCCGCACCTGGGGGGCACCCGCCGGAGACAGAGCCAGGAGCCTCCAGCCACAGGGCTGGCCCCTGACCCTCAGCACGCCTAACGACCCGCAGGGAAACCTGGCCGGGGGGACCTAGGGAGCACCACCAGACACTTACGGCAAGACCACTGCAAAACAAAAACCCCAAATTCCATTTCAGCCCATGAAAAAACCAGCACAGCAGAAAGTACAGGCATTCAGTCAGAATAAGGGATAGGAGAGCAGCTGAGCTGAAGGAGGATTCTAGGGAAACAGCTCCGCTCGAGATACAGGGCATGCTTTAATAGCTACAGGGACTGCAACGCTTCAAATCGCTATTAAGACCAAGGGATAGGATTTTCAACACCTTCTTCACCTAAAAGTGAACGCTCTTGCTGCTCTTGGAAAATGTCTCATCCCTTCCTTCCAGCACTGCTGCAGGCAGACAACCCCGTGAGGCTGCAGGACAAGGTCAGACCCTCATCAGAACCTACGCTTAGGGATCCACCACAACGGCTGCCGCCCTCGCGCTGCTGCTGCACGTCTCGCTTGCTCGGTCAAGAAAGCTGAAAGGGAAGTGTAAAACTTTAGAGAGTAACATGGAAAATAAAGGACAAATCTCAGTAATTCACTCTACACTAACAAGGTGGGCGTATGTTTACATACATCCAACAACAACACTTACACGATAAAAGCATTTGAGTTTCCTTTTGCATTCATTTAACTTGCACAGCTGGGATACCATTACATCATCTCTCTCCAAAATGCACGGTTATAATGGGACTGGGGGGTGGGTCGTGTGCTATGTAACTAGGAGGGACATCTGCCCAGCCGCGCTGCCCAAGAGAGACGCTGCTGAAGCGCCGGGGAAACGCGCCATGGAACGAGAGGCAGAAATAAAGCACTGCAGAGCACGCCGTCAAAATATTGGGGAAAAACCTGTAACATTCCGTTGCCTCTCTCTTGAAACATGGAGAACAAACACCCAACTGCTGAAATACACCTCGTAAGTTGTATGCCACAGCTATTGGGCAGTCACAGTTTAAACAGTGCCAATCACTTTGTAAATGACACAATTTTAGCTTCTGTTTAAAGTTTCAGTTATGATAGCAAAGTCAGTGAGATAAGAGATCCCCCAGATGGTTTCACGGGGGGGGGGGGGGGGGGGGGGGAACCACACAGAAATCAAATCCCCAGTGCTGCAACGCATCAGGCTACCAAAAGGGACTGGCAGATTTGCTAATGCTTCTGGCTGTACTGAAGCACGCGGAGGAACGCCTTTTTAACATACCTCGGCTGTTACAACTGAGAACCAAAGACCAGCGATGCCAGCAACTCTTGGAAGACGTGCTGGGCTTGGGCCCTTGGAAGGCAATTGACTTTTGTTTGTTTTTAAAGAGAGTGACAAGTCTTGTTGCTGATGACTTCTGCTGGCACGTACAGCCGCTCCGATGGGAAGTTCATCAAATGCAACTTCTCTGAATGAGAAGGATTTCCAGTCGGGAAAATCTCTTTCCAACTGAAGTCGAAAATTACACACTGTAGCTTCCGGAAAAAGGACCTTATTGAAGCAGTAACTCACCAAAACCACATCGGGACCCACTGGCGGTACTTACAAGGCTGCTAATGCTTCTCGGGAAAGCCTGGAAAACACACAGAAGCAACGCCCATTTCTCCCGTTTTGTCCACGTCTCTTCTTTGACCTTGACGGCTTTTAGTACGGACACTAGGATCGCAGCAAGGTTTTTCAAGTACTGCTAGAAGATATTTCAAAAACTTACTGACTGAAAAAGCATTTTACAGAAAGCTTTTACCATGAAAACAAAGGCTCTTCCTTCTGAACAGCTGAACTCTTCCCAACAGTTTCTTTCCTCTTGTAGTACAAAATTATTTTCACAGTATCATTTAACAGTAAGCGCACAGAAACAGAAGATTACACTTTCAGGAAGAGAAAAGAAACGGACAGAAGTTGGCTTTGCGTAGGCATTGTCGTGGTTTAGCCCCAGACGGCAACTAAGCACCACACAGCCGCTCGCTCGCTCACTCCCCCCGCGGTGGGATGGGGAAGAGAATCGGAAGAGTAAAAGTGAGAACACTCGTGGGTTGAGATAAGGACAGTTTAATAGGGAACGCAAAAGCCGCACGCGCGAGCAAAGCGAAGCAAGGAATTCATTCACTCCTTCCCATGGGCAGGCAGGTGTTCAGCCATCTCCAGGAAAGCAGGGCTCCCTCACGCGTAATGGTTATGAAACAAAATTCGTGGAGACTACCCTTTAAAATCCAAATCTCCCAACAGGTGAATTGGAGTTTCAGAGTGTTCCCGAAATCAAACTCAATAGCAACGGAGTTACTATTAAGCAGGCATCCTTTATTACAGCGCTGGGCAGCACTGGGGATCGCTCCACCATAAGTGCTCCGACAAACAAGCAAGATCGCAGAGGTTATCTGTTGCAAAATATACATATTCATCAGATTAATTTATATAAACATGAGATTTCTTGGAACTCATTAATATACGCAAATGTCCCTGACGCATGCGTACTTAAGTCCTTAGGTGGTCGTTCGGGATCCTCTGGTGGTCCTTGGAGGAAGTCAGTAGTCTTCATCACTCTGACCGCTGACTGAACTTTGTCTTTACGCATGCTCAGTCCATCTTTGTCTTACTCATACCTTCCTTGCATATCCAAAATCAGGTGGTTCTTGTGTAGTTTCTCCTTATCAGCCCTTTCCAGGGACACAGGGCCTGGAGAATTCCTTTTTATCTATCTACATTGCAACTCTCTCAGCTAACCAAGGATTTAACACAGGCAAAGCATTCTTACTCTAATGACTAGGTCAAATAAAGAATGCTCGTTAGCAATTCTACTATCTAAGCTTCCTTACTTAAGGCCAACAATACTGGCAAGCTAGGCTAAATTATTTGTGAAAGGGAAACTAAAAGGAAACATTGAGCAACCAAGATATTTACAACATTTCTTTTTGTCTTTGGGGATTTTAGCTCTTTTCATTCCCCCCTTTTCTTTAAACTTTGTAAATTCTTTTACAAAGGTTCTAAATTAAAAGTTCTAGCATTGTCATATTCACAGGTATGATTCCCCATGGGATAGGTTGGCCTGCAAATTGAGGAACTGGGAGGCAAGCAGTTACGCTTGTCAAATTTCGCATTTTACCAAATCCTTGAATGAGCTCTAACATTAAATTGTTAGCATACACGCTAGTAAACAAGCGCATAGCAGCATCAGTAAAACTAATTTTGGGTCAATCTTACGGACGTTGGTCCCGTAGGCTGAGATTTCCATGGTCCAGGAGGTGCTTTCTTAATTCTCGAATAGTGGATCCACGCAGCGTGCTTCTCAAGCTTAACTGCAGTGTAGGTTGTGAGCAGAACTTGAAAAGGGCCACTCCATTTCTCTTCAAGAGGATCACCTGAAGTATTTTAACATAAACCCAATCCCCAGGTTTAAACAAGTGCACTGGAGAATCTAAACCCCATGCTCTGGTAGATACTACTACTAATTAAATATTGCTGTAAGCTAATTTCCCTTGCTTGGGTGAGAGCTTGCCCTCGATATCTGGTTTGAAATGGTCTCCCATATAAAATCTCAAAGGGACTCAGTTTCTCTTTAGTCCTTGGTTTAGTTCGAAGTCTCAATAATACAATTGGGAGGGCCTGATCCCATCTCAAGTTGGTTTCCTGACAAATTTTGCTCAATTGTGTTTTTCATTTTCTCTACCTGTCCACTTGCTTGTGGGCGGTAGGCTGTATGCAATTTCCAATTAATTTCTAAAAATTTACTAGCTTGCTGAACTGCCTGTGACACGAAGTGTGGCCCTCTGTCAGAGGAGGTCACTTCTGGCACTCCAAACCTCTCTTAAACTTTTGTTACTTCTCGGGCTTTATTTGTTCTGCAAGGGAAAGCTTCAGGCCATCCAGAGTAGGTATCGGTTAACACCAACAGATACCTATACCCCCCTTCTCTAGGGAGCTCCAAAAAGTCTATTTGCCAGTTTTGACCTGGAACATTTCCTTTGCCTATGCTTCCAAATTTTACACAATTTTCTACCGTTGGGTTATTTTTCAAACATGTCTCACACCTATCAACCACACTTTTCACAGTTTGAAACAAATTTCTAGCCACTATCTGCTTAGTGAGAGAGTTATACAGAGCTTCAGTTCCCCAGTGAGTTTTATCATGTTCAGTCTTTGTCAGTGCCCACAATAGTCTAAAGGGAATCATTATCCTGTTATCTTTTAACACTGCCCATCCTGATAGGCCAATTTTAGCCTCCAAGTCAGTAATTAACTTCTGATCCTTTTCATCGTATTCAGATGATTCAGGTAGTGGCAAAGATTTTTCAGGAATTAAACTTAGTGTCTCATCACCTTGTTCCGCTGCTTGCCTTGCTTCATAATCAGCCAACTTATTTCCCACTTCCCTGTCAGTGTTACCTTTCTGATGTCCTTTGCAGCGCATAATCGCCACTGCTGACGGAAGTTGCACAGCTTCTAAAAGGCGCAGTATTATATCAGCGTGTTTTATACCTTTCCCTTGAGCGGTTAAGAGTCCTCGCTCCTTCCAAATTGCTCCGTGAGCATGCACTACGCCAAAGGCATATTTTGAATCTGTCCATATATTCACGCGCAATCCTTTGGCAAGCTCCGGTGCTCTCGCTAAGGCAACTATTTCAGCTCGTTGTGCAGATGTGCCTTTAGGGAGTGACTTTGCTTCCACCACCTGATCTGTGGTGGTCACAGCATACCCTGCCATTCGAACTCCATTCTTTACAAAACTACTCCCGTCGGTATACCAAGTGTGGTCAGCTTCTTCCAGTGGCTCATCCTTCAGGTCAGGCCTGCTTGCGTATACGGTCTCAATGGTTTCTATACAATCATGTACAGCAGTCTTCATTTCCTGCTTATTACTTAGAAAAGAAGCGGGGTTAATAACAGCAGGTGTAACGATTTCGATATCGTCCTGTTCCATCAGGACTGCTTGATACTTCAGAAACCTTGATGGTGACAGCCAATGTCCTCCTTTTTGTTCCAAAACGGAAGTTACAGCATGGGAAGTATGCACAACCATCTTCTGTCCCAAAGTAAATTTTCGAGCTTCTTGAATGATCAAAACAACAGCGGCAACTGCCCGAAGGCATCCCGGCCATCCTTTACTTACCTCATCCAATTGTTTGGAAAAATATGCTACTGCTCGTTTATAAGGACCCAGCCTCTGGGCTAGAATTCCCAAAGCCACTCCTTGTCTCTCATATGAGAACAACCAGAAGGGCTTTGTTATGCCTGGCAGGCCCAAAGCTGGAGCTCTCATTAATTCCAATTTCAATTCTTTGAACGCCCTCTTGGCTTCATCAGTCCACGTTAACTGTGTCTGACTATTTTTCAACAGTTCGTACAAGGGTTTAACTAAAAGTCCATAATTATAAATCCATAATCGACACCAACCTGTCATTCCCAGAAAGGTTCGCAGCTCTTTTACTGTGGTCGGTTCTGGGGTCCTGCAGATGGCTTCTTTTCGGTCATTCCCGAGCTGTCTCTGTCCTTTAGAAATCACAAATCCCAAGTAGATTACTTCTTTTTTCAAGATCTGGACTTTCTGCAACGATACTCGATAACCACTTAGTCCAAGAAAATTTAACAAACTCACAGTCCATTCCTTACATTCTTCTTCTTTTTCTGTAGCTATCAGAATATCATCCACGTATTGCAAAAGGGTACCATTTCCTGGAGGCCTTTCCCAGACTTCTAATTCTTTAGCCAATTGGTTTCCAAAAATTGTGGGGCTATTCTTAAATCCTTGAGGTAACACTGTCCAGGTTAGTTGGGTTTTCCGTCCTGAATCAGGGTTTTCCCACTCAAAGGCAAAAAGTTGCGGCTTTCAGGGGCCAAGGTGAGGCAAAAGAATGCATCTTTCAGATCTAGCACTGTGAACCATTCATAGGTTTCTTTTAAACTGGTCAATAAAGTGTATGGGTTTGCCACTACCGGGTGCAAATCTTCAACTATCCGATTTATTGCCTGTAGGTCTTGCACCAATCGGTAGGTTTTGCCATCAGGCTTTTTGACAGGCAGAATGGGAGTGTTGTACTCTGAAGAGCATTCAGTCAATAATCCGAATTTTATAAATTCTTCTATAATATGTTTCACTCCTCGTCTATCTTCCAATTTCAAAGGATATTGTTTCACCCTAATGGGTCGTGCTCCTCCTTTGAGTTTCACAACAACCAATTCCGCATTTTTAGCTTTTCCAGGTATTCCCGAGGCCCATACTCCTGGGTATACCTGGTCTTTTATTTCCTGCATAATTTCTTCTTCTCTAACTTGGGGTTCAGTGAGAGCCAAACTTAAAATTTCAATGTGGTTTTCTTCTGGTATTTTAAATTCGATTTCCCCATCTTTAAATCTTATTTCAGCATTCAATTGTTCTAATAAGTCCCTTCCCAAAAGTGGTCTAGGAGCTTCAGGCAAGTAGAGGAATTTATGAATCCCTACACTTTTTCCAATTTTAAATTTCAATGGTCTTAGAAAGAAAGCCCTCTCAACCTGCCCTGTTGCTCCCACAATGTTAACAGTTTGTTTACTCACGGGCAATAAAGTCTGATTTAATACTGAAAATGTGGCACCTGTATCTATTAAAAATTCTACAGGTTTTTTTTTCTTCTTTCCCTAGCTGAATTTTTACCAAGGGTTCTGCTAGGGAAGATTCCCCTGGTCCCCATCAATTTCCTTCCGTGTTGGCTACCATCACCGATTTGCCCAGTCTCGGGCAATCTTTTTTTTCCAGTGCCCCAGTTGTTTACAATAGGCACACTGATCTTTCAAGAGGGGTTGATTTCCTCTATTCCCCCTAAGTGGGGCACTTGCACCACTTCTCATAACTCCTCTCCCCTCGTTGCTGTTGCTCCGAGGGGGTATCTGACCTTCTACGGTGCGCAAAGCAGCTACTGTAGCATTAGCAATTGTTTTACCCATTTGTTTTTCCTTTTGACTATCTCTATTCCGATACACTTGCCAAGCAGTTTCCAATAACCTTTCCAAGTCCCTTGCATCTGCCCCTTGCACTTTCTGTAATTTCCTTCTAATATCATCAACCGACTGTTCTAAAAACAGAAATATTAGTTACTGATTTTGGGACAGCATTTCTTATTCCATTCCCTGTACCGCACTAGTAAATCCCTGGTTCCCATCTGGTTAGGGTCGCAGCCAGGATTGGTCCACTGTTCCCGGCAGAGTCCCAGCCAGCACCAGAGCCTGTACCTGAGCTCTAGCTGCTCTCACCCACTGTTCCCGGCAGAGTCCCAGCCAGCACCAGAGCCTGTAAACACTGCATCCCCATCCTACAACCTTTCATTCTGCGAACCAACTTTCGAACATCTCTGTCCAATGCTACACGCTGAACAACACCTTTTCAATATCTCATTTTGCTTATTTCTCTCCTTTTCTATCGCCAAGACCACAGGGTCCTGGGGTGCCAAATTAATTCCACACTCTTTCTGCTACTCAGGGTGATTCCGCAGAGTAAAACACCTATCTGCATAAACCACCTCATCTCATTTTCCTTCTTGCTGCAAAAATAACATGAGTTGCAACAAAGTGTTATACTTCAAAGTTCCCTTCAAAAGGCCTTTTTTCTCCATTATCTAACTTATATAAAAGCCACCACTGATTACAATATTTTATCAAGGTTTTACCATTCACACTCCCTCCAGGTGGTTCCCCAATAGCTTTCCAGTGAGCCATAAGGCAGCCCAAAGGACTCTTTTTCAAAATTCCACCTTGCTGGCTCCCCATTCTAAATTTATATAACACAAGGACAAAAACAAAAACTGGAACACAAACACTTACACATAACAACTACTCTCCCTAGACAGTAAATGTCAACACAGAGTAATCACAGATTTTCAAATACGCGTATGCCAGACATATACGTATATCACATACGCATATGTAAATCAAAATCAGATACAAATGCACAAACAAACGACCGTACTAACCAAATGATCAATACAAATCATGCAGCATACCAACCAAACAGCCAGTACGAATCGTACATGCCATTTGTATGCCACCGGCGAGGTTCTCATGAACTGCGACTTATGAGTGGCTTCAAATGACCGGTCCCAAAACTCAAAAAGAATGCCTTTCTTACCAGTGGTCCTTGTCTATCCCCGCATGGATCCACTCAATCGGGGAGTCCCTCCAGAGAAGTCTCCGGGGCCGGCCAAGGGAGTCTCCGACTCAGGGGCTCCTGCAGCCGGACAGAGAGGGTCCCAACTGGGTCGCCAAAGCTGAAACAAAATTCGTGGAGACTACCCTTTAAAATCCAAATCTCCCAACAGGTGAATTGGAGTTTCAGAGTGTTCCCGAAATCAAACTCAATAGCAACGGAGTTACTATTAAGCAGGCATCCTTTATTACAGCGCTGGGCAGCACTGGGGATCGCTCCACCATAAGTGCTCCGACAAACAAGCAAGATCGCAGAGGTTATCTGTTGCAAAATATACATATTCATCAGATTAATTTATATAAACATGAGATTTCTTGGAACTCATTAATACATGTAAATGTCCCTGACGCATGCGTACTTAAGTCCTTAGGTGGTCGTTAGGGATCCTCTGGTGGTCCTTGGAGGAAGTCAGTAGTCTTCATCACTCTGACCGCTGACTGAACTTTGTCTTTACGCATGCTCAGTCCATCTTTGTCTTACTCATACCTTCCTTGCATATCCAAAATCAGGTGGTTCTTGTGTAGTTTCTCCTTATCAGCCCTTTCCAGGGACACAGGGCCTGGAGAATTCCTTTTTATCTATCTACATTGCAACTCTCTCAGCTAACCAAGGATTTAACACAGGCAAAGCATTCTTACTCTAATGACTAGGTCAAATAAAGAATGCTCGTTAGCAATTCTACTATCTAAGCTTCCTTACTTAAGGCCAACAATACTGGCAAGCTAGGCTAAATTATTTGTGAAAGGGAAACTAAAAGGAAACATTGAGCAACCAAGATATTTACAACATTTCTTTTTGTCTTTGGGGATTTTAGCTCTTTTCAGTTACTTGGGAAGACAAACGCCATCACTCCGAATGTCCCCCCCTTCCTTCTTCTTCCCCAGCTTTATATACTGAGCATGACGTCATATGGTATGGAATAGCCCTTTGGTCAGTTTGGATCAACAATCCTGGCTGTGCCCTCTCCCAGCTTCTTGGGCACCTGCCAGAGCATGGGGAGCTGGGAAAAAAAGTCCTTGACAAGTGTAAATACCGCTTAGTAACAGCCAAAACGTCGGCGTGTTATCAATATTACTAAAACCCAAAACACAGCACTACACCAGCCACTAGGAAGGAAATCAACTCTATCCCAGCCAAAACCAGGACAGCATGCTCCAGAACACGCCTTATTCTATTTGTAGTATTTGTGTTGAAATACTTCATAGAAATACTATAGAAGGAGAGTTGGCACATTCTTCATGTTACCTTTAAAGTCCACGCTACGAGTACCTTAGGAAAAACGCAGGCACACATCGTAGGCGTACCGTGTACTTGCAGACCACTACGCAGCCTTTCCATCCGTCTCGTACTTTCCTGGCAGAAGAAAGGGCGACCACGGCGAAATGGTGGCAGCTGATGTTCTGCTGAGAGAGGAAAAAAAACCTTTAGTAGCATAATGCCGGGTAGGAATCTAAAGCTTCCCTTTTTTCTGAAGGTTGGTGAAGACTACAACTGAGTGGAGGATAAAGGGTTTTCCTTCATCTTTGCTACAGTTGATGACACAGGCCGCTAGAGCTTTTGCAGTTTTTAGACAACCGCGCCTTTTTTGGACTCACGGGCACCTTTGGTTTCACTAGAACCCCTTTCATAGATACACGCAGGTGACGCACACACATAGCCCTTGGGCCAGTTTCCATCAACGCTTTTGGCTGTGTCCCCTCCCAGTTTCTCGTGCGCCCGGCAGAGCAGGGGAAGCTCAGAAGTCCTTGACCAGTGTAAGCATTTCTTAGCAACAACTAGAACGTCAGCGTGTTATCAACATTATCCTCATCCTCAAATCCAAAACACAGCACTATACCAGCTACTAGGAAGAAAATTAACTCTATCCCAGACAAAACCAGGACACTCATTCACTTTTAAATGTAGCATCTCCTTTGGGGAAAAAAAAAGTGTTAGAGACAGAAAGAAAAAAAAAACGACGACTCAGGGCTCCCCACCACCACGGAGCAGTGGGGAAATTAACGCCAGTGAAGACAAAGAGCAGCAGCACTGTCATTCTGATCATGGGCTCTAGAGACTCTCCCAGTCTACACCTCAAGCCTAGGAATGACTAGTCCTTTTTTGGAAGGACAAACTTTTTTTTTTTTGGTACGTAAAACTCCTAGACCGAAGGCTCCACCGAACAGAATGTGGACTGACGCACAGCACAGCATGCCATCAACACTCGTATGAAAAAAAAACCTGAATACAAATCAAATTGAAATGTCAGTTTCCATCGCATTTCACTCATTATATTTCTACTGGCATCTAGGTGCTCAAAAATTAACTCTACTGACACCAGAGATGACTAAAAAGGTAGTTGTGCATATAAAAATAAAAGGCTCTTCCCAACTTGCCCATAAAAGTAGTCTGAACAAACAGAAGAGAAACACTTGACCCTGAAGAAGGCAACAGGCAGCTCTTCATTTCTCCTAGATGAAAGTTCATTCTTTTACCCGAAAGGAGAACATTCGTCACTGCCAAGGGACCAATTCAGGAACGAGGCACGCTCTGTTAACAGCAAGTTTTCATCAGCTTTTCGGCACTGGCAGCACATTTGCCTTTTCTCTGGGTTTCATGTGGAGCATCTGTAGCCTCCCTGAACTCGCAAAGGTTTCTCCCCGCTCCCCCGGCCCCATACGCGCCATTACCCGAGCAGCAAGCGGGATCCACCACGCAGGCTTTTCTTCACGTGACGCAGAAGGTGACACCGGGAAAAGAGGAGGCAAAAAATGATCCTGTTTGTCACACCCAGCCAACGGGGAAAGCACAGGGGAGGCTTCTGCCAGAGGGGCCCTGCGGGGCCAGGCCGTGCACCCCGGGAGCTCCAGCCGACCAGCCCCTCTCCCCTTTGCCAGGCACCAGGGAGACACCGCCGCCTCGTGCGGACGCCGCGCCCGCGCCCCCTCGCAGCGGGGCTGCCCCAGGAGAGCCGGGGCACCCCCACCTCGCTTCCACCCCCAGGAAGGGGACCGGGAGACACCCTCCGTGCAGGGAGAGGCGCAGGGCGTGGATTTAATCCCCGAGGGAAGAGGCCAGGCTCCCCGCTGCCAGAAGGGCCGCTCGCCTCCCTGCTGCTCAGAGACGCTTGCTGGGGACAGCCCTGCCTGCGCCCGGCCGCTCTGCAGCCCTGCTGGCGGCGCAGCCCGGCCGACGGATGCTCCGGCGAACAGGCGCTCCAGCTCACGGCCGCTCCCGCTCATTACAGCCACAGGTAACCTCGCCCCGGCTAACGCACGCTCCAGGCAGCGGACACCCCATCTCCTTCCAGCTCCTCCTTGCCACAGTTCTGGCTAGCTGAAGCTCCAGCTCTGCACCGAAGCTCCGCTTGATTTCAGCTCCTTCTCCTTACCAGCTCCAGCCATTTGCAACAGTCTGGGCTTTGGACAAGGTCGGAAAGCAGTCGCTGTCAGAACTTGAATATTACTATTAAACATCACCGCTGTACCCTGTGGAAATACCGATTAATTAGTTTGTATGATTAAGTACTTCAGAACTCTTCTCAGCAGCATACAAAGAAGAGCTGGGCTCCAAGAGGGCGTGCGGGGTCTGAAATGCACCCTTCCCCCCCAGAGACCACCTCAGACCTCGAGTCTGGCCCGGGGCACGCCGGCCTCCTGAACTTTGGGGTCCGACGCGACCAGACCCCCACCTCCAGGGAGGCTCCGTGCACCCTGCCCACCCTCCGCTTTCCCCCGCAGCCCCCAATGCCCTCCCACCCCCCTGCCCAAACAGCCAAACCGGCTTCTGCTTTGGGCCCCCAAACCAGCTCCCATTCCTGAGCCCACAAACCCACCTGCTCAGCCTGTTCTCGAGGCCCAAAAACGCAGCGCTTCACCTCTGCTCCTCAGCCCAAAAACACACCACTTGGTCCCCTCTGGCAGGCCCTGAAAATGCACGACTCCAGCTGTTTCCGAGCCCCAAAATCAGCCACGGGAGCCTCTTTTCAAGCCCCAGGAACACAAGACTGGCTCTCCGTTTTCAGGCCCCAAACCAGCTCACCCTCTCTGCTTTCCGACCCCTCTGCGGTCCCCATGCGTGATGCTGCGGGGTGGGGGGAGCGCAGCCACCCCACAGCCCTGCACCTCCAGGGCCACACACGCAGTTTTGGGGAGCGCTTGGGCACTGCGGAGGGCCAGGCCCCACACCTCTGCGGGGCCGCACCAGCACAGGCAGGGCATCGCTTTAGTGCGGCTGCTTCCGGCTTGATTTCTCCAGCACCAGTTTGGGGTGCCGGGCCCGCACCCCAAACGCCCCCAGCGCCAAGCACCCCCGCGGGGAGCCAGGCCCAGCCGCCTCCAGGAACCCCCGCCGGCCGCAGCCGCGGCCCTTCCCCGCCACTCCGGCCACCGCCACCCGCCCGGCGCCGCAGGAGCCCCCCGGGCCGCCGCTGCCCGACCTGCGCCGGGAGCGGCAGCGGCTGCCCAGCCCCAACAAGCAGCACCCGAGAGCCGCGTGGGGCTGCCCCTACTCCCCCCGCTCGCACACGGACTCGGCCCCAAAACCCCCCGACAAACCCCAGGACAGCGCTGGGCCCGGAGCTGCACCCACCCCTATTTAATACCGGGATGGGGAGCAGGACAGAGGACTGGAAAGACCAAAGCAAGACAAGGGAGAAGACTGAGGTGCCGCCAGAGAATGAAAGGCCGAAAGAAAAGGTCAGAGAGGCAGAGAAATCAAAAACAAGAGGGACGAGGAGCCCTGCAGAGAGATGGAGCAAGAACATGCAGGGGCAGTGAGCAGGACAGAGGGATAGAGAGATGGGGGGGAAAGGAGAGGAAGAAGAACAGAGGGACACGACGGCGACAGGGCACAGGACATACAGACAGAGAGAGAAAAAGGACAGGGAACAGGACAAAGGGATTGGGAAATAAAGAAAGGGTGAGATTTGTACAAAGAGACCAAGAAGGAAAAATTTAAGAAACGGCCACGGGCTAGAGGACAGAGGCAGAGGAAGAGAAAAAAGGGCCAGGGAGCAGGACAGAGAAGGAGAGAAAGGAAAAAACGGAGAGCCAGCTGGACGGGGAGGGACAGCAAGAAACGAGCGGACAGGCAGCGGGACAGAGAAATAAAGACAGAAAAAACGGGGACAGGAAGCAGGAGAGAGGGACAGCAAGAGGAAACAAGGGGCAGGGAACAGGACAGAGGTGGAGAAAGAAGCGTTGGGGCAGAAAGACAGAAAGAGAAAAAAGACAGACAGGAAGAAGGATGGGGGACGATAGAGAGAGGGGGAAAAGAAGGACAAGGAGCAGGACACAGATTGTCAGACAGGGACAGGGAGCAAGACCACGCTCCGGCTTACGCATACAGACCCTGCGGTGCACGCTGGCGGCCTGGCCTGCTGCGGACTACGAGGAGGGATCCTTCCTCGCCCGGAGAGGCGGGCTCTCTCTTGCCTGCAGCGGGAGGCAGCTGCCGGCCGGCCGGCCTTCGATTTCTTCTTCTCTGGCCTCTCCAGCTTCAGCCGCGGCAGCTCCTGTCCACAGCCACCAAGCGCTCCGCCCGTCCATGTTCGCCCCCACGCCGCCAGGAGAGCGAGGCCAGGCACAGACAACCCACGCAAGCCTGAGGCGGGTGCCGTCACCGGCAGCCCCAGGGGAGGAAGGGACAACCGCGGCCTCAGCGCAGCCTCTGGGAGAGGGAAAGAAGAAGCCGCCACCGTTATTACCGCAGATCGCCCCCGGCTGAAGCCTCCCCTTCCGCAGGGGCTCCTGGACACACGCGGAAGGCCAGCCTGCCACTGGCACGACAGGGCTTGGGGGCGACCGGGGGCTACGGGACAGGCTTCAGGGGAGGGGCTGGAGCTGGGGGCAGCTGCGCGGGGTGGGGGGGCAAGCGGGGCCGGGGGAGGCTCAGGGGGAGCTCTGGAAGCGGGGAGGCGCCCAGCGTCCTCGCCTGGGGGGTGTCCGCCTCCTTCCCCTCTTCCCTTCTCTCAGCTCTCGGGCAACTCCCTGGGGCTGCCCTGACCCAGCTCGCCTCCAGCACACCGGCAGCCTGCCGCAGCGGGCAGGGGGAGGCTTCCCGACCGCGGCCAGAACACACCCCCGCGCCCGCCAAAGGCGTTCGCTCGCCTCGCCGGTGCCCCGGGACACCCGCCGCCGCCGGGACCCGCGCCCAGCGCGCCGCCATGCCGCTCCCGGGCACCGCGCATGCGCCGGCCGCCGACGGCGCGCCGGAGGGGCCAGGGCCGGCGCCCGAACGCCGCGCGGCAGCACCGCGCTGCGGCCGTGCTGCGGCACCAGCAGCGGCGAGCACCCGGCGGGCGGCGCCGGCCCAGGGACGGCGCCGGCGCTGCAGACCGGCGCTGCAGTCCCGCGCCGAGCGCCCGCCGGCAGCGCGCACGTGGGGCGGCGGCAGCGGCGTTTCCTTACCGGGAGGCAGCATCGAGCGCGGCGGCGGCGCTTCGCAGGCACCGCAGCAGCTCCTTGCCGTTACCGGCGGACGGCAGCGGCGGCGAGCACGGCGGCACCCCCCCGCACATGCGCGGTGCCGGACCTGCAGTACCGCGCTTCCTCCGCCAGAGGGCGGCAGCGAGCGCGGGCGCGCGCCCCCGCCCCCGCGCGCCCCCGCCCCCGCGCGCCCCCGCCCCCCCCCCCCGCGCCACGTGCCCGAGGCCGTTCCCCGCCGGCAGACGGCTGCCAGCCCCGGCAGGTACCCGGCGGCCGGCATGGGGCGAGTATGCACCCCGGCGTGCTGCACAGGGCAGCGGGGCTGTCTGGAAGCTCCCTGCCGAAAGACTACATCTCCCGGCATGCCCTGCGACCAACGTGCCCCACCACACGCTGCTTACCCCAGGACTACAGCTCCCAGCATGCTGCGGGCTGCTGCCTTCCCTGGGCTTTAACCCTGTGGGGACACCGTCCCGTACGCCCTCCTCCCCTCACCAGCGCCCGCGGGACCCCGCCGTGCCACGATTCCCAGCACCACCACCGGCTCCGCTTCGGGTCCGATGCTTCCCCAGCTGCCCCGAACCCCTCCAGCGCTGCCCACACCTCCGCACGGCCTGGAAGCGCTCCACCCCCCCGCACCGGGGGGGGGGACACCTTTGTGCCGGGACCGCCCTTTTGCAGGACCCCAACCCAGGTGCTTCCCCAGCACTACCCCTGCCCCCCGGTGAGCCCCAGCGCTCAGGCAGCCCCGCATGTCCATGTGCAGCCTCCCCGCTGCCCCGGTGCATCAGCTTTCCCCCATCCCCTCGGCTTCTGGGCCACCCACGACCCCGGCGCCGCACCCTCCGCTCCTTGGCCCTAGTGCGGGTCTTCCTGGACCCGGTCGCTGTTGCCCCAGCCCCACCTCCCCCTTTGGGTCACCTTCCCGGTCGCAGGGACCCCCTCACCCCCCCCCCCCCGGCCCCATTCACCTGTTCTGTGCTTGCAGCCTCGCTCCTGGTCCCAGCCTGTATTGCTCAGCACTGGCTGTGTTGTCCTGGACCTACCCTCATGGGGTGAGGTGAACACCGCACTCGTGGCAGTAGCCCAGCTCAGCGGCCCCCAGCTGCAGCCCGGGGGACACAGGCACCATAGCCATCGGCCCTGCTGGCCACTCCAGAGGCTTGTCAGCCCCAGGCCCTGGGCCCAGAACTGCATCCCACAGAGAACATAGGCTATTGCCCTCGGCCCCACTGGGGACAGCTGTGGTGGCCGGGACAGCAGAGGGGTGCCCCAGCTCCTGAGGGCAGCTTGCCAAAAGCTCAAGGGAGAGTCCTGGGCTGCACGGGAAGAGAAAAGGGGATGAGAACAAAGGGAGAGCTCTGGAGTGCAACGGTGGGGTGGGAGGCAGCCATCAGCAGGTGACAAGGAAAACATAGGACTCTGGGGGCACAGACAGGTGAAGGGGGGGGGGCCTGGGCCTTACAGAGAGGGAAACAGTTGACCCGAGAGCACACCAAAACAGCACTGGCAAAACTCTGGGATGGGAGGAAAGCTAAACAGGAAGCATGGTGGCATACTGTATGGCAAACACAGGGCCTTGGGACACACAGAAGAACTTGGGGGGAACCCAAAATATGAATTCAGGAGTTCAGAGGGCTCCAGGGCACAGCCGAATACAAACTGGTGCACACCAAAAGGGCTGTGCGGCATGCCATGGGGCTCACTGTGGCTGATGGGAAGCGGCCTGCAGCCACCACCAGACCCTATGGAAACTCCCTCTCTCAGCACCGTTTGTGCTGGCCCCAGACCTTCCCCCGTATCTCAGGTACTGTAGGTGGCTGCCCCTCAGTGACCTGGTTGGGAATGAAGAGCTCTCAACCCCTATTCCTTCAGGTCCTCCTCTCTGTCCCCTCTGTCCACGCTTGCCCCAGCCCAGCCCTTGCCACGCTCCGGCCTCACTCGCCCCTCACCTGCCCAACACACAGGGCTCTCCCCCCACTAACTGGCACCGCCTCGGCCGAGGGACCCCGCGCCCAAAGCCTGCTTCCAGGCAGGCTGGCGTGCCTGCCCCCCCGCAGCTCCAGCGTGTCTGCAGCTGCAAGAGCAAGGGCGCGTGCGCAGGCCCAGAATGAGGAGCAATCTTGGGTTCCCCAACTGTATTTTACTACTGTTTGTGCGCTGTTCCCGCCCAGACCTTCACATGTGCACACCTACCCCAAAAATCTCGTAGCCCTTAGCACCTTCAGTCACTCACAGCACTGAGGTTCTTCCCCTCTCTCAAGACTTACTTGCTCTTTCCTTTCTTCTTGTCACACCTCCTCGGCCCTTTCTGTACATTCTTCCTTCAAACAACGGGACTGAAATCAACAAAACGGGTCAAGCAGCTGTCTTCAAGTTGATGCCTCCGATAGGATTATCCCACAAACCAATCCAACTACTAAGGTCATTGGACAGTTCTAGTTTTAGAGCATCTTTCCAAAGCTTTAAGTGTGGTTCCCTGCTAGGTTACGCAATAAAAAGCTTGTCCCCGTAAACTCCAGGTCACACAGAGGCACCGTGCCAGGTAAGGCACCCCAGTGACCCAGCCAGAGAAACAGATTCCCTGCCCTGGCTCCTGCCAGAGCTGTCCCGGCAGAGCCATCAGCCCCATGCTACGGGGCGACGCTCGTCACAACCAGTAGACGGGAGCGGCTTTCCGGATCACCACACAGCCTGAGAAAGGTTGCTGGCTAAGGATATGGGACGCACGCGGGGACCGCACAGGATGTACTATGGTACCTTTACTGGAGGAACCAGAGGTGGGGAAGGGGAGGAACGAGCATCGGAAAAGAGAGGGACGAGGGGATAAAAAGGGCTGGTGGCATGCAAATCGGTTGCTGGTCAGTAGGACTGTCTGGCCATGCCCTGTGCCTGATCAGCAGAGTCTCCTGTCTTCTCATTAACTCCATCTCTAGGTATTTTTGTGAGTGAAAGGTTCTCTGGCTTTGTGTGTGTGTGTGTGTGTGTGTGTGCGTGCGAGGGCTGAGGCCGAGCGGCCGAGCTGCAGGGCTGAGGTGCAGGGCCCAGGCTGAGTTGTGGGACCCAGGCCGAGCGGCCGAGCTGCGGCCTCGTCCCTGGTGCTGGGCCTCGTCCCTGGAGCTGGGCAGGCATCCTAGATGGCACAGAAAAGAACAAGAGCACTCTTTTTTGGGAACAGAGATCTTACGAGGGGTGCGATTGCAACAAAGTGAGTCCAAAGGGGGCTCACGGAGCTAAAAGCGTGCTGCTCGGAAGGCATCGTGACAGTAGCAGAGGGGTTCTGAGAGGGACAGGCACAAGAAGGCTGAAGGACACAATGAAGAAGTCCAGAGGGGATCTGAACAGACTACAGATGTCCTCAGGGGACCAGGGACTGAACAGAGGTGTCCTAGCTAGCACAGAGGACAACACGAGTGTCCTGGAGATGAAAGATGTCATCGGGAATGGTTCTCGGGAGCAAGAAGGGTGCAAATTGCGCTACAGAGCCACAGAGGGCTGTGGGGCACGAGCACGGCCTCAGGAGGCACGGTGACGGCAGAGGAAGGGTGCCGAGAGAGAGAGAGAGAGAGAGAGAGAGAGAGAGAGAAGGCGGCTCTGGCACGCAGTGCAAAACTCAAGAGGGTGTCCCAGCGATGTCCTCCGGGGACGAGCGACCGAATGGAGACATCCCAGGCGGCAGTGAATAAGGTCAGGGAGCTGTGGGGCACAACGGAAGCCTGAGGAGAGGTTCTGTCCAAATAAGAGAGAGACACAAAGAGGGCTGCAGAGCTCGAAGGGTGCCATGGGGCACGAGGACAGTCTCGGGAGGCGTCGTGACAGGAACGAGGGGGCTCCGGGGGGCGGGGGAAACGTGGACAACGAGACAAACAAAGGATTGCTGACACAATCTTTTGTGGGATTGCGTCAATCCCACAAAAACCCTCCCCACAGAAGGGGATCTGAACAGAGTAGAGGTGTCCTCAGGGGACCGAACAGAGGCATCCGACATGGCGGAGGGAAGGCAAGAGTGCCCTGAGGGAAAATGAAAGCCTGAGGAAGAGTTGTCTCTGAATAAGAAAGATACAAAGCCTGCTGCAGAACTAAAGGATGGCCACGCAACACAAGGGCGCTCGCAGGAAGCGTCGCGACAGAAACAGAGGGGTGCCGAGATGGCCAGAGAGACAGAAGGCGGCTTGAGGGCACCAAGGTACTGGGGAGGGGATCTGAACAGAGTACGGAGGTCAGGAGGGAGACACTGACCCACTGGAGGTGAGCGAGATCACAGAATCACAGAATCATATAGGTTGGAAAAGACCTTTAAGATCATCGAGTCCAACCATAAACCTAACACTGCCAAAACCACCACTATACCATGTCTCTAAGCACCTCATCCAAACGTCCTTTAAATACCTCCAGGGATGGCGACTCAACCACTTCCCTGGGCAGCCTGTTCCAATGCTTGATAACCCTCTCGGTGAAGAAAAATTTCCTAATATCCAGTCTAAACCTCCCCTGGCGCAACTTGAGGCCATTTCCTCTTGTCCTATCACTTGTTACCTGGGAGAAGAGACCGACCCCCACCTCTCTACAACCTCCTTTCAGGTAGTTGAAGAGAGCGATAAGGTCTCCCCTCAGCCTCCTTTTCTCCAGGCTAAACAGTCCCAGCTCCCTCAGCCGCTCCTCATAAGACTTCTGCTCCAGACCCTTCACCAGCTTCGTTGCCCTTCTCTGCACACGCTCCAGTACCTCAATATCCCTCTTGTAGTGGGGGGCCCAAAACTGAACACAGCATTCGAGGTGCGGCCTCACCAGTGCCGAGTACAGGGGCACAATCACTTCCCCAGTCCTGCTGGCCACGCTATTTTTGATACAAGCCAGGATGCCATTGGCTTTCTTGGCCGCCTGGGCACACTGCTGGCTCATATTCAGGCGGCTGTCAACAAACGCCCCCAGGTCCTTCTCTGCCAGGCAGCTTTCCAGCCACTCTTCCCCAAGCCTATAGCGTTGCATGGGGTTGCTGTGGCCCAAGTGCAGGACCTTGCACTTGGCCTTGTTAAACCTCATACAATTGACCTCAGCCCATCGATCCAGCCTGTCCAGGTCCCTCTGCAGAGCCTGCCTACCCTCCAGCAGATCAACACTCCCACACAACTTGGTGTCGTCTGCAAACTTACTGAGAGTACACTCGATCCCTTCATCCAGATCATTGATAAAGACGTTAAACAGAACTGGCCCCAACACCGAGCCCTGGGGAACACCGCTTGTGACCGGCTGAGATGGAGGAGAGGACAACAAGTCTGCTCTGAGGAAGAGGGAGGAGATGTTCTTACAAAGCGAGAGGGGTACAAATAGCGCTTCAGAAATAACAGCGTGCCGAGGAGACCCTCTACAGCCTCCGGATGAATGGAGAGAAGAGACAAAAATAAAAGACAGAAGATTTAAGCAGCAACAGGGTATGTGACAAGACAGACAGAATTAAAAAAACAGGGACAGACAGCTTGATAAAAGTCGACGTAGCAAGAAAATTGAAAAAGCAAAAGGGTCCGAGGCAGAGGAGAAAACATTTAAAAATAGGGATAGCAAACTAGATAAAAGTAGGCATAGAAAAAATTTGAAAGTCAAAGGCTTTAAAGGAAGAAAACAATAAAATATAGGGACAGCAAACTAAATAACCAAAGACACAGAAACAAAATTTAAAAAGTGACAGGGCGTCACGGTTTAGCCCCAGCCGGCAGCTAAGCACCACGCAGCCGCTCGCTCACTCACCCCCGGTGGGATGGGGGAGAGAATCGGAAGAGCACAAGAAAACTTGTGGGTTGAGATAAGAACAGTTTAATAATTGGAACTAAATAATAGTAATAGTAATAATGAATTGTAATGAGGAGGAAAACAACGGGGGGGGGGGGGAGTGGGGGGGGGGGGGGGTGGGACGACGACGATGACGACAAAACCCAAGGGAGGGAAAATAAAAAAAGATACAACCGCTCACCACCCGCCAACCGATGCCCAGCCAGTCCCCCAGCAGCGACCCCTACCCCCCAGCCAACTCCCCCCAGTTTATATACGGGGCATGACATCGTATGGTATGGAACAGCCCTTTGGTCAGTTTGGATCAACTATCCTGGCTGTGCCCCCTCCCATTTCTTGTGCACCTGCCAGAGCATGGGAAGCTGAAAGAGTCCTTGAGCAGTGTAAACACCGCTTAGCAACAGCCCAAACATCAGCGTGTTATCAACATTATTCTCATCCTAAAATCCAAAACACAGCACTCTACCAGCTGCTAGGAAGAAAATTAACTCTATCCCAGAGGAAACCAGGACACAGGCTATGGCACAGACGAGCATGAAATAGAAAATACAGACAGCAAACTGGATACAAGCACATATAGAAAAAAAGTCAAAAGCAACGTGACACAGGAAAGTCTGGAAATAATAAAGAAATAGGGTTAGACATCTGGGTAAAAGTAGACAGAAAAAAACATTTTAAAAGTCACAATATACAGCGCAGATAGGAAAAAATAAACAAGAGAGACAGAAAAAAACACATAGAAGTGAACAGAGAAACAAAAACTCAAAAGTTTTTTCAATTCCAAAGCTATTAAGAGAGAAAAAATTAAAAAATAGCAAAAAACCTAAGTAGATGGAGACATAGAAAGAAAATCTTAAAGGCAACTGGGTACAGGACAGACTAGAATGAATTAAAAAAGGAGGACAGCAAACTGGATAAAGATAGACGAGGAAAGACAAGTTAAAAGCAACGGGCTACGGGACAGACAGGAAACAATTAAACAGGGAGAGACATCTTGACAAAAGTAGACACAGAATGAAAATTTGGAAAGCACCAGGATACAGGAAACAGGAAAAAATAAAAAAAAAAGAGAGACAGAAAACAAAGTAAGAGTACACCTAGAAACAAAATTTCAAAAAGAAAAGAATTATGAGAGTAAAAAATTGAAAAATAGGGTCAGTTTACTAGAAAAAAGAAGACAGGGTGCAGAGCAGAGGGAGTCACTGAAAAGCGAGACAGGTCACTGCGTAGAGGGAGACCTAGAAACGCCATTTTCCCCAGCAATATGGAAGAAGGCAGTGTGGGAAGGGTGAAATAATAGCAGGTGGGGAGCTGGAAAGGGAGAGGCATAGAAAGGCGATGGAGAAGGCGACGGTGTGGAGGGCAGTGCTAGCAGACGGGCAAAAAGCTTTGGGGAGCCAAACAGCCTGAAAGGGAGACAGAGGCAGGTGCAGGCAAGGAGGCAGGCAGAGGTCTGGAGAAGCGCGGCAGAGAGAGGCCTGGACACACGCGAGGGATGCGCGACTCACCGCAGCTCCCGGCATCGCCGGGAGACCTTCGGCGCCCCGAGGCTTCTCTCTCTGGGCCTCTGCCCCTTCCTCCTCCACAGGGCCGGCTGCCTCGCCCGCCCGGGTGCCTCGACGCTCCTCTCCCAAGAGGCTTCCCAGAGACAGGGTGGCTCACGCGCGCGGCCGATGGGGGCACCGAGCTCCCGGCACCACGTGCTGGTGGTGCGCTCTGTCGGGGAGGGCCGGGAGGGATCCGTCCCGGCTGTGGGGACCGGCTGTTCCTTGCTGGAGGCAGCTGCCTGGGGAAGCCCCTTCATTTCACTCCTCAGCCAGCTCCCGCAGGCAGGCAGGCAGGCAGGCAGGCAGCCTAGGCAGCCCCCTTGGCACAGCAGGGCCAGCCCCATCCTCAGCCCTTTTGAAACCCTGGGCCCAGCCCCATCCTCACCTCATGGGTCCCACCTGTGCTGCCCCGGGCCACAGCTGGAGCCCATGGGGAACAGGGGGCCAATTACCCCAACCCTCACAAGCCAGGCACAGCCAGCAACCTGGCACAGGCATGGGCACACACCACCACCAAGCTGGTGCTGCCACGGGCAGATGCTGCCGCCAAGCTGGCACCGGCCTGGCAGACTTTAGTTTACAGCCCAAAGCCGAGGTTGGCCTCTAAACAAGAGAACACGTGAAAGCATCCTTACAGGATGCCGGTCCAGTGGTGTCCATGATAGCTCTCATAGACAGCTAATAGACAGCTCCCCTGTCCGGGACCACGTTTTGCATGTCCCAGGCCCTCCCCGCACCCATGCTGAAAATCCAACAGAACAATTAAGGACTCTGCTTCATCGCCTCAGCCTCCAAAAGAAGCTTCCTTCCTCTGCTGACGGTCGACACGGATATCCCCATGCTGTTCCTTGAACGCAGGCTGGCCTTGGGTGCCTGTACTGCCAAAGGAAGAGAAAAAGATCATGCTCTTGTCACGTGCTCCATCATCCTCTTGTTCTTCAAGAAGTCAAAAGTAAGCTACCATGCCCATTGCTACATAACAGAAGTTTGTGCAGGAGACGGCTGAGCCCATCCCCAGAAATGGAAAACTCTGCTATGACCCTGCTTTGCCTTTTGGCGACAGCGCCCGCCATCGGTGTGCCCCAAACAGGCGAGGTCCCGTTCAGGCTGGCATCCGCCACAAACAGGCAAGGTGCCCTGCGGGCTGGCGTCCGCCACAAACAGGCAACGTCCCGTTCGGGCTGGCGTCCGCCACAAACAGGCGACGTCCCCTGCGGCCTGGCGTCCGCCACAAACAGGCGACGTCCCCTGCGGGCTGAACAGAGTCAACTGAACAGAGTCTTCAGAAGAACTTAGCCCTGCATTCAGTTTACAAGTAAATCCCACCCAAGCAATGGTAGGGGGCATTCTGGCATCTAAAGGAATTCAGGAGTTAATTTAGTGTTTCCAAAATGGAACATTCCATAGCTTGTAAAAACAGCCTTAAAGTCTTTTTCCCTCTTGCACCAACAACGCTTCTTTTAGTTCACCCTAAGGGTCCCCTACAACTACTTACTACAGCATGCGTGGCTCCACTATCAATTAAAAAAATCTATTCTTTCATTCCCCAGCTTGACTGGAACCAGAGGATCATCTGGGGAAACTTTCATAGATTCCTCCGGCCCCCTTCAGTCCAACCCAATCTCCGTCATGACTCCAAGGGCTTCTTCTGTCTCTCTTTCCCCATTACTCAGACGGCATGGACAATTTTTTTCCAACGGCCCTCTTGCTTACAATGTGCACGCCGATTCATTCCCAGGGGAACGTCATAACCATTTCTACTATTATTTCTACGGCCCCTTCCTCGCCCACAAAATTCACCTCGTGTATTTTCTCTCCCTTTTTCTTGTGTTTCCGTCAAGGCAGCCAACAAAGAAGCTTGCGGCGTTACTCGTCCTCTCTTCTCCTTCTCTTCTGTTTCCTCCCGATTATTACAGACCTTAGATGCCATTGAGAAGAACTGTGAGATTGTCATGCCATCCTCGCCCTCTACCTTTTGTCATCTCTTTCTTATATCTGCTGCTGCTTGACCAATAAACAGCGTGTTAAATAACTGTAAATTGCTATCATCTTCCGGATCCAGATCTGTCCGTTTTCGAGCTACTTCACACAATCTCTCATAGAAGGCTGACGGGGTTTCCTTATCCCCCTGCCTTACTTCAGATAGTTTAGATACATTCTTAGGCTTTTGCACTCCGTGTTGAATCCCATACAAAATTCACTTCTGATATTCCTTTACCCTCTCTAATCCCTCACACTTGTGTTTGGATCCCACTCCGGATCCTCTTTCGGGAGGTACATATCGGTATTAGGCACCCACCCCCACACACACATTGTTGGATCAGTCCCTCTCTGGCCTTCTCTAAAATTGTTCTCCTCTCCTCAGTGGGAAACAAATATTCTAGGAAAGCCTGTACATCTCCCCGGTTAGGACTAGGAGTCGTGACTAACAGTACTATACATTCCTTCTGGATTGTTTCGATAGGATCCGACTGCCTGTTTGCAGTTTAATAAATCACAAGCAGTAAAAGGGACGTGTACGGATACCGGTGTTCCTTCAGGCCCTACAGCCTGTCTGAGGGGAGCTGGAACTATTGCTTTCTGATAGCTGATTTTTAGTCATGCCATCTCCCCCAAACTTATTGCAATGCTTCGGGATGCATCCTAGAGGAGAGCAAAGGGCTGCCTCCTGGGAAGCAGCAGAGCCCATATCGGTACCGAAAAACCCAGTATTTCTACACAAACCAGAACGAGGGACGTCTCCCTTCGTTACTCAGAACAGGACAGCGTGGAGAAACAAACAGAACTACGCTACTGCCACCTGTCTTTCCTGGTGCGTCTTATGCAGAGCCCACAACAGAACACAGGCTGCCTGCTTCCCGAGAGATCTTGCCCCTACCCCCCTTCCTCCTATCCCAAAAAATACCTCGTCAGGAGCATTGCACCGTTGTGTCGCTTACCGCCCGACCGCAGGAGAGGAGCTGAAGGAGTCCCCGATCGACGGGTCGGTGCGCGCTGGAGTCCGCTCAGGCCTCTTCTCCCTGTCGGATGTGGCAAGACGAACCGGGCGAGGCTGTCAGCTCGGTCCCACCTGGGGTGTCAAAACTGTTATCCCACAAGCGTGAGGTCGTTTAGCCCGTGTGCGGGACGCCAATATACACACAGGGCAGAGGTGTTTTTATGGCATGTCTGCGCAGAGATGGGCGCTAGGCGGTAGCTCCACAAAGCTAGCACAAAGTTTGCTCATACAAGTACAGTATTTATACAGTCTAGCTACGCATATGCATAAGCATAAGTAATTACACAAAGCAGTTTTCTATTGCTCTACATTTCTCTTATTTCAACTTCAAGCTACAGCACTACTTTAACATGCTGCGCACGCTCAGAGGTGAGGGCTCTCTGCTCGGGCCGGGGTCTCTAGCTCGAGGGCTGTGACTTTTAGGATTATAATGAGGACAGTTTGCGGGAGGGTGCTTCTTATCACACTCCTACTAGTTGTTTCGGATGGTTCCCAAAACATTTCCATTAGCTTACCTATTTCTTCAGGACGTGCTTCTCTCCCAAGGACAGTAATTCTCGTTTAGACGTTCCGCTTTCCAGCCCGCATCCTCCTTATCAGCTTTACGTAAGCCCCGGCCTTCCACCAGCTCCTGGTAGACGACACCGTCAGACTACAACACGACCGTTCTTTTATGCCAGTCAGTGGGTTCAGAATTAGGAACAGAAAGAACAGGGCAAGCTAAACACCCACACAAGCCTCATATCCCTAAGAAACGATTAAAAAAACTAAAACGACCCCCATTTTAGATTGCATTGGCCTAGGGACTGCCTCCTTCAAGTGCCAGAGCGGACCGGTGGAATCAGTCACAGAATTCAGTTGCCTACCAGGAGACAGCCCTTGTCCTCGCAAGGCAAATGTTTCAAATGTTTTCAAATGTTTCAAAATGTTTCATGACTGAACAAGTATGTCGGAGGCCCTACGGCAAACCGTGCTGACGTTTCGTGAAGCTCTCTTCCTGTCAAGAAAAGGACCTTTCATACAGTATCTCTACTGGAATTCAGGCTGCTTCCTACTCATTCTGGCAAGTTAGCTTTCACAGAAACCCCGAGAACTTCAACCACCAAGCTACATTTGTAATTCTTGCTCTCTACCTACGGGGAATTTCGGCGAATCAGAACACCACTTAAAGCAAAATTCTGGGTCTGTTTCACGCCAATCAAATATCTAAGCCATGGACAGGGGTCTGTAGAAAGACTGCTTTAAAAGATAAAGATAAGGAGAGTACTCACTTTTCTGAAGTTTCTTCCAGTCGTTCCATCGATTTAGCAGCCCAACCCAGCCGTTCAAATTCCAGTGCAACAGAGAGAGCAGTCGCACGTCCACGCCACTCTCCCCTAGCCACAGAGCTTTCCGCTTTGCCCATTCCTGCCGACAGCCAGAGCATCGGCGCCGTAGCACCTTGGGAATAACGCACCTCCCACAGCTACACACCTTCACAAAAGAACCGAGCAGGGTGTAAACAAACATTGCAATGCTTGTGGTAAGGGCTCAAACAGGGATGCCTATGTTATCACTCTGAGATTCAACAACCACTCAAAATATCATTTTGCTGCAGTATTACAGGAGTTCATTGACTAGTGTCAAAAAAACCCATTTGTTGCAAATTCATTGTTTGAAGCATGACTTCCAAATGCAAATGTTAAGCAATTCTCGTGAGTCTTTAACTGAGCGGAATGCAGGATCTGACTAAAACAATGGCAGAGTGGAGGGCTAGAAGCCCAAAACTAACTCACCATCCTGGCAACTATTGGAGACTTGTGGTGACTGCGGGGGAACAGAGCTTGGGAAGCTTTGCCAGTCTGGCAATAGAAAGCTAAGGCCCTGCAAACACGGTATGTTTAACAAAAAAAAAAAAGGGGAGGGGGACACACACACACACGACACACGACGTTGTTTTGTAGTTCCTCTGCTTTCTACACAGAACCAAAGCAATTTTAGTTCACTAATGAACGTTCACACTTCCACACGGTACTCCTACAAACATCAGTCACTGCTAATAAGCAACGGATGTAGTGGGTACAGAGAAACCTCCTGTACAGCAAATGCTTTAAGCTTTTCTGTGTTAAAGACTTGACTTCCTAGGTCCCTGCAAAGACCCTGACTCTGCCCTGCCCCACCCACCCAGTTCTATTTGGAACGATTGCTGAAAAACACAAATACTCCACAGCAAATAAGCAAGCGACATCCAGACCCAGAGCTTTCCCTTAGAGGACAATGCCAAAACCAAGCGCAGAATTTTTACCTGCTGATGAGCGCCAGCGTGTGAGAGCAGAGCCGGACGCGAGGGCTTCCCTGCGGGATTACAGCTCCGCTTGTGCGCGCGCACGCATGCGCGGTGCCGAGCTGCAGTTCCGGCTTCCACCCACCCGCCCTGGGGAGCCGCGCATGCGCAGTAGTTCAATTTTCTTTTGGTGTTCGCTGCTGCCGCCTGGTGGACAAAATGCAGTACTGCAGCCGGTGAGCCGCGCATGCGCAGTGGCACATTTTCACGAGCTCGATGCTACCACCGTGTGGGCAAAAGCCGGTACTGCAGCTAGGGAGCCGCGCATGCGCAGTGGCACATTTTCCCGAGGTCGCTGCTGCCGCCGTGTGGGCAAAAGCCGGTACTGCAGCTAGGGAGCCGCGCATGCCCAGTGGCACGTTTTCCCGAGCTCGCTGCTGCTGCCCTGTGGCCAAATACCGGTACTGCAGCTAGGGAGCCGCGCATGCGCAGTGGCACGTTTTCCCGAGCTCGCTGCTGCCGCTTTGTGAGCGAAAGCCGGTAGTGCAGTTAAGGAGCCGTGCATGCGCAGTGGCACGTTTTCCCGAGCTCGCTGCTGGCACAGTGTGGGCAGAAGCCGGTACTGCAGCTACGGAGCCGTGCATGCGCAGTGGCACGTTTTCCCGAGCTCGCTGCTGCCGCTTTGTGAGCCAAAGCCGGTACTGCAGCTAAGGAGCCGTGCATGCGCAGTGGCACATTTTCCCGAGCTCGATGCTGGCACAGTGTGGGCAAAAGCCGGTCCTGCAGCTAGGGAGCCGCGCATGCGCAGTGGCACGTTTTCCCGAGCTCGTTGCTGCCGCCGTGTGGGCAAAAGCCGGTACTGCAGCTAGGGAGCCGCGCATGCGCAGTGGCACATTTTCCCGAGCTCGCTGCTGCCGCGGTGTGTCCAAACGCGGTACTGCAGCTAGGGAGCCGCGCATGCGCAGTGGCACATTTTCCCGAGCTCGCTGCTGCCGCCGTATGGGCAAAAGCCGGTACTGCAGCTAGGGAGCCGTGCATGCGCAGTGGCACATTTTCACGAGCTCTCTGCTGCCACCGTGTGGGCAAAAGCCGGTACTGCAGCTAGGGAGCCGCGCATGCGCAGTGGCACATTTTCCCGAGCTCGCTGCTGCCGCCGTGTGGGCAAAAGCCGGTACTGCAGCTAGGGAGCCGCGCATGCCCAGTGGCACGTTTTCCCGAGCTCGCTGCTGCCGCCCTGTGGCCAAATACCGGTACTGCAGCTAGGGAGCCGCGCATGCGCAGTGCCACATTTTCCCGAGCTCGCTGCTGCCGCTTTGTGAGCGAAAGCCGGTAGTGCAGTTAAGGAGCCGTGCATGCGCAGTGGCACATTTTCCCGAGGTCGCTGCTGGCACAGTGTGGGCAGAAGCCCGTACTGCAGCTACGGAGCCGTGCATGCGCATGTGCCCATTTTCCCGAGCTCGCTGCTGGCACAGTGTGGGCAAAAGCCGGTACTGCAGCTAAGGAGCCGCGCATGCGCAGTGGCACATTTTCCCGAGCTCGCTGCTGCCGCCCTGTGGCCAAACGCCGGTACTGCAGGAGGGTGCCGCGCATGCGCAGTGGCACGTTTTCCCGAGCTCGCTGCTGCCGCCGTGTGGGCAAAAGCCGGTACTGCAGCTAGGGAGCCGCGCATGCCCAGTGGCACGTTTTCCCGAGCTCGCTGCTGGCACAGTGTGGGCAAAAGCCGGTACTGCAGCTAGGGAGCCGCGCATGCGCAGTGGCACGTTTTCCCGAGCTCGCTGCTGCCGCTTTGTGAGCCAAAGCCGGTACTGCAGCTAAGGAGCCGTGCATGCGCAGTGGCACGTTTTCCCGAGCTCGCTGCTGCCGCTTTGTGAGCGAAAGCCGGTAGTGCAGGTAAGGAGCCGTGCATGCGCAGTGGCACATTTTCCCGAGGTCGCTGCTGCCGCCCTGTGGCCAAACGCCGGTACTGCAGCTAGGGAGCCGCGCATGCGCAGTGGCACGTTTTCCCGAGCTCGCTGCTGCCGCCGTGTGGGCAAAAGCCGGTACTGCAGCTAGGGAGCCGCGCATGCGCAGTGGCACGTTTTCCCCGTCTTGCTGCTGCCGCTGTGTGGGTAAAAGTCGGTACTGCAGCCCGGGAGCCGCGCATGCGCGGTGCCGCGTGTGTGTGCGTGTGCTCGCTGCTGCCACCCGGTGCCCAGCCGTCGGTACCGCAGCTGGGGAGAGCTCTGTCGGTCTTGTTGCCATTTTAACTTTCTTCATATACATCATCTTCCTATGCATTTTAAACTCCTTTTTTAAATTCCTATATATAAGTTATTTTTCTATTTTATCACCCTGTATGTCTCTAGTGAGATTTGTTCGTATTCTAAAATCCTTTAAACAATAGAGTAGACAGAGGGGTTTCTTTTAACATCTTTTTACATATATATATTTAAATAAAATTTTTCAATATATATATAAAAGAGATTTTTCTCTACTTCAATCCCTACACCCGTATTTAGTTTTTAATTATTTAATCCCTCCCCCACGAATTCTCAGGCATTTTGGGGCTCTCACCCCCCTTTCAGGGCGGGGCAGGGGGGTGACCTGTCCCGTGACCGCCCCATCCCCTCACTTAACCTGCTCCTCTGCCACGTCATCATCGTCCCCCCCCAGTGACACTGGGGTGCCCCAAATGACATCATCACTCCCCAGCCTCCCCCCTTCTTAGTCACCCCCAAAAGACAAACAAAACAAGGGAAACTGCCCCAACTGCCAGCTCCTTACTTTCAGCAGGCCCTTTACATAGGGACATGCCCCACCAAAAAAGGGGAGCTCCGCTAGAAAAATAAAGGGGGGGCAGCCCCCCAGGCGCTTGCAGCCCCTCCAGCCCCTGTCCCGCAGCCTGGCAGACGCCCCACGGCATAGGGGAGCGCGCCCGACGACGGTGCCACCTCTCTTGCTCGGCCTCTGCTCCGCCATCTTCCCCCTCCGTTCCCACGCTGCGACGGCCTCCCCAGGGCAACAAACGGCCCCGGTCCCTCTCGGCCCCGGGCTCTCCCCACCAGACAGCCCTGGCTGCCGCACCTGGGGGGCACCCGCCGGAGACAGAGCCAGGAGCCTCCAGCCACAGGGCTGGCCCCTGACCCTCAGCACGCCTAACGACCCGCAGGGAAACCTGGCCGGGGGGACCTAGGGAGCACCACCGGACGCTTACGGCAAGACCGCTGCAAAACAAAAACCCCAAATTCCATTTCAGCACATGAAAAAACCAGCACAGCAGAAAGTACAGGCATTCAGTCAGAATAAGGGATAGGAGAGCAGCTGAGCTGAAGGAGGATTCTAGGGAAACAGCTCCGCTCGAGATACAGGGCATGCTTTAACAGCTACAGGGACTGCAACGCTTCAAATCACTATTAAGACCAAGGGATAGGATTTTCAACACCTTCTTCACCTAAAAGTGAACGCTCTTGCTGCTCTTGGAAAATGTCTCATCCCTTCCTTCCAGCACTGCTGCAGGCAGACAACCCCGTGAGGCTGCAGGACAAGGTCGGACCCCCATCAGAACCTACGCTTAGGGATCCACCACAACGGCTGCCGCCCTCGCGCTGCTGCTGCACGTCTCGCTTGCTCGGTCAAGAAAGCTGAAAGGGAAGTGTAAAACTTTAGAGAGTAACACGGAAAATAAAGGACAAATCTCAGTAATTCACTCTACACTAACAAGGTGGGCGTATGTTTACATACATCCAACAACAACACTTACACGATAAAAGCATTTGAGTTTCCTTTTGCATTCATTTAACTTGCACAGCTGGGATACCGTTACATCATCTCTCTCCAAAATGCACGGTTATAATGGGACTGGGGGGTGGGTCGTGTGCTATGTAACTAGGAGGGACATCTGCCCAGCCACGCTGCCCAAGAGAGACGCCGCTGAAGCGCCGGGGAAACGCGCCATGGAACGAGAGGCAGAAATAAAGCACTGCAGAGCACGCCGTCAAAATATTGGGGAAAAACCTGTAACATTCTGTTGCCTCTCTCTTGAAACATGGAGAACAAATACCCAACTGCTGAAATACACCTCGTAAGTTGTATGCCACAGCTATTGGGCAGTCACAGTTTAAACAGTGCCAATCACTTTGTAAATGACACAATTTTAGCTTCTGTTTAAAGTTTCAGTTATGATAGCAAAGTCAGTGAGATAAGAGATCCCCCAGATGGTTTCACTGGGGGGGGGGGGGGGGGGAACCACACAGAAATCAAATCCCCAGTGCTGCAACGCATCAGGCTACCAAAAGGGACTGGCAGATTTGCTAATGCTTCTGGCTGTACTGAAGCACGCGGAGGAACGCCTTTTTAACATACCTCGGCTGTTACAACTGAGAACCAAAGACCAGCGATGCCAGCAACTCTTGGAAGACGTGCTGGGCTTGGGCCCTTGGAAGGCAATTGACTTTTGTTTGTTTTTAAAGAGAGTGACAAGTCTTGTTGCTGATGACTTCTGCTGGCACGTACAGCCGCTCCGATGGGAAGTTCATCAAATGCAACTTCTCTGAATGAGAAGGATTTCCAGTCGGGAAAATCTCTTTCCAACTGAAGTCGAAAATTACACACTGTAGCTTCCGGAAAAAGGACCTTATTGAAGCAGTAACTCACCAAAACCACATCGGGACCCACTGGCGGTACTTACAAGGCTGCTAATGCTTCTCGGGAAAGCCTGGAAAACACACAGAAGCAACGCCCATTTCTCCCGTTTTGTCCACGTCTCTTCTTTGACCTTGACGGCTTTTAGTACGGACACTAGGATCGCAGCAAGGTTTTTCAAGTACTGCTAGAAGATATTTCAAAAACTTACTGACTGAAAAAGCATTTTACAGAAAGCTTTTACCATGAAAACAAAGGCTCTTCCTTCTGAACAGCTGAACTCTTCCCAACAGTTTCTTTCCTCTTGTAGTACAAAATTATTTTCACAGTATCATTTAACAGTAAGCGCACAGAAACAGAAGATTACGCTTTCAGGAAGAGAAAAGAAACGGACAGAAGTTGGCTTTGCGTAGGCATTGTCGTGGTTTAGCCCCAGACGGCAACTAAGCACCACACAGCCGCTCGCTCGCTCACTCCCCCCGCGGTGGGATGGGGAAGAGAATCGGAAGAGTAAAAGTGAGAACACTCGTGGGTTGAGATAAGGACAGTTTGATAGGGAACGCAAAAGCCGCACGCGCGAGCAAAGCGAAGCAAGGAATTCATTCACTCCTTCCCATGGGCAGGCAGGTGTTCAGCCATCTCCAGGAAAGCAGGGCTCCCTCACGCGTAATGGTTATGAAACAAAATTCGTGGAGACTACCCTTTAAAATCCAAATCTCCCAACAGGTGAATTGGAGTTTCAGAGTGTTCCCGAAATCAAACTCAATAGCAACGGAGTTACTATTAAGCAGGCATCCTTTATTACAGCGCTGGGCAGCACTGGGGATCGCTCCACCATAAGTGCTCCGACAAACAAGCAAGATCGCAGAGGTTATCTGTTGCAAAATATACATATTCATCAGATTAATTTATATAAACATGAGATTTCTTGGAACTCATTAATACATGTAAATGTCCCTGACGCATGCGTACTTAAGTCCTTAGGTGGTCGTTCGGGATCCTCTGGTGGTCCTTGGAGGAAGTCAGTAGTCTTCATCACTCTGACCGCTGACTGAACTTTGTCTTTACGCATGCTCAGTCCATCTTTGTCTTACTCATACCTTCCTTGCATATCCAAAATCAGGTGGTTCTTGTGTAGTTTCTCCTTATCAGCCCTTTCCAGGGACACAGGGCCTGGAGAATTCCTTTTTATCTATCTACATTGCAACTCTCTCAGCTAACCAAGGATTTAACACAGGCAAAGCATTCTTACTCTAATGACTAGGTCAAATAAAGAATGCTCGTTAGCAATTCTACTATCTAAGCTTCCTTACTTAAGGCCAACAATACTGGCAAGCTAGGCTAAATTATTTGTGAAAGGGAAACTAAAAGGAAACATTGAGCAACCAAGATATTTACAACATTTCTTTTTGTCTTTGGGGATTTTAGCTCTTTTCATTCCCCCCTTTTCTTTAAACTTTGTAAATTCTTTTACAAAGGTTCTAAATTAAAAGTTCTAGCATTGTCATATTCACAGGTATGATTCCCCATGGGATAGGTTGGCCTGCAAATTGAGGAACTGGGAGGCAAGCAGTTACGCTTGTCAAATTTCGCATTTTACCAAATCCTTAATGAGCTCTAACATTAAATTGTTAGCATACACGCTAGTAAACAAGCGCATAGCAGCATCAGTAAAACTAATTTTGGGTCAATCTTACGGACGTTGGTCCCGTAGGCTGAGATTTCCATGGTCCAGGAGGTGCTTTCTTAATTCTCGAATAGTGGATCCACGCAGCGTGCTTCTCAAGCTTAACTGCAGTGTAGGTTGTGAGCAGAACTTGAAAAGGGCCACTCCATTTCTCTTCAAGAGGATCACCTGAAGTATTTTAACATAAACCCAATCCCCAGGTTTAAACAAGTGCACTGGAGAATCTAAACCCCATGCTCTGGTAGATACTACTACTAATTAAATATTGCTGTAAGCTAATTTCCCTTGCTTGGGTGAGAGCTTGCCCTCGATATCTGGTTTGAAATGGTCTCCCATATAAAATCTCAAAGGGACTCAGTTTCTCTTTAGTCCTTGGTTTAGTTCGAAGTCTCAATAATACAATTGGGAGGGCCTGATCCCATCTCAAGTTGGTTTCCTGACAAATTTTGCTCAATTGTGTTTTTCATTTTCTCTACCTGTCCACTTGCTTGTGGGCGGTAGGCTGTATGCAATTTCCAATTAATTTCTAAAAATTTACTAGCTTGCTGAACTGCCTGTGACACGAAGTGTGGCCCTCTGTCAGAGGAGGTCACTTCTGGCACTCCAAACCTCTCTTAAACTTTTGTTACTTCTCGGGCTTTATTTGTTCTGCAAGGGAAAGCTTCAGGCCATCCAGAGTAGGTATCGGTTAACACCAACAGATACCTATACCCCCCTTCTCTAGGGAGCTCCAAAAAGTCTATTTGCCAGTTTTGACCTGGAACATTTCCTTTGCCTATGCTTCCAAATTTTACACAATTTTCTACCGTTGGGTTATTTTTCAAACATGTCTCACACCTATCAACCACACTTTTCACAGTTTGAAACAAATTTCTAGCCACTATCTGCTTAGTGAGAGAGTTATACAGAGCTTCAGTTCCCCAGTGAGTTTTATCATGTTCAGTCTTTGTCAGTGCCCACAATAGTCTAAAGGGAATCATTATCCTGTTATCTTTTAACACTGCCCATCCTGATAGGCCAATTTTAGCCTCCAAGTCAGTAATTAACTTCTGATCCTTTTCATCGTATTCAGATGATTCAGGTAGTGGCAAAGATTTTTCAGGAATTAAACTTAGTGTCTCATCACCTTGTTCCGCTGCTTGCCTTGCTTCATAATCAGCCAACTTATTTCCCACTTCCCTGTCAGTGTTACCTTTCTGATGTCCTTTGCAGTGCATAATCGCCACTGCTGACGGAAGTTGCACAGCTTCTAAAAGGCGCAGTATTATATCAGCGTGTTTTATACCTTTCCCTTGAGCGGTTAAGAGTCCTCGCTCCTTCCAAATTGCTCCGTGAGCATGCACTACGCCAAAGGCATATTTTGAATCTGTCCATATATTCACGCGCAATCCTTTGGCAAGCTCCGGTGCTCTCGCTAAGGCAACTATTTCGGCTCGTTGTGCAGATGTGCCTTTAGGGAGTGACTTTGCTTCCACCACCTGATCTGTGGTGGTCACAGCATACCCTGCCATTCGAACTCCATTCTTTACAAAACTACTCCCGTCGGTATACCAAGTGTGGTCAGCTTCTTCCAGTGGCTCATCCTTCAGGTCAGGCCTGCTTGCGTATACGGTCTCAATGGTTTCTATACAATCATGTACAGCAGTCTTCATTTCCTGCTTATTACTTAGAAAAGAAGCGGGGTTAATTACAGCAGATGTAACGATTTCGATATCGTCCTGTTCCATCAGGACTGCTTGATACTTCAGAAACCTTGATGGTGACAGCCAATGTCCTCCTTTTTGTTCCAAAACGGAAGTTACAGCATGGGAAGTATGCACAACCATCTTCTGTCCCAAAGTAAATTTTCGAGCTTCTTGAATGATCAAAACAACAGCGGCAACTGCCCGAAGGCATCCCGGCCATCCTTTACTTACCTCATCCAATTGTTTGGAAAAATATGCTACTGCTCGTTTATAAGGACCCAGCCTCTGGGCTAGAATTCCCAAAGCCACTCCTTGTCTCTCATATGAGAACAACCAGAAGGGCTTTGTTATGCCTGGCAGGCCCAAAGCTGGAGCTCTCATTAATTCCAATTTCAATTCTTTGAACGCCCTCTTGGCTTCATCAGTCCACGTTAACTGTGTCTGACTATTTTTCAACAGTTCGTACAAGGGTTTAACTAAAAGTCCATAATTATAAATCCATAATCGACACCAACCTGTCATTCCCAGAAAGGTTCGCAGCTCTTTTACTGTGGTCGGTTCTGGGGTCCTGCAGATGGCTTCTTTTCGGTCATTCCCGAGCTGTCTCTGTCCTTTAGAAATCACAAATCCCAAGTAGATTACTTCTTTTTTCAAGATCTGGACTTTCTGCAACGATACTCGATAACCACTTAGTCCAAGAAAATTTAACAAACTCACAGTCCATTCCTTACATTCTTCTTCTTTTTCTGTAGCTATCAGAATATCATCCACGTATTGCAAAAGGGTACCATTTCCTGGAGGCCTTTCCCAGACTTCTAATTCTTTAGCCAATTGGTTTCCAAAAATTGTGGGGCTATTCTTAAATCCTTGAGGTAACACTGTCCAGGTTAGTTGGGTTTTCCGTCCTGAATCAGGGTTTTCCCACTCAAAGGCAAAAAGTTGCGGCTTTCAGGGGCCAAGGTGAGGCAAAAGAATGCATCTTTCAGATCTAGCACTGTGAACCATTCATAGGTTTCTTTTAAACTGGTCAATAAAGTGTATGGGTTTGCCACTACCGGGTGCAAATCTTCAACTATCCGATTTATTGCCTGTAGGTCTTGCACCAATCGGTAGGTTTTGCCATCAGGCTTTTTGACAGGCAGAATGGGAGTGTTGTACTCTGAAGAGCATTCAGTCAATAATCCGAATTTTATAAATTCTTCTATAATATGTTTCACTCCTCGTCTATCTTCCAATTTCAAAGGATATTGTTTCACCCTAATGGGTCGTGCTCCTCCTTTGAGTTTCACAACAACCAATTCCGCATTTTTAGCTTTTCCAGGTATTCCCGAGGCCCATACTCCTGGGTATACCTGGTCTTTTATTTCCTGCATAATTTCTTCTTCTCTAACTTGGGGTTCAGTGAGAGCCAAACTTAAAATTTCAATGTGGTTTTCTTCTGGTATTTTAAATTCGATTTCCCCATCTTTAAATCTTATTTCAGCATTCAATTGTTCTAATAAGTCCCTTCCCAAAAGTGGTCTAGGAGCTTCAGGCAAGTAGAGGAATTTATGAATCCCTACACTTTTTCCAATTTTAAATTTCAATGGTCTTAGAAAGAAAGCCCTCTCAACCTGCCCTGTTGCTCCCACAATGTTAACAGTTTGTTTACTCACGGGCAATAAAGTCTGATTTAATACTGAAAATGTGGCACCTGTATCTATTAAAAATTCTACAGGTTTTTTTTTCTTCTTTCCCTAGCTGAATTTTTACCAAGGGTTCTGCTAGGGAAGATTCCCCTGGTCCCCATCAATTTCCTTCCGTGTTGGCTACCATCACCGATTTGCCCAGTCTCGGGCAATCTTTTTTTTCCAGTGCCCCAGTTGTTTACAATAGGCACACTGATCTTTCAAGAGGGGTTGATTTCCTCTATTCCCCCTAAGTGGAGCACTTGCACCACTTCTCATAACTCCTCTCCCCTCGTTGCTGTTGCTCCGAGGGGGTATCTGACCTTCTACGGTGCGCAAAGCAGCTACTGTAGCATTAGCAATTGTTTTACCCATTTGTTTTTCCTTTTGACTATCTCTATTCCGATACACTTGCCAAGCAGTTTCCAATAACCTTTCCAAGTCCCTTGCATCTGCCCCTTGCACTTTCTGTAATTTCCTTCTAATATCATCAACCGACTGTTCTAAAAACAGAAATATTAGTTACTGATTTTGGGACAGCATTTCTTATTCCATTCCCTGTACCGCACTAGTAAATCCCTGGTTCCCATCTGGTTAGGGTCGCAGCCAGGATTGGTCCACTGTTCCCGGCAGAGTCCCAGCCAGCACCAGAGCCTGTACCTGAGCTCTAGCTGCTCTCACCCACTGTTCCCGGCAGAGTCCCAGCCAGCACCAGAGCCTGTAAACACTGCATCCCCATCCTACAACCTTTCATTCTGCGAACCAACTTTCGAACATCTCTGTCCAATGCTACACGCTGAACAACACCTTTTCAATATCTCATTTTGCTTATTTCTCTCCTTTTCTATCGCCAAGACCACAGGGTCCTGGGGTGCCAAATTAATTCACAGAATCACAGAATCATATAGGTTGGAAAAGACCTTTAAGATCATCGAGTCCAACCATAAACCTAACACTGCCAAAAACCACCACTACACCATGTCTCTAAGCACCTCATCCAAACGTCCTTTAAATACCTCCAGGGATGGCAACTCAACCACTTCCCTGGGCAGTCTGTTCCAATGCTTGATAACCCTCTCGGTGAAGAAAAATTTCCTAATATCCAGTCTAAACCTCCCCTGGCGCAACTTGAGGCCATTTCCTCTTGTCCTATCACTTGTTACCTGGGAGAAGAGACCGACCCCCACCTCTCTACAACCTCCTTTCAGGCAGTTGTAGAGAGCGATGAGGTCTCCCCTCAGCCTCCTTTTCTCCAGGCTAAACAGTCCCAGCTCCCTCAGCCGCTCCTCATAAGACTTCTGCTCCAGACCCTTCACCAGCTTCGTTGCCCTTCTCTGTACACGCTCCAGTACCTCAATATCCCTCTTGTAGTGGGGGGCCCAAAACTGAACACAGTATTCGAGGTGCGGCCTCACCAGTGCCGAGTACAGGGGCACAATCACTTCCCTAGTCCTGCTGGCCACGCTATTTTTGATACAGGCCAGGATGCCATTGGCCTTCTTGGCCGCCTGGGCACACTGCTGGCTCAGTCCACGCAGTTGGCTGTAATTAAGGAGGCTTTGTGGTGCTGTGTAACGCTAGGTACTCCTCCCACTACTTAAAGCAGCTGGCATTTGACTGTACACAAAGTGGCATCCAGCTGCTGCGCCATCCTCTTCCAAGCTGTTAGTTCTGCGTAGCATCCCCCAAAACGGTTTACTTCAAGAAAATTTCAATACTGAAAATGGAAATGGTTCTGTTTTCCATATATAGCCACCTTTCAGTTACAACATACACATTTTACCATAAAGGCAAGGCCTCCATTTGCATCATCAGTAATTGCAGTATTTTTAAGCATGAGAAGTGTATAACCCTTGCACTTTTCAGATATTCTCAGTCTGTAGAGCAGATGCTGCATAATTAAGAGATTTGCATCATATTAAAATTGTCTTTAGCATTATTCTATGGACTATCATTCAGAATTTTACTTCAATGTTGTTGTTGTTATTATTATTATTATTATAGAACAACATCACAGATTACGGGACTGTAGCAAGACGCATGCTCTTCCTGGGCTCACAATGTTACATAAAGTAACACTGAAGCAGACCAAAGCAGACAGATCTAATACCATCTGTGTAACTAAGGCCTATGGATCACCAGCGTAGTCCAAATCCTTGCAACTTTAATAATGAATACAGAAGCCACAATGTTGCTAAAACATTTCTGTTTAGATTTTTGTACTTATCAGGTTTTACAGAATTTAATATCCTTCTGAATTTTCCGATGCATATGCATTTTGTTATGAATTGGACTCGATGATCCCTATGGGTCCCTTCCAACTTGAGATAATCTATGATTCTATAAATAGAGCATCAGTTCTAAGTTATGCAATAGTAAGAGTACACACACACTTTTCTCCAGTTGCTGCCACATTATGCTCAGGAGCAACTCAAGCAGTACAGAGACTATAAATTCAACAGGCACAGAAAAAAAGGAAAGAAAAAAGTTAAATCCAATATTGGTGATGTTGCTTTACAGACACCTCTTTTGGACTGATGTAACCACAACTTGGCACTGGAAAATCCTGTATATAAAATATTCTTAGAGGATCTGGAGGGTTTATGTATTTCAAAACTCAGAGTACTCAATACACCTATAAAAATCTGAATTTTCTTAATACCTTGAAAAAAAAATTCAGATCACAAATTCTTTTAGAGCAGAAAGCTGATACCAAAGGAAATCTATTGTGCAAACATTACCTGAAGAACTCTTGGTATCACTCACTGATCACTGAACAGACTGTTTAAAGAACTCCCTCACAGAAAGTCATACTTTCTCAATGATAAACAAATCACTGGCTAGCTGAACCGTGTACTCTACAGACATGCTCCAAAGTGGCACAGGACAGATATCTCTTGAGTTAGTGTTGACCCAAGCAGCCGAGTGCATGTGTGTACACACGTCTGAGATTACAAGCACCACAGCTGTGTGAGTCAGCATGTTCAGCTCATGCATGTGCCTGTACTGACACAGCTGAATTGCTTTAAATTCCGAGCAGGCTTGATCAGCAGGAGCTCAAATACCCTGAAGTCCACTGCATATCATCAGCATACACTGCATGTCATTTTAGAAAGAACCAAGTTTTCCTCCCCTATTTGGTTGCCTCTGGACATTAAAGAAAAATAATTTTCGACATTGTTCAAGGACTTCAAAAAATTAAACCCATCCACACAAAAGCACACTACAGCTAGATTACTAGAATAAAAGATTTGAGGGGAGAACTTGGTTTGAAAAGGGCGGGGAGGGGAACTGGAATAGGGATTACGTATAGAGGAATAACAGCATAATTAAAAGCCTGGACTAAAGAGTCCATTAAAAATATGTATTATCAGTGTAAATATACTACACAACTTAAAATGACCTTGCCATCAATACTGATTTTTCTCATAAATATTTTAGCGATTTATTCTTTTCAAATGTTGTGACAGGGAGACCCACCTCATAGCCACATTGCTTCCATCAATGACAATTGGCCTCAAGTTATCACTGTTATCCACAACTTCATCTTCAAGTGACAATTCAGGGCTTGCTATTTCCTTTGGGCAAGGGCCTCTTGGCACCAGAGTACTGGTGGTACTGCTGGCACTGCTCTGTCCCTCTGATTCACTTTTGTTGCCAAGTCTCACAAGCTCTGCCAGAACATCATTGATGAGTGCATCTGCTCCCAATTTATTCAGTACAGCCTGGATCTGATCTCCTGCATACCCAAGCTTTAAAGCAAAATCCATTCCACACTCTTTCTGCTACTCAGGGTGATTCCGCAGAGTAAAACACCTATCTGCATAAACCACCTCATCTCATTTTCCTTCTTGCTGCAAAAATAACATGAGTTGCAACAAAGTGTTATACTTCAAAGTTCCCTTCAAAAGGCCTTTTTTCTCCATTATCTAACTTATATAAAAGCCACCACTGATTACAATATTTTATCAAGGTTTTACCATTCACACTCCCTCCAGGTGGTTCCCCAATAGCTTTCCAGTGAGCCATAAGGCAGCCCAAAGGACTCTTTTTCAAAATTCCACCTTGCTGGCTCCCCATTCTAAATTTATATAACACAAGGACAAAAACAAAAACTGGAACACAAACACTTACACATAACAACTACTCTCCCTAGACAGTAAATGTCAACACAGAGTAATCACAGATTTTCAAATACGCGTATGCCAGACATATACGTATATCACATACGCATATGTAAATCAAAATCAGATACAAATGCACAAACAAACGACCGTACTAACCAAATGATCAATACAAATCATGCAGCATACCAACCAAACAGCCAGTACGAATCGTACATGCCATTTGTATGCCACCGGCGAGGTTCTCATGAACTGCGACTTATGAGTGGCTTCAAATGACCGGTCCCAAAACTCAAAAAGAATGCCTTTCTTACCAGTGGTCCTTGTCTATCCCCGCATGGATCCACTCAATCGGGGAGTCCCTCCAGAGAAGTCTCCGGGGCCGGCCAAGGGAGTCTCCGACTCAGGGGCTCCTGCAGCCGGACAGAGAGGGTCCCAACTGGGTCGCCAAAGCTGAAACAAAATTCGTGGAGACTACCCTTTAAAATCCAAATCTCCCAACAGGTGAATTGGAGTTTCAGAGTGTTCCCGAAATCAAACTCAATAGCAACGGAGTTACTATTAAGCAGGCATCCTTTATTACAGCGCTGGGCAGCACTGGGGATCGCTCCACCATAAGTGCTCCGACAAACAAGCAAGATCGCAGAGGTTATCTGTTGCAAAATATACATATTCATCAGATTAATTTATATAAACATGAGATTTCTTGGAACTCATTAATACATGTAAATGTCCCTGACGCATGCGTACTTAAGTCCTTAGGTGGTCGTTAGGGATCCTCTGGTGGTCCTTGGAGGAAGTCAGTAGTCTTCATCACTCTGACCGCTGACTGAACTTTGTCTTTACGCATGCTCAGTCCATCTTTGTCTTACTCATACCTTCCTTGCATATCCAAAATCAGGTGGTTCTTGTGTAGTTTCTCCTTATCAGCCCTTTCCAGGGACACAGGGCCTGGAGAATTCCTTTTTATCTATCTACATTGCAACTCTCTCAGCTAACCAAGGATTTAACACAGGCAAAGCATTCTTACTCTAATGACTAGGTCAAATAAAGAATGCTCGTTAGCAATTCTACTATCTAAGCTTCCTTACTTAAGGCCAACAATACTGGCAAGCTAGGCTAAATTATTTGTGAAAGGGAAACTAAAAGGAAACATTGAGCAACCAAGATATTTACAACATTTCTTTTTGTCTTTGGGGATTTTAGCTCTTTTCAGTTACTTGGGAAGACAAACGCCATCACTCCGAATGTCCCCCCCTTCCTTCTTCTTCCCCAGCTTTATATACTGAGCATGACGTCATATGGTATGGAATAGCCCTTTGGTCAGTTTGGATCAACAATCCTGGCTGTGCCCTCTCCCAGCTTCTTGGGCACCTGCCAGAGCATGGGGAGCTGGGAAAAAAAGTCCTTGACAAGTGTAAATACCGCTTAGTAACAGCCAAAACGTCGGCGTGTTATCAATATTACTAAAACCCAAAACACAGCACTACACCAGCCACTAGGAAGGAAATCAACTCTATCCCAGCCAAAACCAGGACAGCATGCTCCAGAACACGCCTTATTCTATTTGTAGTATTTGTGTTGAAATACTTCATAGAAATACTATAGAAGGAGAGTTGGCACATTCTTCATGTTACCTTTAAAGTCCACGCTACGAGTACCTTAGGAAAAACGCAGGCACACATCGTAGGCGTACCGTGTACTTGCAGACCACTACGCAGCCTTTCCATCCGTCTCGTACTTTCCTGGCAGAAGAAAGGGCGACCACGGCGAAATGGTGGCAGCTGATGTTCTGCTGAGAGAGGAAAAAAAACCTTTAGTAGCATAATGCCGGGTAGGAATCTAAAGCTTCCCTTTTTTCTGAAGGTTGGTGAAGACTACAACTGAGTGGAGGATAAAGGGTTTTCCTTCATCTTTGCTACAGTTGATGACACAGGCCGCTAGAGCTTTTGCAGTTTTTAGACAACCGCGCCTTTTTTGGACTCACGGGCACCTTTGGTTTCACTAGAACCCCTTTCATAGATACACGCAGGTGACGCACACACATAGCCCTTGGGCCAGTTTCCATCAACGCTTTTGGCTGTGTCCCCTCCCAGTTTCTCGTGCGCCCGGCAGAGCAGGGGAAGCTCAGAAGTCCTTGACCAGTGTAAGCATTTCTTAGCAACAACTAGAACGTCAGCGTGTTATCAACATTATCCTCATCCTCAAATCCAAAACACAGCACTATACCAGCTACTAGGAAGAAAATTAACTCTATCCCAGACAAAACCAGGACACTCATTCACTTTTAAATGTAGCATCTCCTTTGGGGAAAAAAAAAGTGTTAGAGACAGAAAGAAAAAAAAAACGACGACTCAGGGCTCCCCACCACCACGGAGCAGTGGGGAAATTAACGCCAGTGAAGACAAAGAGCAGCAGCACTGTCATTCTGATCATGGGCTCCAGAGACTCTCCCAGTCTACACCTCAAGCCTAGGAATGACTAGTCCTTTTTTGGAAGGACAAACTTTTTTTTTTTTGGTACGTAAAACTCCTAGACCGAAGGCTCCACCGAACAGAATGTGGACTGACGCACAGCACAGCATGCCATCAACACTCGTATGAAAAAAAAACCTGAATACAAATCAAATTGAAATGTCAGTTTCCATCGCATTTCACTCATTATATTTCTACTGGCATCTAGGTGCTCAAAAATTAACTCTACTGACACCAGAGATGACTAAAAAGGTAGTTGTGCATATAAAAATAAAAGGCTCTTCCCAACTTGCCCATAAAAGTAGTCTGAACAAACAGAAGAGAAACACTTGACCCTGAAGAAGGCAACAGGCAGCTCTTCATTTCTCCTAGATGAAAGTTCATTCTTTTACCCGAAAGGAGAACATTCGTCACTGCCAAGGGACCAATTCAGGAACGAGGCACGCTCTGTTAACGGCAAGTTTTCATCAGCTTTTCTGCACTGGCAGCACGTTTGCCTTTTCTCTGGGTTTCATGTGGAGCATCTGTAGCCTCCCTGAACTCGCAAAGGTTTCTCCCCGCTCCCCCGGCCCCATACGCGCCATTGCCCGAGCAGCAAGCGGGATCCACCACGCAGGCTTTTCTTCACGTGACGCAGAAGGTGACACCAGGAAAAGAGGAGGCAAAAAATGATCCTGTTTGTCACACCCAGCCAACGGGGAAAGCACAGGGGAGGCTTCTGCCAGAGGGGCCCTGCGGGGCCAGGCCGTGCACCCCGGGAGCTCCAGCCGACCAGCCCCTCTCCCCTTTGCCAGGCACCAGGGAGACACCGCCGCCTCGTGCGGACGCCGCGCCCGTGCCCCCTCGCAGCGGGGCTGCCCCAGGAGAGCCGGGGCACCCCCACCTCGCTTCCACCCCCAGGAAGGGGACCGGGAGACACCCTCCGTGCAGGGAGAGGCGCAGGGCGTGGATTTAATCCCCGAGGGAAGAGGCCAGGCTCCCCGCTGCCAGAAGGGCCGCTCGCCTCCCTGCTGCTCAGAGACGCTTGCTGGGGACAGCCCTGCCTGCGCCCGGCCGCTCTGCAGCCCTGCTGGCGGCGCAGCCCGGCCGACGGATGCTCCGGCGAACAGGCGCTCCAGCTCACGGCCGCTCCCGCTTATTACAGCCACAGGTAACCTCGCCCCTGGCTAACGCACGCTCCAGGCAGCGGACACCCCATCTCCTTCCAGCTCCTCCTTGCCACAGTTCTGGCTAGCTGAAGCTCCAGCTCTGCACCGAAGCTCCGCTTGATTTCAGCTCCTTCTCCTTACCAGCTCCAGCCATTTGCAACAGTCTGGGCTTTGGACAAGGTCGGAAAGCAGTCGCTGTCAGAACTTGAATATTACTATTAAACATCACCGCTGTACCCTGTGGAAATACCGATTAATTAGTTTGTATGATTAAGTACTTCAGAACTCTTCTCAGCAGCATACAAAGAAGAGCTGGGCTCCAAGAGGGCGTGCGGGGTCTGAAATGCACCCTTCCCCCCCAGAGACCACCTCAGACCTCGAGTCTGGCCCGGGGCACGCCGGCCTCCTGAACTTTGGGGTCCGACGCGACCAGACCCCCACCTCCAGGGAGGCTCCGTGCACCCTGCCCACCCTCCGCTTTCCCCCGCAGCCCCCAATGCCCTCCCACCCCCCTGCCCAAACAGCCAAACCGGCTTCTGCTTTGGGCCCCCAAACCAGCTCCCATTCCTGAGCCCACAAACCCACCTGCTCAGACTGTTCTCGAGGCCCAAAAACGCAGCGCTTCACCTCTGCTCCTCAGCCCAAAAACACACCACTTGGTCCCCTCTGGCAGGCCCTGAAAACGCACGACTCCAGCTGTTTCCGAGCCCCAAAATCAGCCACGGGAGCCTCTTTTCAAGCCCCCGGAACACAAGACCGGCTCTCCGTTTTCAGGCCCCACACCAGCTCACCCTCTCTGCTTTCCGACCCCTCTGCGGTCCCCATGCGTGATGCTGCGGGGTGGGGGGAGCGCAGCCACCCCACAGCCCTGCACCTCCAGGGCCACACACGCAGTTTTGGGGAGCGCTTGGGCACTGCAGAGGGCCCGGCCCCACACCTCTGCGGGGCCGCACCAGCACAGGCAGGGCATCGCTTTAGTGCGGCTGCTTCCGGCTTGCTTTCTCCAGCACCAGTTTGGGGTGCCGGGCCCACACCCCAAACGCCCCCAGCGCCAAGCACCCCCGCGGGGAGCCGGGCCCAGCCGCCTCCAGGAACCCCCGCCGGCCGCAGCCGCGGCCCTTCCCCGCCACTCCGGCCACCGCCACCCGCCTGGCGCCGCAGGAGCCCCCCGGGCCGCCGCTGCCCGACCTGCGCCGGGAGCGGCAGCGGCTGCCCAGCCCCAACAAGCAGCACCCGAGAGCCGCGTGGGGCTGCCCCTACTCCCCCCGCTCGCACACAGACTCGGCCCCAAAACCCCCCGACAAACCCCAGGACAGCGCTCGGCCCGGGGCTGCTTTTTCCCCCACCAGTCCCAAGAGAACAGGGCCTGCACCCACCCCTATTTAATACCGGGATGGGGAGCAGGACAGAGGACTGGAAAGACAAAAGCAAGACAAGGGAGAAGACTGAGGTGCCGCCAGAGAATGAAAGGCCGAAAGAAAAGGTCAGAGAGGCAGAGAAATCAAAAACAAGAGGGACGAGGAGCCCTGCAGAGAGATGGAGCAAGAACATGCAGGGGCAGTGAGCAGGACAGAGGGATAGAGAGATGGGGGGGAAAGGAGAGGAAGAAGAACAGAGGGACACGACGGCGACAGGGCACAGGACATACAGACAGAGAGAGAAAAAGGACAGGGAACAGGACAAAGGGATTGGGAAATAAAGAAAGGGTGAGATTTGTACAAAGAGACCAAGAAGGAAAAATTTAAGAAACGGCCACGGGCTAGAGGACAGAGGCAGAGGAAGAGAAAAAAGGGCCAGGGAGCAGGACAGAGAAGGAGAGAAAGGAAAAAACGGAGAGCCAGCTGGACGGGGAGGGACAGCAAGAAACGAGCGGACAGGCAGCGGGACAGAGAAATAAAGACAGAAAAAACGGGGACAGGAAGCAGGAGAGAGGGACAGCAAGAGGAAACAAGGGGCAGGGAGCAGGACAGAGGTGGAGAAAGAAGCGTTGGGGCAGAAGGACAGAAAGAGAAAAAAGACACACAGGAAGAAGGATGGGGGACGATAGAGAGAGGGGGAAAAGAAGGACAAGGAGCAGGACACAGATTGTCAGACAGGGACAGGGAGCAAGACCACGCTCCGGCTTACGCACACAGACCCTGCGGTGCACGCTGGCGGCCTGGCCTGCTGCGGACTACGAGGAGGGATCCTTCCTCGCCCGGAGAGGCGGGCTCTCTCTTGCCTGCAGCGGGAGGCAGCTGCCGGCCGGCCGGCCTTCGATTTCTTCTTCTCTGGCCTCTCCAGCTTCAGCCGCGGCAGCTCCTGTCCACAGCCACCAAGCGCTCCGCCCGTCCATGTTCGCCCCCACGCCGCCAGGAGAGCGAGGCCAGGCACAGACAACCCACGCAAGCCTGAGGCGGGTGCCGTCACCGGCAGCCCCAGGGGAGGAAGGGACAACCGCGGCCTCAGCGCAGCCTCTGGGAGAGGGAAAGAAGAAGCCGCCACCGTTATTACCGCAGATCGCCCCCGGCTGAAGCCTCCCCTTCCGCAGGGGCTCCTGGACACACGCGGAAGGCCAGCCTGCCACTGGCACGACAGGGCTTGGGGGCGACCGGGGGCTACGGGACAGGCTTCAGGGGAGGGGCTGGAGCTGGGGGCAGCTGCGCGGGGTGGGGGGGCAAGCGGGGCCGGGGGAGGCTCAGGGGGAGCTCTGGAAGCGGGGAGGCGCCCGGCGTCCTCGCCTGGGGGGTGTCCGCCTCCTTCCCCTCTTCCCTTCTCTCAGCTCTCGGGCAACTCCCTGGGGCTGCCCTGACCCAGCTCGCCTCCAGCACACCGGCAGCCTGCCGCAGCGGGCAGGGGGAGGCTTCCCGACCGCGGCCAGAACACACCCCCGCGCCCGCCAAAGGCGTTCGCTCGCCTCGCCGGTGCCCCGGGACACCCGCCGCCGCCGGGACCCGCGCCCAGCGCGCCGCCATGCCGCTCCCGGGCACCGCGCATGCGCCGGCCGCCGACGGCGCGCCGGAGGGGCCAGGGCCGGCGCCCGAACGCCGCGCGGCAGCACCGCGCTGCGGCCGTGCTGCGGCACCAGCAGCGGCGAGCACCCGGCGGGCGGCGCCGGCCCAGGGACGGCGCCGGCGCTGCAGACCGGCGCTGCAGTCCCGCGCCGAGCGCGCCGAGCGCCCGCCGGCAGCGCGCACGTGGGGCGGCGGCAGCGGCGTTTCCTTACCGGGAGGCAGCATCGAGCGCGGCGGCGGCGCTTCGCAGGCACCGCAGCAGCTCCTTGCCGTTACCGGCGGACGGCAGCGGCGGCGAGCACGGCGGCACCCCCCCGCACATGCGCGGTGCCGGACCTGCAGTACCGCGCTTCCTCCGCCAGAGGGCGGCAGCGAGCGCGGGCGCGCGCCCCCGCCCCCGCGCGCCCCCGCCCCCGCGCGCCCCCGCCCCCGCGCGCCCCCGCCCCCGCGCGCCCCCGCCCCCGCGCGCCCCCGCCCCCGCGCGCCCCCGCCCCCCCCCCCCGCGCCACGTGCCCGAGGCCGTTCCCCGCCGGCAGACGGCTGCCAGCCCCGGCAGGTACCCGGCGGCCGGCATGGGGCGAGTATGCACCCCGGCGTGCTGCACAGGGCAGCGGGGCTGTCTGGAAGCTCCCTGCCGAAAGACTACATCTCCCGGCATGCCCTGCGACCAACGTGCCCCACCACACGCTGCTTACCCCAGGACTACAGCTCCCAGCATGCTGCGGGCTGCTGCCTTCCCTGGGCTTTAACCCTGTGGGGACACCGTCCCGTACGCCCTCCTCCCCTCACCAGCGCCCGCGGGACCCCGCCGTGCCACGATTCCCAGCACCACCACCGGCTCCGCTTCGGGTCCGATGCTTCCCCAGCTGCCCCGAACCCCTCCAGCGCTGCCCACACCTCCGCACGGCCTGGAAGCGCTCCACCCCCCCGCACCGGGGGGGGGGGGGACCTTTGTGCCGGGACCGCCCTTTTGCAGGACCCCAACCCAGGTGCTTCCCCAGCACTACCCCTGCCCCCCGGTGAGCCCCAGCGCTCAGGCAGCCCCGCATGTCCATGTGCAGCCTCCCCGCTGCCCCGGTGCATCAGCTTTCCCCCATCCCCTCGGCTTCTGGGCCACCCACGACCCCGGCGCCGCACCCTCCGCTCCTTGGCCCTAGTGCGGGTCTTCCTGGACCCGGTCGCTGTTGCCCCAGCCCCACCTCCCCCTTTGGGTCACCTTCCCGGTCGCAGGGACCCCCTCACCCCCCCCCCCCCGGCCCCATTCACCTGTTCTGTGCTTGCAGCCTCGCTCCTGGTCCCAGCCTGTATTGCTCAGCACTGGCTGTGTTGTCCTGGACCTACCCTCGTGGGGTGACGTGAACACCGCACTCGTGGCAGTAGCCCAGCTCAGCGGCCCCCAGCAGCAGCCCGGGGGACACAGGCACCATAGCCATCGGCCCTGCTGGCCACTCCAGAGGCTTGTCAGCCCCAGGCCCTGGGCCCAGAACTGCATCCCACAGAGAACATAGGCTATTGCCCTCGGCCCCACTGGGGACAGCTGTGGTGGCCGGGACAGCAGAGGGGTGCCCCAGCTCCTGAGGGCAGCTTGCCAAAAACTCAAGGGAGAGTCCTGGGCTGCACGGGAAGAGAAAAGGGGATGAGAACAAAGGGAGAGCTCTGGAGTGCAACGGTGGGGTGGGAGGCAGCCATCAGCAGGTGACAAGGAAAACATAGGACTCTGGGGGCACAGACAGGTGAAGGGGGGGGGGCCTGGGCCTTACAGAGAGGGAAACAGTTGACCCGAGAGCGCACCAAAAAAGCACTGGCAAAACTCTGGGATGGGAGGAAAGCTAAACAGGAAGCATGGTGGCATACTGTATGGCAAACACAGGGCCTTGGGACACACAGAAGAACTTGGGGGGAACCCAAAATATGAATTCAGGAGTTCAGAGGGCTCCAGGGCACAGCCAAATACAAACTGGTGCACACCAAAAGGGCTGTGCGGCATGCCATGGGGCTCACTGTGGCTGATGGGAAGCGGCCTGCAGCCACCACCAGACCCTATGGAAACTCCCTCTCTCAGCACCATTTGTGCTGGCCCCAGACCTTCCCCCGTGTCTCAGGTACTGTAGGTGGCTGCCCCTCAGTGACCTGGTTGGGAATGAAGAGCTCTCAACCCCTATTCCTTCAGGTCCTCCTCTCTGTCCCCTCTGTCCACGCTTGCCCCAGCCCAGCCCTTGCCACGCTCCGGCCTCACTCGCCCCTCACCTGCCCAACACACAGGGCTCTCCCCCCACTAACTGGCACCGCCTCGGCCGAGGGACCCCGCGCCCAAAGCCTGCTTCCAGGCAGGCTGGCGTGCCTGCCCCCCCGCAGCTCCAGCGTGTCTGCAGCTGCAAGAGCAAGGGCGCACCCGCAGGCCCAGAATGAGGAGCAATCTTGGGTTCCCCAACTGTATTTTACTACTGTTTGTGCGCTGTTCCCGCCCAGACCTTCACATGTGCACACCTACCCCAAAAATCTCGTAGCCCTTAGCACCTTCAGTCACTCGCAGCACTGAGGTTCTTCCCCTCTCTCAAGACTTACTTGCTCTTTCCTTTCTTCTTGTCACACCTCCTCGGCCCTTTCTGTACATTCTTCCTTCAAACAACGGGACTGAAATCAACAAAACGGGTCAAGCAGCTGTCTTCAAGTTGATGCCTCCGATAGGATTATCCCACAAACCAATCCAACTACTAAGGTCATTGGACAGTTCTAGTTTTAGAGCATCTTTCCAAAGCTTTAAGTGTGGTTCCCTGCTAGGTTACGCGATAAAAAGCTTGTCCCCGTAAACTCCAGGTCACACAGAGGCACCGTGCCAGGTAAGGCACCCCAGTGACCCAGCCAGAGAAACAGATTCCCTGCCCTGGCTCCTGCCAGAGCTGTCCCGGCAGAGCCATCAGCCCCATGCTACGGGGCGACGCTCGTCACAACCAGTAGACGGGAGCGGCTTTCCGGATCACCACACAGCCTGAGAAAGGTTGCTGGCTAAGGATATGGGACGCACGCGGGGACCGCACAGGATGTACTACGGTACCTTTACTGGAGGAACCAGAGGTGGCGAAGGGGAGGTATCGGAGGAGTTTGGGGAGGAACGAGCATCGGAAAAGAGAGGGACAAGGGGATAAAAAGGGCTGGTGGCATGCAAATCGGTTGCTGGTCAGTAGGACTGTCTGGCCATGCCCTGTGCCTGATCAGCAGAGTCTCCTGTCTTCTCATTAACTCCACCTCTAGGTATTTTTGTGAGTGAAAGGGGGGGGGGGGGGTGGGGGGTGTGCGTGTGTGTGTGCGTGTGTGTGTGCGTGTGTGTGTGCGTGTGTGTGTGCGTGTGTGTGGGCTGAGGCCGAGCAGCCGAGCTGCAGGGCTGAGGTGCAGGGCCCAGGCTGAGTTGTGGGACCTAGGCCGAGCGGCCGAGCTGCGGCCTCGTCCCTGGAGCTCGGCTCGAGGAGCTGGGCCTCGTCCCTGGAGCTGGGCAGGCATCCTAGATGGCACAGAAAAAAACAAGAGCACTCTTTTTTGGGAACAGAGATCTTAGGAGGGGTGCGAATGCAACAAAGCGAGTCCAAAGGGGGCTCACGGAGCTAAAAGCGTGCTGCTCGGAAGGCATCGTGACAGTAGCAGAGGGGTTCTGAGAGGGACAGGCACAAGAAGGCTGAAGGACACAATGAAGAAGTCCAGAGGGGATCTGAACAGACTACAGATGTCCTCAGGGGACCAGGGACTGAACAGAGGTGTCCTAGCTAGCACAGAGGACAACACGAGTGTCCTGGAGATGAAAGATGTCATCGGGAATGGTTCTCGGGAGCAAGAAGGGTGCAAATTGCGCTACAGAGCCACAGAGGGCCGTGGGGCACGAGCACGGCCTCAGGAGGCACGGTGACGGCAGAGGAAGGGTGCCGAGAGAGAGAGAGAGAGAGAGAGAGAGAGAGAGAGAGAGAGAGACAAGGCAGCTCTGGCACGCAGTGCAAAACTCAAGAGGGTGTCCCAGCGATGTCCTCCGGGGACGAGCGACCGAATGGAGACATCCCAGGCGGCAGTGAATAAGGTCAGGGAGCTGTGGGGCACAACGGAAGCCTGAGGAGAGGTTCTGTCCAAATAAGAGAGAGACACAAAGAGGGCTGCAGAGCTCGAAGGGTGCCATGGGGCACGAGGACAGTCTCGGGAGGCGTCGTGACAGGAACGAGGGGGCTCCGGGGGGCGGGGGAAACGTGGACAACGAGACAAACAAAGGATTGCTGACACAATCTTTTGTGGGATTGCGTCAATCCCACAAAAACCCTCCCCACAGAAGGGGATCTGAACAGAGTAGAGGTGTCCTCAGGGGACCGAACAGAGGCATCCGACATGGCGGAGGGAAGGCAAGAGTGCCCTGAGGGAAAATGAAAGCCTGAGGAAGAGTTGTCTCTGAATAAGAAAGATACAAAGCCTGCTGCAGAACTAAAGGATGGCCACGCAACACAAGGGCGCTCGCAGGAAGCGTCGCGACAGAAACAGAGGGGTGCCGAGATGGCCAGAGAGACAGAAGGCGGCTTGAGGGCACCAAGGTACTGGGGAGGGGATCTGAACAGAGTACGGAGGTCAGGAGGGAGACACTGACCCACTGGAGGTGAGCGAGATCACAGAATCACAGAATCATATAGGTTGGAAAAGACCTTTAAGATCATCGAGTCCAACCATAAACCTAACACTGCCAAAACCACCACTATACCATGTCTCTAAGCACCTCATCCAAACGTCCTTTAAATACCTCCAGGGATGGCGACTCAACCACTTCCCTGGGCAGCCTGTTCCAATGCTTGATAACCCTCTCGGTGAAGAAAAATTTCCTAATATCCAGTCTAAACCTCCCCTGGTGCAACTTGAGGCCATTTCCTCTTGTCCTATCACTTGTTACCTGGGAGAAGAGACCGACCCCCACCTCTCTACAACCTCCTTTCAGGCAGTTGTAGAGAGCGATGAGGTCTCCCCTCAGCCTCCTTTTCTCCAGGCTAAACAGTCCCAGCTCCCTCAGCCGCTCCTCATAAGACTTCTGCTCCAGACCCTTCCCCAGCTTCGTTGCCCTTCTCTGCACACGCTCCAGTACCTCAATATCCCTCTTGTAGTGGGGGGCCCAAAACTGAACACAGCATTCGAGGTGCGGCCTCACCAGTGCCGAGTACAGGGGCACAATCACTTCCCTAGTCCTGCTGGCCACGCTATTTTTGATACAAGCCAGGATGCCATTGGCTTTCTTGGCCGCCTGGGCACACTGCTGGCTCATATTCAGGCGGCTGTCAACAAACACCCCCAGGTCCTTCTCTGCCAGGCAGCTTTCCAGCCACTCTTCCCCAAGCCTATAGCGTTGCATGGGGTTGCTGTGGCCCAAGTGCAGGACCTTGCACTTGGCCTTGTTAAACCTCATACAATTGACCTCAGCCCATCGATCCAGCCTGTCCAGGTCCCTCTGCAGAGCCTGCCTACCCTCCAGCAGATCAACACTCCCACACAACTTGGTGTCGTCTGCAAACTTACTGAGAGTACACTCGATCCCTTCATCCAGATCATTGATAAAGACGTTAAACAGAACTGGCCCCAACACCGAGCCCTGGGGAACACCGCTTGTGACCGGCTGAGATGGAGGAGAGGACAAAAAGACTGCTCTGAGGAAGAGGGAGGAGATGTTCTTACAAAGCGAGAGGGGTACAAATAGCGCTTCAGAAATAACAGCGTGCCGAGGAGACCCTCTACAGCCTCCGGATGAATGGAGAGAAGAGACAAAAATAAAAGACAGAAGATTTAAGCAGCAACAGGGTATGTGACAAGACAGACAGAATTAAAAAAACAGGGACAGACAGCTTGATAAAAGTCGACGTAGCAAGAAAATTGAAAAAGCAAAAGGGTCCGAGGCAGAGGAGAAAACATTTAAAAATAGGGATAGCAAACTAGATAAAAGTAGGCATAGAAAAAATTTGAAAGTCAAAGGCTTTAAAGGAAGAAAACAATAAAATATAGGGACAGCAAACTAAATAACCAAAGACACAGAAACAAAATTTAAAAAGTGACAGGGCGTCACAGTTTAGCCCCAGCCGGCAGCTAAGCACCACGCAGCCGCTCGCTCACTCACCCCCGGTGGGATGGGGGAGAGAATCGGAAGAGCACAACAAAACTCGTGGGTTGAGATAAGAACAGTTTAATAATTGGAACTAAATAATAGTAATAGTAATAATGAATTGTAATGAGGAGGAAAACAACGGGGGGGGGGGGGGGGGAAACGACGACGATGACGACAAAACCCAAGGGAGGGAAAATAAAAAAAGATACAACCGCTCACCACCCGCCAACCGATGCCCAGCCAGTCCCCCAGCAGCGACCCCTACCCCCCAGCCAACTCCCCCCAGTTTATATACTGGGCATGACATCGTATGGTATGGAATAGCCCTTTGGTCAGTTTGGATCAACTATCCTGGCTGTGCCCCCTCCCATTTCTTGTGCACCTGCCAGAGCATGGGAAGCTGAAAGAGTCCTTGAGCAGTGTAAACACCGCTTAGCAACAGCCCAAACATCAGCGTGTTATCAACATTATTCTCATCCTAAAATCCAAAACACAGCACTCTACCAGCTGCTAGGAAGAAAATTAACTCTATCCCAGAGGAAACCAGGACACAGGCTATGGCACAGACGAGCATGAAATAGAAAATACAGACAGCAAACTGGATACAAGCACATATAGAAAAAAAGTCAAAAGCAACGTGACCCAGGAAAGTCTGGAAATAATAAAGAAATAGGGTTAGACATCTGGGTAAAAGTAGACAGAAAAAAACATTTTAAAAGTCACAATATACAGCGCAGATAGGAAAAAATAAACAAGAGAGACAGAAAAAAACACATAGAAGTGAACAGAGAAACAAAAACTCAAAAGTTTTTTCAATTCCAAAGCTATTAAGAGAGAAAAAATTAAAAAATAGCAAAAAACCTAAGTAGATGGAGACATAGAAAGAAAATCTTAAAGGCAACTGGGTACAGGACAGACTAGAATGAATTAAAAAAGGAGGACAGCAAACTGGATAAAGATAGACGAGGAAAGACAAGTTAAAAGCAACGGGCTACGGGACAGACAGGAAACAATTAAACAGGGAGAGACATCTTGACAAAAGTAGACACAGAATGAAAATTTGGAAAGCAACAGGATACAGGAAACAGGAAAAAATAAAAAAAAAAGAGAGACAGAAAACAAAGTAAGAGTACACCTAGAAACAAAATTTCAAAAAGAAAAGAATTATGAGAGTAAAAAATTGAAAAATAGGGTCAGTTTACTAGAAAAAAGAAGACAGGGTGCAGAGCAGAGAGAGTCACTGAAAAGCGAGACAGGTCACTGCGTAGAGGGAGACCGAGAAATGCCATTTTCCCCAGCAATATGGAAGAAGGCAGTGTGGGAAGGGTGAAATAATAGCAGGTGGGGAGCTGGAAAGGGAGAGGCATAGAAAGGCAATGGAGAAGGCGACGGTGTGGAGGGCAGTGCTAGCAGACGGGCAAAAAGCTTTGGGGAGCCAAACAGCCTGAAAGGGAGACAGAGGCAGGTGCAGGCAAGGAGGCAGGCAGAGGTCTGGAGAAGCGCGGCAGAGAGAGGCCTGGACACACGCGAGGGATGCGCGACTCACCGCAGCTCCCGGCATCGCCGGGAGACCTTCGGCGCCCCGAGGCTTCTCTCTCTGGGCCTCTGCCCCTTCCTCCTCCACAGTGCCGGCTGCCTCGCCCGCCCGGGTGCCTCGATGCTCCTCTCCCAAGAGGCTTCCCAGAGACACGGTGGCTCACGCGCGCGGCCGATGGGGGCACCAAGCTCCCGGCACCACGTGCTGGTGGTGCGCTCTGTCGGGGAGGGCCGGGAGGGATCCGTCCCGGCTGTGGGGACCGGCTGTTCCTTGCTGGAGGCAGCTGCCTGGGGAAGCCCCTTCATTTCACTCCTCAGCCAGCTCCCACAGGCAGGCAGGCAGCCTAGGCAGCCCCCTTGGCACAGCAGGGCCAGCCCCATCCTCAGCCCTTTTTAAACCCTGGGCCCAGCCCCATCCTCACCTCATGGGTCCCACCTGTGCTGCCCCGGGCCACAGCTGGAGCCCATGGGGAACAGGGGGCCAATTACCCCAACCCTCACAAGCCAGGCACAGCCAGCAACCTGGCACAGGCATGGGCACACACCACCACCAAGCTGGTGCTGCCACGGGCAGATGCTGCCGCCAAGCTGGCACCGGCCTGGCAGACTTCAGTTTACAGCCCAAAGCCGAGGTTGGCCTCTAAACAAGAAAACACGTGAAACCATCCTTACAGGATGCCGGTCCAGTGGTGTCCATGATACCTCTCACAGACAGCTAATAGACAGCTCCCCTGTCCGGGACCACGTTTTGCATGTCCCAGGCCCTCCCCGCACCCATGCTGAAAATCCAACAGAACAATTAAGGACTCTGCTTCATCGCCTCAGCCTCCAAAAGAAGCTTCCTTCCTCTGCTGACGGTCGACACGGATATCCCCGTGCTGTTCCTTGGATGCGGGCTGGCCTTGGGTGCCTGTACTGCCAAAGGAAGAGAAAAAGATCATGCTCTTGTAACGTGCTCCGTCATCCTCTTGTCCTTCAAGAAGTCAAAAGTAAGCTACCATCCCCATTGCTACATAACAGAAGTTTGTGCAGGAGACGGCTGAGCCCATCCCCAGAAATGGAAAACTCTGCTATGACCCTGCTTTGCCTTTTGGCAACAGCGCCCGCCATCGGTGTGCCCCAAACAGGCGAGGTCCCGTTCAGGCTGGCATCTGCCACAAACAGGCAAGGTGCCCTGCGGGCTGGCGTCCGCCACAAACAGGCAACGTCCCCTGCGGCCTGGCATCCAGCACAAACAGGAGAGGTCCCGTTCAGGCTGGCGTCCAGCACAAACAGGCGAGGTCCCGTTCAGGCTGGCGTCCAGCACAAAGAGGAGAGGCCCCCTGCGGGCTGAACAGAGTCAACTGAACAGAGTCTTCAGAAGAACTTAGCCCTGCATTCAGTTTACAAGTAAATCCCACCCAAGCAACGGGAGGGGGCATTCTGGCACATAAAGGAATTCAGGACTTAATTTAGTGTTTCCAATGGAACTTTCCATAGCTTGTAAAAACAGCCTTAAAGTCTTTTTCCCTCTTGCACCAACAATGCTTATTTTAGTTCTACTTAAGGGTTCCCTACAACTACTTACTACAGCACGTGTGGCTCCACTATCAATTAAAAAAAATCTATTCTTTCATTCCCCAGCTTGACTGGAACCAGAGGATCCTCTGGGGAAACTTTAACAGATTCCTCCGGCCCCCTTCAGTCCAACCCAATCTCCATCATGACTCCAAGGGCTTCTTCTGTCTCTCTTTCCCCATTACTCAGACGGCATGGACAATTTTTTTCCAATGGCCCTCTTGCTTACAATTTGCACGCCGATTCATTCCCTGGGGAACGTCATAAAGATTTCTACTATTATTTCTACGGCCCCTTCCTCGCCCACAAAATTCACCTCCTGTATTTTCTCTCCCTTTTTCTTGTGTTTCCGTCAAGGCAGCCAACAAAGAAGCTTGCAGCGTTACTCGTCCCCACTTCTCCCTCTCTTCTGTTTCCTCCCGATTATTACGTACCTTAGATGCCATTGAGAAGAACTGTGAGATTGTCATGCCATCCTCGCCCTCTACCTTTTGTCATCTCTCTCTTATATCTGCTGCTGCTTGACCAATAAACAGCCTGTTCAATAACTGTAAATTGCTATCATCTTCCGGATCCAGATCTGTCCATTTTCGAGCTACTTCACACAATCTCTCAGAGAAGGCTGACGGGGTTTCCTTATCCCCCTGCCTTACTTCAGATAGTTTAGATACATTCTTAGGCTTTTGCACTCCGTGTTGAATCCCATACAAAATTAACTTCTGATATTCCTTTACCCTCTCTAATCCCTCACACTTGTGTCTGGATCCCACTCCGGATCCTCTTTCGGGAGGTACATATCGGTATTAGGCACCCCCCCGCCTTGTTGGATCAGTCCCTCTCTGGCCTTCTCTAAAATTGTTCTCCTCTCCTCAGCGGGAAACAACTATTCTAGGAGAGCCTGTACATCTCCCCGGTTAGGACTAGGAGTCGTGATTAACAGTACTATACATTCCTTCTGGATTGTTTCCATAGGATCCGACTGCCTGTTTGCAGTTTAATAAATCACAAGCAGTAAAAGGGACGTGTACGGATACCGGTGCTCCTTCAGGCCCTGCAGCCTGTCTGAGGGGAGCTCAAACTATCGGTTTCTCTCCCCTTGTTCTTTTAGAGATAGCACTCACAACTCCATTACCACTTGAGCTATCACATTTGGGCTGTTTGGGGGGAGCTACCGACAGCTGAACATCCTCTTCCGAATTTTCCCATTCAATACAACGAGGTTTTCCCTTTCTCTCTTTTAACGCATATATTCCAATCTGATGTTTAGAATCCACTAAACCACCTTTCTTCCTAATATCCCAATCGCGCCTTAACGAAAAAAGCATATCCACACAAGGCATTTCATCCCATTTTTCAGTTCCCCGACAAAACAACGTTAATTTCAATATAGTGTTATATTTCAAGAATCCATTCTCAGGCCATTTCTCACCATCTTCCCATTGATATTGTGCCCACCGTTGATTACAATATCGTTTTAGCCGATTTTTAGTCATGGGATCTCCCCCAAATTTCTTGCAATGCTTCAGGATGCATCCTAGAGGAGAGCAAAGGGCTGCCTCCTGGGAAGCAGCAGCGCCCATATCGGTACCGAAAAACCCAGCATTTCTACACAAACCAGAACGAGGGACGTCTCCCTTCGTTACTCAGAACAGGACAGCGTGGAGAAACAAACAGAACTCTGCTACGGCCACCTGTCTTTCCTGGTGCGTCTTATGCAGAGCCCAGAACAGAACAGAGGCCGCCTGCTTCCCGAGACATCTTGCCCCTACCCCCTTTTCTCCTAGCCCCAAAAAATACCTCTTGTCAGTAGCATTGCACCGTTTTGGCACTTACCGCCCGACCGCAGGAGAGGAGCTGAAGGAGTCCCCAGGCAACAGGTCGGTGCGCGCTGGAGTCCGCTCAGGCCTCTTCTCCCTGTCGGATGCGGCAAGACGAGGCAGACGAGGCGGGCGAGGCTGTCAGCTCGGTCCCATCTGGGGTGTCAAAACTGTTATCCCACAAGCGTGAGGTCGTTTACCCGGTGTGCGGGACGCCAATATACACACAGGGCAGAGGTATTTTTATGGCATGTCTGCGCAGAGATGGGCGCTAGGCGGTAGCTCCACAAAGCTAGCACAAAGTTCGCTCCTACAAGTACAGCATTGATACAGGCTAGCTATGCATATGCATAAGTAATTACACAAAGCAGTTTTCTATTGGTCTACATTTCTCTTATTTCAACTTCAAGCTACAGCGCGACTTTAACATGCTGCGCACGCTCAGAGGCGAGGGCTCTCTGCTTGGGCTGGTGTCTCCAGCTCGAGGGCTGTGACTTTTAGTATTATAAGGAAGATAGTTTGCGGGAGGATGCTTCTTATCACACTCCTACTAGTTGTTTCGGATGGTTCCCAAAACATTTCCATTAGCTTACCTGTTTCTTCAGGATGTGCTTCTCTCCCAAGGACAGTAATTCTTGTTTAGACGTTCCACTTCCCAGACTCAATCCTCCTTATCAGTTTGATGTAAGCCCTGGCCTTCCACCAGCTCCTGGGAGACGACACCGTCAGACTACAACACGACCGTTCTTTTATGCCAGTCAGTGGCTTCAGAATTAGGAACAGAAAGAACAGGACAAGCTAAACACCCACGCAAGCCTCATATCCCTAAGAAATGATTCAAAAAACCCAAACGACCCCCATTTTAGATTGCGTTGGCTTAGGGACTGCCTCCTTCAAGTGCCCGGGCGGAGCGGTGGAATCAGTCACAGAATTCAGCTGCCCTCCAGGAGACAGCCCTTGTCCTCGCAAGGCAAATTTTTCAAAACATCGTGCTATTTTCCGGTTTTATCAACTGCAGCGGGCTTGCCCTACCAGCACGAGTTGAGGACATTGTCCTGTGGGTTCATTTGACACTACAGTCAGTTTTGAGCAGGTACAAGCAACCAAGCGCGAGATAGAAAGTCAGCTAAGATACCGGCTGCCGTACAAATTGTGTTCAAGATCGCGCCTGCGGGAATGGCACAAAGCCCACGATGACTGAACAACTATGTCGGAGGCCCTACGGCAAACAGCGCCGACGTTTCGTGAAGCTCTCTTCCTGTCAAGAAGAGGACCTTTTATGCAGTATCTCTACTGGAATTCAGGCTGCTTCCTACACATTCTGGCAAGTTAGCTTTCACAGAAACCCCGAGAACTTCAACCACCAAGCTACATTGGTAATTCTTGCTCTCTACCTACGGGGAATTTCAGCCAATCAGAACACCACTTAAAGCAAAATTCTGGGTCTGTTTCACGCCAATCAAATAGCTAAGCCATGGACAGGGGTCTGTAGAAAGACGACGACTTTCAAAGATAAAGACAGGAGAGTACTCACTTTTCTGAAATGTCTTCCAGTCGTTCCGTCGATTTAGCAGCGCGACCCAGCCGTCGAAATTCTGGTGCAACAGAGAGAGCAGCAGCACGTCCACGCCATTCTCCCCTAGCCGCAGAGCCTTCCGCTTTGCCCATTGCTGCCGACAGCCAGAGCATCGGCGCCGCAGCACCTTGGCAATAACGCACCTCCCATAGCTACACACCTTCACAAAAGAACCGAGCAGGGTGTAAACAGACATTGCAATGCTTGCGGTAAGGGCTCAAACAGGGATGCCTATGTTATCACTCTGAGATTCAACAACCACTAAAAATGTCCTTTTGCTGCAGTATTACAGGAGTTCATTGACTAGTGTCAAAAAAACCCATTTGTTGCAAATTCATTGTTTGAAGCATGACTTCCAAATGCAAATGTTAAGCAATTCTCGTGAGTCTTTAACTGAGCGGAATGCAGGATCTGACTAAAACAATGGCGGAATGGAGGGCTAGAAGCCCAAAACTAACTCACCATCCTGGCAACTATTGGAGACTTGTGGTGACTGCGGGGGAACAGAGCTTGGGAAGCTTTGCCAGTCTGGCAATAGAAAGCTAAGGCCCTGCAAACACGGTATGTTTAACCAAAAAAAAAAAAAGGGGGGGGTGGGGGTGTTTTGTAGTTCCTCTGCTTTCTACACAGAACCAAAGCAATTTTAGTTCACTAATGAACGTTCACACTTCCACACGGTACTCCTACAAACATCAGTCACTGCTAATAAGCAACGGATGTAGTGGGTACAGAGAAACCTTCTGTACAGCAAATGCTTTAAGCTTTTCTGTGTTAAAGACTTGACTTCCTAGGTCCCTGCAAAGACCCTGACTCTGCCCTGCCCCACCCACCCAGTTCTATTTGGAACGATTGCTGAAAAACACAAATACTCCACAGCAAATAAGCAACCGACATCCAGACCCAGAGCTTTCCCTTAGAGGACAATGCCAAAGCCAAGCCCAGATTTTTTACCTGCTGATGAGCGCCAGCGTGTGAGAGCAGAGCCGGATGCCAGGACTTCCCTCCGGGATTACAGCTTCGCTTGTGCGCGCACACGCATGCGCGGTGCCGAGCTGCAGTTCCGGCTTCCGACCCGCCCGACGACCAAACGCCGGTACCGCGGGTGGGGAGCCGCGCATGCGCAGTGGCGTATTTTCAAGTGCTCGCTGCTGCCTCTCGGTGGATCAAAGTCGGTACTGCAGCTGGGGAGCCGCGCATGCGCAGTGGTGCAAATTTTTTTGTGTTCGCTGCTGCCTCCCAGTGGACAAAACGCAGTACTGCAGCCGGGGAGCCGCGCATGCGCACTAGCACATTTTCCCGTGGTGGCTGCTGCCCCCGTGTGGACAAACGTCGGTACTGCGGCCAGGGAGCCGCGCATGCGCACTGGCACAATTTTTGTTCTCGCTGCTGCCGCCCGATGGACAAAGGCCGGTACTGCAGCCCGGGAGCTGCGCACGCGCAGTGGTGCACTTTCAAGTGCTGGGTGCTGCCGCCCTGTGGAGAAAATCCGGTACTGCGTCTGGGGGGCTGCGCATGCGCAGTGGCGCACTTTCACCTGCTCGCTGCTGCTGCCAGCTGGTCAGAAGTAGGTACTGCAGCCGAGAGCTGCGCATGCGTGATCGCGCTTCATTGTGCTCTCCCCTGCCACGGTGTGGACAAAAGTCGGTACTGCAGCTAGGGAGCCGCGCATGCGCAGTGGTGCCTTCGCACGACCTCGCTGCTGCCACCCTGTGGACAGACGTCGGTACTGCAGCTAGATAGCCGCGCATGCGCGGTGGTGCACTTTCATGTGCTCGCTGCTGCCGCCCGCTGGTCAGATGTCGGTACTGCAGCTGTGGAGCCGCGCATGCGCGGTGGCGCATTTTTGGGTGCTCGCTGCTGTCGCCCGGTGACCAAAACTCGGTACTGCAGCTGTGTAGCTGCGCATGCGCGGTGCGCATTTTCGGGTGGTCGGTGCTGCCGCCCTGTGGACACAGCCCGGTACTGCAGCGGGGCGGCCGCGCATGCGCAATGGTGCCTTCGCCCGACCTCGCTGCTGCCGCCCTTTGGACAAACATCGGTACTGCAGATGGGGAGCCGCGCATGCGCGCTGAAGCATTTGTTTTGTGCTCGCTGCTGCCACCCGGTGCCCACCAGTCGGTACCGCAGTCGTGTTGCCATTGAATCTTTCTTCACATACATCATCTTCCTACGCATTTTAAACTCCTTTTTTAAATTCCTATATACGACTTATTTTTCTATTTTATCACCCTGTATATCTCTATTTAGATTTTTTCATATTCTAAAATCCTTTATAGAATAGAGTAGACAGAGGGGTTTCTTTTAAAACCTTCTTACATATATATATAGATAACATTTTTCAATATTTATATAAAAGAGAGATTTTTCTCTACTTCAATCCCTACACCCCTATTTAGTTTTTAATTATTTAATCCCTCCCCCACGAATTCTCAGGCGTTTTGGGGCTGCCACCCCCCTTTCAGGGGCAGGGCGGGTGGCCTGTCCCGTGACCCCCCCCATCCCCTCACTCAACCTGCTCCTCTGCCACATCATCATCCTCCCCCCCAGTGACACTAGGGTGCCCCAAATGACATCATCACTCCCCAGCCTCCCCCCTTCTTAGTCACCCCCAAAAGACAAACAAAACAAGGGAAACTGCCCCAACTGCCAGCTCCTTACTTCCATCAGGCCCTTTACATATGTACATGCCCCACCAAAAAAGGGGAGCTCCGCTAGAAAAAGAAAGGGGGGGCAGCCCCCCAGGCGCTTGCAGCCCCTCCAGCCCCTGTCCCGCAGCCTGGCAGCCGCCCCACGGCATAGGGGAGCGCGCCCGACGACGGTGCCACCTCTCTTGCTCGGCCTCTTACAGATGCTTACAGCAAGACCGCTGAGAAACAAAAACCCTCTCTCGTCCCACTCGGTGGGTTGCGAGAGGGGTGATTCTTTTCCATTCCCCAACTGTCTGAGTACGGACAAAGGCCGAGTTCTGCTCAGCAGAGCCGCGTGGTCGGCAGAGTCACGACAATGACCCAGAGGAACAGGCTGGCCAGCAACTTTATTAACTGGTGAATTCCACAAACGGACAAACTTAACAACCTGATGAGTTTAACGAACGAACAAAGGCGATTTGGCAATGGAGCTATTTTCCGGGCAACCCGATCCCAAACTTGCATATATCTATTGGAAAAGCAGAGGAGAAGATAAGCAAGAAAAGGAAAGAAGAAGAGAGGAGGAAAGAGAAAGAGAAAGAGAAAGTATCACCACCCTCGGATCCCGCGATGACGATGACAGACGTGGCAATCCTCCAGTGGTGGGCGTGCGCGCGCTTCCCTGGGGGGGGGCAAGCCTTTTATTGGCTAATCCCCGCCTCCAGGTACGCCCCTTCAGGACTGACATGGTTATTGTTCTAGAAAGTTCTCAATCTTCTGCGCAGGCGCTGGGGGAGGGGGGTGGTCGTGAGGGGTCTCTCGGGCGGTTGCAAGCCCCTTCCTCAGATCAGCTCTGTGTGACCGCTGGCCATACATGGTCAGGTTTGGCAGAACCTGGAACCGCGCATCCTCCGACGCCCTCTCCGCGTCCCGCTCTTGCTCTCCCCCACCCCGAGCTCCCCGACCTGCCCTCGCCATGCAAATAGCGCCTCAAATCACCACAATGTTTGAGACGTTAACTCTTTCAGTCTCTCACAAACCCCAAATTCCATTTCAGCCCATGAAAAAACCAGCACAGCAGAAAGTACAGGCATTCAGTCAGAATAAGGGATAGGAGAGCAGCTGAGCTGAAGGAGGATTCTAGGGAAACAGCTCCGCTCGAGATACAGGGCATGCTTTAACAGCTACAGGGACTGCAACGCTTCAAATCACTATTAAGACCAAGGGATAGGATTTTCAACACCTTCTTCACCTACAAGTGAACGCTCTTGCTGCTCTTGGAAAATGTCTCATCCCTTCCTTCCAGCACTGCTGCAGGCAGACAACCCCGTGAGGCTGCAGGACAAGGTCGGACCCCCATCAGAACCTACGCTTAGGGATCCACCACAACGGCTGCCGCCCTCGCGCTGCTGCTGCACGTCTCGCTTGCTCGGTCAAGAAAGCTGAAAGGGAAGTGTAAAACTTTAGAGAGTAACACGGAAAATAAAGAACAAATCTCAGTAATTCACTCTACACTAACAAGGTGGGCGTACGTTTATATACATCCAACAACACCACGTACACGGTAAAAGCATTTGAGTTTCCTTTTGCATTCATTTAACTTGCACAGCTGGGATACCATTAAATCATCTCTCTCCAAAATGCACGGTTATAATGGGACTGGGGGGGGCCGTGTGCTATGTAACTAGGAGGGACATCTGCCCAGCCGCGCTGCCCAAGAGAGACGCTGCTGAAGCGCCGGGGAAACGCGCCATGGAACGAGAGGCAGAAATAAAGCACTGCAGAGCACGCCGTCAAAATATTGGGGAAAACCCCATAACATTCCGTTGCCTCTCTCTTGAAACATGGAGAACAAACACCCAACTGCTGAAATACACCTCGTAAGTTGTATGCCACAGCTATTGGGCAGTCACAGTTTAAACAGTGCCAATCACTTTGTAAATGACACAATTTTAGCTTCTGTTTAAAGTTTCAGTTATGATAGCAAAGTCAGTGAGATAAGAGATCCCCCAGATGGTTTCCCCGGGGGGGGGGGGGGGGGGGGGGGGGGGGGGGAACCACACAGAAATCAAATCCCCAGCGCTGCAACGCATCAGGCTACCAAAAGGGACTGGCAGATTTGCTAATGCTTCTGGCTGTACTGAAGCACGCGGAGGAACGGCTTTTTAACATACCTCGGCTGTTACAACTGAGAACCAAAGACCAGCGATGCCATCAGCTTTTGGAAGACGTGCTGGGCTTGGGCCCCTGGAAGGAAATGGACTTTTGTTTGTTTTTCAAGAGAGTGAAAAGTCTTGTTGCTGATGACTTCTACTGGCACGTACAGCCGCTCCGTTGGGAAGTTCATCAAATGCAACTTCTCTGAATGAGAAGGATTTCCAGTCGGGAAAATCTCTTTCCAACTGAAGCCAAAAATTACACACTGTAGCTTCCGGAAAAAGGACCTTATTGAAGCAGTAACTCACCAAAACCACATCAGGACCCACTGGCGGTACTTACAAGGCTGCTAATGCTTCTCGGGAAAGCCTGGAAAACACGCAGAAGCGACGCCCATTTCTCCCGTTTTGTCCACGTCTCTTCTTTGACCTTGACGGCTTTTAGTACGGACGCTAGGATCGCAGCAAGGTTTTTCAAGTACTGCTAGAAGATATTTCAAAAACTTACTGACTGAAAAAGCATTTTACAGAAAGCTTTTACCATGAAAACAAAGGCTCTTCCTTCTGAACAGCTGAACTCTTCCCAACAGTTTCTTTCCTCTTGTAGTACAAAATTATTTTCACAGTATCATTTAACAGTAAGCGCACAGAAACAGAAGATTACGCTTTCAGGAAGAGAAAAGAAACGGACAGAAGTTGGCTTTGCGTAGGCATTGTCGTGGTTTAGCCCCAGACGGCAACTAAGCACCACACAGCCGCTCGCTCGCTCACTCCCCCCGCGGTGGGATGGGGAAGAGAATCGGAAGAGTAAAAGTGAGAACACTCGTGGGTTGAGATAAGGACAGTTTAATAGGGAACGCAAAAGCCGCACGCGCGAGCAAAGCGAAGCAAGGAATTCATTCACTCCTTCCCATGGGCAGGCAGGTGTTCAGCCATCTCCAGGAAAGCAGGGCTCCCTCACGCGTAATGGTTATGAAACAAAATTCGTGGAGACTACCCTTTAAAATCCAAATCTCCCAACAGGTGAATTGGAGTTTCAGAGTGTTCCCGAAATCAAACTCAATAGCAACGGAGTTACTATTAAGCAGGCATCCTTTATTACAGCGCTGGGCAGCACTGGGGATCGCTCCACCATAAGTGCTCCGACAAACAAGCAAGATCGCAGAGGTTATCTGTTGCAAAATATACATATTCATCAGATTAATTTATATAAACATGAGATTTCTTGGAACTCATTAATACATGTAAATGTCCCTGACGCATGCGTACTTAAGTCCTTAGGTGGTCGTTAGGGATCCTCTGGTGGTCCTTGGAGGAAGTCAGTAGTCTTCATCACTCTGACCGCTGACTGAACTTTGTCTTTACGCATGCTCAGTCCATCTTTGTCTTACTCATACCTTCCTTGCATATCCAAAATCAGGTGGTTCTTGTGTAGTTTCTCCTTATCAGCCCTTTCCAGGGACACAGGGCCTGGAGAATTCCTTTTTATCTATCTACATTGCAACTCTCTCAGCTAACCAAGGATTTAACACAGGCAAAGCATTCTTACTCTAATGACTAGGTCAAATAAAGAATGCTCGTTAGCAATTCTACTGTCTAAGCTTCCTTACTTAAGGCCAACAATACTGGCAAGCTAGGCTAAATTATTTGTGAAAGGGAAACTAAAAGGAAACATTGAGCAACCAAGATATTTACAACATTTCTTTTTGTCTTTGGGGATTTTAGCTCTTTTCAGTTACTTGGGAAGACAAACGCCATCACTCCGAATGTCCCCCCCCCTTCCTTCTTCTTCCCCAGCTTTATATACTGAGCACGACGTCACATGGTATGGAACAGCCCTTTGGTCAGTTTGGATCAACAATCCTGGCTGTGCCCCCTCCCAGCTTCTTGGGCACCTGCCAGAGCATGGGGAGCTGGGAAAAAAAGTCCTTGACAAGTGTAAATACCGCTTAGTAACAGCCAAAACGTCGGCGTGTTATCAATATTACTAAAACCCAAAACACAGCACTACACCAGCCACTAGGAAGGAAATCAACTCTATCCCAGCCAAAACCAGGACAGCATGCTCCAGAACACGCCTTATTCTATTTGTAGCATTTGTGTTGAAATACTTCATAGAAATACTATAGAAGGAGAGCTGGCACATTCTTCATGTTACCTTTAAAGTCCACGCTACGAGTACCTTAGGAAAAACGCAGGCACACATCGTAGGCGTACCGTGTACTTGCAGACCACTACGCAGCCTTTCCATCCGTCTCGTACTTTCCTGGCAGAAGAAAGGGCGACCACGGCGAAATGGTGGCAGCTGATGTTCTGCTGAGAGAGGAAAAAAAACCTTTAGTAGCATAATGCCGGGTAGGAATCTAAAGCTTCCTTTTTTTGTGAAGCTTGGTGAAGACTACAACTGAGTGGAGGAAAAAGTGTTTTGCTTCATCTTTGCTACAGTTGATGACACAGGCCGCTAGAGCTTTTGCAGTTTTTAGACAACCGCGCCTTTTTTTGACTCACGGGCACCTTTGGTTTCACTAGAACCCCTTTCATAGATACACGCAGGTGACGCACACACATACCCACGTACAGTTTCCGAAGCCTACGTACAGTCAAGACTTCCTCACCCCATACGTCCCAAGGTGAGCATTTTCGTTAAACAGCACAGCAACCCATCTGTCCCCGTGAACTGCCTCCTTGCAAAACAGGAATGATTTTTTGCAGGCCGTTTCTCCAAACGGTCAAGTCCTTCTCACACTGCAGTTGTGCCACCAAACCTGCCTAGGGTCCCTCCCAGCTTTTGACTGTCCTGACATTTCACAGCCACGCGCTCTAGTCCGTCTTCCAACAGGAAGCTAATTTTACAGGTATGTCAGGTTTAGCAGTGAGCGGCAGGCTCTGCAAAGGGTAGTGTGTACAGGGTATGCCACAATACTTGACTCTAACCCCAACAAATACACATGTCCCTTATCAGAACCCTTACTCTCCCAAAGAGCCAGGTTTGTTTTTTGTGTTTGTTTTTTGGTTTTTTTTTTTTTTTTTTGGGGGGGGGGGGGGGTCCCCAGGACCAGTGTTATAGTTAAGAACTTTTCCAAGTTATACATAATATGGGGTAATGCAACAAAAAAACACCACCACCACCACCACCAAATCTCAATCCTTGTTCGGTTGGCTGGGGAAGGGCAACACATATCCCTTGGTCGGTTCTATTCCAGATTCTAGTAAACACATGAATTGGTTCCCACACAAGCTTCTAAGGAATATGGTTTCCACTTCCCCCGTGTCCTCCTTTCCCGGGGGAGAGGAGGACCACCGCCCACATGAAAAATCGTAAATACATATAAGGACTATTAATACAACATTGGCAGTATTCATCGAGGTCCGATGCTCCTCCGACGAGATCGCTATGTTTTAGCAGGCGACGGTCTGGTTCTCCCCCTGCAAAAGAAAAGGAAAACTCGGTCCCCTTTCGGACCGGTTTTAAAAGCAAGGGATTATCAGGAGGTCTTCCGACAGGTAGGCCTTTTAAAAGCTGATTGTCTAATCCCGTTCTCCTAACCGCAGCTTTACCCCTTTGTTCCCCTCCGGAGATTCCCACGTTGCGGCTATAACTGATCAGCTCCTGCGCAACCCCTCCCCAGGTGAGGGGGAATTCCGCCGGAGCGGACTGCCTTTGGCTTCTCCGGGGTGTTAGCATTTCTGTTAAACGCTCCTGAATTGGGAGCGCTGCCCTTAGGCGGTCCTGGATTTGTATGGCATGTAGCTTTAGGGGGTCAGGGAGGCCCTTTATCAGGGGTTTCATTCGACTGGGGTCGGCTTTTAGCAACATCGGGGAGGGCTGATGGGGTGTTAAGTGCCGGTCATGCCCGAGCTGGAGGCAGGCGGCTTTCTGCACGCTCTCGGTACTCTGATCCAGTCCCGGAGTGGGGATGGTCACCCGATCTCCCCGTTCCAAGGGGTCCAGCCCTCCAGCCCTTTGAGTGAGGGACCAGGGGGCTCGAGTGTCGGGGACGGTTAGAAACACGCCTGGACCCCAGTATCCCTGCGCCTCCTCCTCAGAAAGTTTAAATTCTGTCCTCCCCCGTGAGGGAGACCCTCCACACACATTCTGTCTCCGTTTCTCTAGGGAGCCTACTATATCGATCTTGTAATTTGGCCAATTCAGTTGCACTATAGGGTATTTCTTTTGTTATGATTTCCGGCGCGGTATCGGCACCCCCTTCATATTGAAATTCCGTTTTAATAAGTGGGCGAAGTTGGGGAGCAGTTCTCTCATCATGTTGGCACTTTGCCCGTTCCATTTCCTCCCAGGGGTAGCGGCCAGCTACTCCCCCGTCAGCCAGCTCGCGTTCCTTAGACAGACCGCAGTGCCCACACTCGCTCTCCAGATCCTCCCTCCGCGCCTCCACTAGCGCCGACCACAACTCGCGCTCCCCGACAAAAGCGTCGCGCAACTGATTCTGCAACCTAGTCGCTGCTATTTCCGATCGCACCCGTTTTTTCTGCTCAGCTTCCAGCTCCGCTTGCAAGCTTTTACCCAAATCTTGTGACAATTCGCTCGCCGCTCGCTCAGCCCATTTTACCGTGCACTTGTATTTCTGCGCTGCCGTCAGCGCAGCTACCAAAACACCCAAAACAACAGCTTTTAACAACTCTAACAACAAAGGGGAGCAGTCCAGATCAGGCTGAACCCAGGAAGCCATGATCATCATCTGCCGGAGGACTCGGACTCAGCCGATTCACGTCCTCCCTTCTCGACTCAATTGATATCCCCTCCCTCTTCCTCTCACTGATCAAGTCAGGGAATCCCACTTCTGACACCAAATTAATGTCTCGTCCCACTCGGTGGGTTGCGAGAGGGGTGAATCTTTTCGATTCCCCGACTGTTTGAGTACCGACAAAGGCCGAGTTCTGCTCGGCAGAGCCGCGTGGTCGGCAGAGTCACGACAATGACCCAGAGGAACAGGCTGGCCAGCAACTTTATTTACTGGCGAATTCCACAAACGGACAAACTTAACGACCTGATGAGTTTAACGAACGAACAAAGGCGATTTGGCAATGGAGCTATTTTCCGGGCAACCCGATCCCAAACTTGCATATATATATTGGAAAAGCAGAGGAGAAGAGAAGCAAGAAAAGGAAAGGAGAAGAGAGGAGAAAAGGGAAAGAAAAAGTATCACCACCCTCGAATCCCGCGATGACGATGACAGACGTGGCAATCGTCCAGTGGTGGGCGTGCGCGCGCTTCCCTGGGGGGGGGCAAGCCTTTTATTGGCTAATCCCCGCCTCCAGGTACGCCCCTTCAGGACTGACATGGTCATTGTTCTAGAAAGTTCTCAATCTTCTGCGCAGGCGCTGGGGGAGGGGGGTGGTCATGAAGGGTCTCTGGGGCGGTTGCAAGCCCCTTCCTCAGATAAACTCTGTGCGACCTCTGGCCGTACGTGGTCAGGTTTGGCAGAACCTGGAACCGCGCATCCTCCGACGCGCTCTCCACGTCCCGCTCTTGCTCTCCCCCACCCCGTGCTCCCCGACCTGCCCTCGCCATGCAAATAGCGCCTCAAATCGCCACAACGTTCGAGACGTTAACTCTTTCAGTCTCTCACAAACCCCAAATTCCATTTCAGCCCATGAAAAAACCAGCACAGCAGAAAGTACAGGCATTCAGTCAGAATAAGGGATAGGAGAGGAGTTGAGCTGAAGGAGGATTCTAGGGAAACAGCTCCGCTCGAGATACAGGGCATGCTTTAACAGCTACAGGGACTGCAACGCTTCAAATCACTATTAAGACCAAGGGATAGGATTTTCAACACCTTCTTCACCTACAAGTGAACGCTCTTGCTGCTCTTGGAAAATGTCTCATCCCTTCCTTCCAGCACTGCTGCAGGCAGACAACCCCGTGAGGCTGCAGGACAAGGTCGGACCCTCATCAGAACCTACGCTTAGGGATCCACCACAACGGCTGCCGCCCTCGCGCTGCTGCTGCACGTCTCGCTTGCTCGGTCAAGAAAGCTGAAAGGGAAGTGTAAAACTTTAGAGAGTAACACGGAAAATAAAGGACAAATCTCAGTAATTCACTCTACACTAACAAGGTGGGCGTATGTTTACATACATCCAACAACAACACTTACACGGTAAAAGCATTTGAGTTTCCTTTTGCATTCATTTAACTTGCACAGCTGGGATACCGTTACATCATCTCTCTCCAAAATGCACGGTTATAATGGGACTGGGGGGGGCCGTGTGCTATGTAACTAGGAGGGACATCTGCCCAGCCGCGCTGCCCAAGAGAGACGCCGCTGAAGCGCCGGGGAAACGCGCCATGGAACGAGAGGCAGAAATAAAGCACTGCAGAGCACGCCGTCAAAATATTGGGGAAAAACCTGTAACATTCCGTTGCCTCTCTCTTGAAACATGGAGAACAAATATCCAACTGCTGAAATACACCTCGTAAGTTGTATGCCACAGCTATTGGGCAGTCACAGTTTAAACAGTGCCAATCACTTTGTAAGCGATTACAAGCGGAGTGAGCGAGCAGCTGCGTGGTGCTTAGTTGCCGGCTGGGGCTAAACCACGACAATGACACAATTTTAGCTTCTGTTTAAAGTTTCAGTTATGATAGAAAAGTCAGTGACATAAGAGATCCCCCAGATGGTTTCACGGGGGGGGGGGGGGGGGGGGGGGCAGCCACACAGAAATCAAATCCCCAGCGCTGCAACGCATCAGGCTACCAAAAGGGACTGGCAGATTTGCTAATGCTTCTGGCTGTACTGAAGCACGCGGAGGAACGCCTTTTTAACATACCTCGGCTGTTACAACTGAGAACCAAAGACCAGCAATGCCATCAACTTTTGGAAGACGTGCTGGGCTTGGGCCCCTGGAAGGCAATTGACTTTTGTTTGTTTTTCAAGAGAGTGAAAAGTCTTGTTGCTGATGACTTCTGCTGGCACGTACAGCCGCTCCAATGGGAAGTTCATCAAATGCAACTTCTCTGAATGAGAAGGATTTCCAGTCGGGAAAATCTCTTTCCAACTGAAGCCAAAAATTACACACTGTAGCTTCCGGAAAAAGGACCTTATTGAAGCAGTAACTCACCAAAACCACATCAGGACTCACTGGCGGTACTTACAAGGCTGCTAATGCTTCTTGGGAAAGCCTAGAAAACATGCGGAAGCGACGCCCATTTCTCCCGTTTTGTCCATGTCTCTTCTTTGACCTTGACGGCTTTTAGTACGCACGCTAGGATCGCAGCAAGGTTCTTCAAGTACTGCTAGAAGATATTTCAAAAACTTACTGACTGAAAAAGCAGAAAGCTTTTACCATGAAAACAAAGGCTCTTCCTTCTGAACAGCTGAACTCTTCCCAACAGTTTCTTTCCTCTTGTAGTACAAAATTATTTTCACAGTATCATTTAACAGTAAGCGCACAGACAGAAGATTACGCTTTCAGGAATGAAAAAGAAACCAAGGGAAGTCAGCTTTGCATAGGCATGCTCCAGAACACGCCTTATTCTACTTGTAGTATTTGTGTTGAAATACTTCATAGAAATACTATAGAAGGAGAGCTGGCACATTCTTCGTGTTACCTTTAAAGTCCACGCTACGAGTACCTTAGGAAAAACGCAGGCACACATCATAGGCGTACCGTGTACTTGCAGACCACTACGCAGCCTTTCCATCCGTCTCGTACTTTCCTGGCAGAAGAAAGGGCGACCACGGCGAAATGGTGGCAGCTGACGTTCTGCTGAGAGAGGAAAAAAAACCTTTAGTAGCATAATGCCGGGTAGGAATCTAAAGCTTCCCTTTTTTCTGAAGGTTGGTGAAGACTACAACTGAGTGGAGGAAAAAGGGTTTTCCTTCATCTTTGCTACAGTTGATGACACAGGCCGCTAGAGCTTTTGCAGTTTTTAGACAACCGCGCCTTTTTTTGACTCACGGGCACCTTTGGTTTCACTAGAACCCCTTTCATAGATACACGCAGGTGACGCACACACATACCCACGTACAGTTTCCGAAGCCTACGTACAGTCAAGACTTCCTCACCCCATACGTCCCAAGGTGAGCATTTTCGTTAAACAGCACAGCAACCCATCTGTCCCTGTGAACTGCCTCCTTGCAAAACAGGAATGATTTTTTGCAGGCCGTTTCTCCAAACGGTCAAGTCCTTCTCACACTGCAGTTGTGCCACCAAACCTGCCTAGGGTCCCTCCCAGCTTTTGACTGTCCTGACATTTCACAGCCACGCGCTCTAGTCCGTCTTCCAACAGCAAAAAGACGGCACGCCCTCAGACCCAGAGCACAGCCCTCCGCATGGCCACACGCCCCTTGCTGTTTTGACGAGGGGCCACCGAGCATCCCCGCGAGCACAGCTGCATGCGCAACATCAGTTCCACCTCCCCTGATTTCAGTGGATGTAGTTTCTGAAGCTTTACACTGAAAACCTTATCTTGACACTTCCCCACAGCAAAAGGGATCCATAACTAGAACCCCACAAAAACCTAGAAACACCACTTGCAATCCCACAGCAGCGACAGCTTCACAACTATTTAGACCGGGAACAAGGGAGAAAAATAAAACCGCTTCATCGCACGCACGGGAAAGCGGCGGAGAAAAGGGTCAGCATTCATAGCCCTCACGGAAAACAGGCATTCCCCTTCCCTTCCTAAAGCCCTCTGTCGGGTCTAAATACCGCAGCGCTACCGTGGCAGCATGGAGAGCAGAGAACAACAGCCCTGCCGCTGGACATTTACACAGCAGCATGCATAAACAGGGGGACACGTTTTGCCACGCACAACCCTGAACTTCCTGAAAATTCACGTTGACCAAAAATAGCCACTTGGAACATACTGCCCAACAACATTTGGCAATAAAACTTCAACGTCTTTCACCCACGCAAATTGTTTGGTAACTTGCTATTTGCTTCCCGTTGTTCTTCTTCCTTCGGAAATTCCACTTGCGGCCAAGTTATTCACTACTGCTTCAAGCATTTACCTTCCTGGGACTACCAGCACATCGACACCGGCAAGTAACTTAACTGCTCCTCTACAATTGTCCAAATTACCATTACAGCCGTGAAAGAGGAGTGAAAGAGAAGAAAAGGAGAGCTCCGGCAGCAAGAGAGCTCTGCGGGCTGCCACCACTCAGCATCGCACTCTTCTTTTTAAAACACACGCACGCGCCCCCCACAAAAAAAACAGACCAAAAACCCCATGACCTTGTACCTTTTTTCTTTCAGAGCTCATCCCTGTCTCAGCACGCTGTCTCTTCAAAGCGCAAAGTGCAGACGATCTGTAGCCCAATGACATTTGCGTGGGATGAATACACGTTCAGAAGGACTCCAGGTCTGTAAGACAGGTGTCATTTTTGTGGTTTTAATCAACATCGCTCAAGTTTAGTGACTGACACGTTTCGGAGGAAACTAATTGTTGTGGTTTAGCCCCGGTCGGCAATTAAGTACCACCCAGCAGCTCGCTCACCCTCCCCCGCCCCGGTGGGATGGGGGAAAGAATCCAAGGAGCAAAAGTCAGAAAACTCGTGGCCTGAGATAAGAAGAGTTTAAGCATTGGAACAAAAGAAGAAGACTGAATTCTCATGAGAAGGAAAACAACAAGAGAGCAAGAGAGGAACAAAACCCAGGAAAAAACAAGCGATACAACCCCTCACCACCCGCCGACCCATGCCCAGCCACTCCCCCAGCAGCGATCCCTATCCCCCGGCCAACTCCCCCCCCCCAGTTTCTATGCTGAGCATGACGCCAGATGGGATGGAATAGCCCTTGGGCCAGTTTCCATCAACGCTTTTGGCTGTGTCCCCTCCCAGTTTCTCGTGCGCCCGGCAGAGCAGGGGAAGCTCAGAAGTCCTTGACCAGTGTAAGCATTTCTTAGCAACAACTAGAACATCAGTGTGTTATCAACATGATTCTCATCCTCAAATCCAAAACACAGCACTATACCAGCTACTAGGAAGAAAATTAACTCTATCCCAGACAAAACCAGGACACTCATTCACTTTTAAATGTAGCCTCTCCTTGGGGAAAAAAAATGTGTTAGAGACAGAAAAAAAAACGACGACTCAGGGCTCCCCACCACCATGGAGCAGTGGGGAAATTAACGCCAGTGAAGACAAAGAGCAGCAGCACTGTCATTCTGATCATGGGCTCCAGAGACTCTCCCAGTCTACGCCTCGAGCCTAGGAATGACTAGTCCTTTTTTGGAAGGACAAACTTTTTTTTTTGTACGTAAAACTCCTAGACCGAAGGCTCCACCGAACAGAATGTGGACTGACGCACAGCACAGCGTGCCATCAACACTCGTATGAAAAAAAAACCTGAATACAAATCAAATTGAAATGTCAGTTTCCATCGCATTTCACTCATTATATTTCTACTGGCATCTAGGTGCTCAAAAATTAACTCTACTGACACCAGAGATGACTAAAAAGGTAGTTGTGCATATAAAAATAAAAGGCTCTTCCCAACTTGCCCATAAAAGTAGTCTGAGCAAACAGAAGAGAAACACTTGACCCTGAAGAAGGCAACAGGCAGCTCTTCATTTCTCCTAGATGAAAGTTCATTCTTTTACCTGAAAGGAGAACATTCGTAACTGCCAAGGGACCAATTCAGGAACGAGGCACGCCCTGTTAACGGCAAGTTTTCATCAGCTTTTCGGCACTGGCAGCACTTTTGCCTTTTCTCTGTGTTTCATGTGGAGCATCTGTAGCCTCCCTGAACTCGCAAAGGTTTCTCCCCGCTCCCCCGGCCCCATACGCGCCATTGCCCGAGCAGCAAGCGGGATCCACCACGCAGGCTTTTCTTCACGTGACGCAGAAGGTGACACCGGGAAAAGAGGAGGCAAAAAATGATCCTGTTTGTCACACCCAGCCAACGGGGAAAGCACAGGGGAGGCTTCTGCCAGAGGGGCCCTGCGGGGCCAGGCCGTGCACCCCGGGAGCTCCAGCCGACCAGCCCCTCTCCCCTTTGCCAGGCACCAGGGAGACACCGCCGCCTCGTGCGGACGCCGCGCCTGCGCCCCCTCGCAGCGGGGCTGCCCCAGGAGAGCCGGGCCACCCCCACCTCGCTTCCACCCCCAGGAAGGGGACCGGGAGACACCCTCCGTGCAGGGAGAGGCGCAGGGCGTGGATTTAATCCCCGAGGGAAGGGGCCAGGCTCCCCGCTGCCAGAAGGGCCGCTCGCCTCCCTGCTGCTCAGAGACGCTTGCTGGGGACAGCCCTGCCTGCGCCCGGCCGCTCTGCAGCCCTGCTGGCGGCGCAGCCCGGCCGACGGATGCTCCGGCGAACAGGCGCTCCAGCTCACGGCCGCTCCCGCTCATTACAGCCACAGGTAACCTCGCCCCTGGCTAACGCACGCTCCAGGCAGCGGACACCCCATCTCCTTCCAGCTCCTCCTTGCCACAGTTCTGGCTAGCTGAAGCTCCAGCTCTGCACCGAAGCTCCGCTTGATTTCGGCTCCTTCTCCTTACCAGCTCCAGCTATTTGCAACAGTTTGGGCTTTGGACAAGGTCGGAAAGCAGTCACTGTCAGAACTTGAATATTACTATTAAACATCACCGCTGTACCCTGTGGAAATACCGATTAATTAGTTTGTATGATTAAGTACTTCAGAACTCTTCTCAGCAGCATACAAAGAAGAGCTGGGCTCCAAGAGGGCGTGCGGGGTCTGAAATGCACCCTTCCCCCCCAGAGACCACCTCAGACCTCGAGTCTGGCCCGGGGCACGCCGGCCTCCCGAACTTTGGGGTCCGACGCGACCAGACCCCCACCTCCAGGGAGGGTCCGTGCACCCTGCCCACCCTCCGCTTTCCCCCGCAGCCCCCAATGCCCTCCCACCCCCCTGCCCAAACAGCCAAACCGGCTTCTGCTTTGGGCCCCCAAACCAGCTCCCATTCCTGAGCCCACAAACCCACCTGCTCAGCCTGTTCTCGAGGCCCAAAAACGCAGCGCTTCACCTCTGCTCCTCAGCCCAAAAACACACCACTTGGTCCCCTCTGGCAGGTCCCGAAAACGCACGACTCCAGCTGTTTCCGAGCCCCAAAATCAGCCACGGGAGCCTCTTTTCAAGCCCCAGGAACACAAGACCAGCTCTCCATTTGCAGGCCCCACACCAGCTCACCCTCTCTGCTTTCCGACCCCTTTGCGGTCCCCATGCGTGATGCTGCGGGGTGGGGGGAGCGCAGCCACCCCACAGCCCTGCACCCCCAGGGCCACACACGCAGTTTTGGGGAGCGCTTGGGCGCTGCGGAGGGCCCGGCCCCACACCTCTGCGGGGCCGCACCAGCACAGGCAGGGCATCGCTTTAGTGCGGCTGCTTCCGGCTTGCTTTCTCCAGCACCGGCTTGGGGGGCCGGGCCCACACCCCAAACGCCCCCAGCGCCAAGCACCCCCGCGGGGAGCCAGGCCCAGCCGCCTCCAGGAACCCCCGCCGGCCGCAGCCGCGGCCCTTCCCCGCCACTCCGGCCACCGCCACCCGCCTGGCGCCGCAGGAGCCCCCCGGGCCGCCGCTGCCCGACCTGCGCCGGGAGCGGCAGCGGCTGCCCAGCCCCAACAAGCAGCACCCGAGAGCCGCGTGGGGCTGCCCCTACTCCCCCCGCTCGCACACGGACTCGGCCCCAAAACCCCCCGACAAACCCCAGGACAGCGCTCGGCCCGGGGCTGCTTTTTCCCCCGCCAGTCCCAAGAGAACAGGGCCTGCACCCACCCGCGGAGGCCCCGCCCGGGGGGTCCCACGGCCACGGCCCGCCGCGCCCGCAGCCCCAGAACGCGCCCGCGCCGCCGCCGCCCCATTTAAGCGCCGCCCGGGCGGGAGCAGCCGCGTTCGGGCCGTCTCTGCCGCTCGGGGCTTGTTCTTTCTCCTGCCGGAGGCTCCGGGGCGGTTCTCGTCCCTTTTTCGCTCTGACGCCTCGGGCCGAGCCGGTCCTATTCCTCTGGGCTACCGGTGGTGCCTGCTCGGTGCCGGGCCCTGCCCTGCCCACCGGGGCCGAGTGCTGTTCTCCACCCGACCGCGAGAAGCCGTCCCGGGGCTTCCTCGGTGTGTCTGGCCCCATCCCATGCGGAACTGGGGAGAGCTGGGAGCGAGTGCAGACCCCCGGGGCAGGGGTTGCCCCAGCCCTGCCGAGGATCCCATCCCGCCGCTGCCTCTGCCTGCCCCCCCAGACCTTCCCCCTGCCCTGCACGGGGGCACACACACGGTACCCGTGGGACATCCCCAGGGAGCCACGGGGCTGAGCTGCCCTCAGTACAGGAGGCAGGCCGGGGGAGAGGTGAGGCGAGGGTGACAAGCACGGGGAGCCGCGGGAGAGGAAGGTGATGTTGGTTTCCCATTTCCCCAACAGGCTGATTCTCCCCTGGCACCGAGTCACCCCCATTTCCCACACATTACAGCCCCCCGATGCGAGCCCCGGGGCCAGAGGAGCCATGCGTGTAGTGACAAGGATGGGGACACCGGCCCTGGTGCCCCATCCCCTCCCAGCAGTTCTCCCAGGCCGGCACCATGAACCCCTGCTGGGGCAGGCAGCTCGTACCCGGGGGGGTCAGTAACTGTGACGGGGCAGCCCCGGCCTCGGGCTCTGGCTGAGGCCCGGCACCCGCTCCTGGCTGGGTTTCTCTCGCTTCTTGGGAATCCGGCAGCCAACGAGGCCAGGGGATGCTGCGTCGCTGCTTGTCGCCATCCAGATGCTGGGCTTTGGCCGAGGAGGTGCTGTGCTGTTGGAAACGCTGGCTCCTCAGACCTGCTGCTGGGGACATTGTAGTCCGTCAGTTGCCTGGACCTCCCGGTGCTTTTTCTTGGTCCCAGAGGTAATCGTCCATGGTAATAACGCTGGCACAAAAGCGTGCAGTGGGGCACACGCTGCGCTGCGGATCCGTCGGTGCTGTTAACGATGCAGTTGGAAACACAGGCGTTTGGGTGTGAAGGTGAGGGTGCTGCGGCGTGGTTGCAGGAGGCTCCGTTACAGGTCCTGTGCCCGAAGCGAACAGCTCGGGTTCGTGTCTCTGCCCGCTCGTGGCAGCTGCTGGTGCTCCTGCACCGTGTGACGGTTCTGCTCGGGTGGCTGTCCTGGTTTTGGCTGGGATAGAGTTAATTTTCTTCCTAGTAGCTGGTATAGTGCTGTGTTTTGGATTTAGTATGAGAATAAAGTTTATAACACACGGATGTTTTAGTTGTTACTGAGAAATGCTTACACTGGTCAAGGGCTTTTCAGCTTCACCTGCTCTGCCGGGCGCACGAGAAACTGGGAGGGGGCACAGCCAGGACAGCTGACCCCAACTGGCCCAAGGGCTATTCCATACCATATGGCATCATGCTCAGTATAGAAACCGGGGGGAGTTGGCCGGGGGGGAGGGATCGCTGCTGGGGGACTGGCTGGGCATCGGTCAGCGGGTGGTGAGGGGTTGTATCGCTTGTTTTTTTGTTGTTTTTCCCTGGGTTTTGTTCCTCTCTCTCTCATTCGCTCTCTCTCATTGTTTTCCTTCTCATGACAATTTATTATTATTATTTTATTTCAATTATTAAACTGTTCTTATCTCAACCCACGAGTTTCCTTACTTTTGCTCTTCCGATTCTCTCCCCCATCCCACCGGGGGTGAGTGAGCGAGCGGCTGCGTGGTGCTGAGCTGCCGGCTGGGGCTAAACCACGACAGCCCTTTTTGGTGCCCAACACGGGGCACGAGGGGTTGAGATAATGACAGTTCTGACCAGAGTGTGTTAAAACAAATTTGTTATAAGCGTTTATTATATTAGTTCAGTAGTCGCTGGTCACAATGTCAATTTACTTGTTCTCAGAGTTGTGTTCTGTAACACCTTACTTGCCGTACATGCTCTTTATCGGTCTCTGCGTGCAGTTTATCACCTCTGGAAGATGGATTAAAGCCATCACTTTGCTGCACTGGGTAACACTGGCTTATGCTGTGATAAAATTGTTGTTCATGAAATGGATCTCATCATTGTACTCAGCATTGCCATCACCTCTGTGCCTCGGGAGCCATTTATGGGAAATTATTGATAATTACACTTTTCACCTTTTCTCCTCAGAGAGCTAACCTATGGGGGAGAGACCTTCCTCCATCTTCCCCTTCCTCTCTAGGCTAACTACAATAGCTTTTGAGAATTTTTAATATCCTTGGGATGTTCAAACCAGCATGCTCCTATTGCTATGTCTGAATGTGTTTCAGGCCTTGTTTAAGGTTAAACAACTATTTAAGAACACCATCCAGAGATCTGCCCCAAGGCTGGATAGCTATGAGTGGCAGGGTGCGTGGGATAGTATGGGCAAGTACCTAGGACAGTGGGCACCTCCAGTGTTTTGGAACTTCACCCCTGAACAGGTGCGGAATCCCAAAAAACTAGTAAAATATTTGGAAAAAGTATGCTGTCACCCTGGCAACTCCAGAGAGACACAAATCACTGCAACATGCTGGGGCCTGGCCCATGCCCACCGAGCCCTGTTCAACACTAGTCAGTACCCTCAAGGGGAAGAGGTCTCTGGATCTGATGACAAAACAACAGGCACCGTGGCTGCGCTGGCACCCCTGGCGACAGATGATGCGGTTGAACCATGGAGCCAACCCGTGTCGGTGTCAGTCACCCCATACACAAGAAGAAATCTTGGAGGCGAAAGTCAGCTCATTTGGAAGGGGAGGACGAAAAAGCAGAGGGCCATCACAAGGAGAGGCGGAGGAAGAGCAAGAACTCATGGACGAGACAGAAACCGCCCGATCCCTATCCCTGAGTGAGCTGCGAGATATGCAAAAAGATTTTGGCCGTCGTCCAGGCGAGCACGTTGTCACCTGGCTGCTCCGATGCTGGGATAACGGGGCCAGTAGCCTGGAATTAGAGGGTGAGGAAGCCAAACAGCTGGATTCCGTTCTAGGGAAGGGGGCACTGACAAAGCGATTGGAAAAGGGGAACCAGCCCGCAGCCTCTGGAGGTGACTCCTGCCAGCTATGAAGGAAAGATAGCCCTTCAAGGAAGATGTTGTGTATCGCCCAGGCAAATGGACCACCATGGAGAGGTATCCAGTACCTGAGGGAATTAGCCATGCTGGAGGTGGATTAAGGTGACCGGAACAACGAGCAGTTATCCAAAGATCCAGATGAAGTCCAGTGCACACGACCCACGTGGCGGAAGTTGGCACGGAGCGCACCAGCGTCGTGTGCCAACTCATTGGCAACACTGACCTGGAAAGATAGAGGGGGACCAACGGTGGATGAAGCAGCTAGCCAGCTCCAGGAATACAAAGAAAGTCTCTCTTCCTCCCTCATCTCAGCTGTGGAGAAACTGTCCCAGAAGGTCCAGCAACTCGAAGAGGACAGGTCCTACTTTCTACCTATACGGACCAGCATCTCAGCTATTAGGAGTCAGCGCTCTTCTGCTCAAGGCAGAGGAGATAGAGGGTACGCACCACGGGCCTCCCTGTGGTTTCACCTGCGTGACCACGGAGAGGACATGAGGAAGTGGGATGGAAAACCTACCTCGACCCTAGAGGCACGGGTACGTGAGTTGCAAGGAAAAACATTCACACAAGGGGGTTCTTCCAGGAAAATTGCTGCTCCGGTTTCCAGTCGGCAGTTCCCCAGACAGGGCAGAAGGGCTGATCTTATTCCTGATTTTAATGAAGGAACTCCTGACTCGTATTTACAAGAAGTGGGTAATGAACACTATGGCCAGGACTAGGGGGGCCCTGCCTCCGGCCAGGTGGAGGAAAGGGACAACCGGGTTTACTGGGCTGTGTGGATTCGATGGCCTGGCTCATCAGACCCACAGGAGTATGAGGCTTTAGCAGACACCGGTGCACAGTGTACCCTGATGCCATCAAGCCGTACAGGGGCAGAACCCATCTGTATTTGTGGAGTGACAGGGGGATCCCAACAACTGACTGTATTGGAGGCCGAAGTGAGCCTAACTGGGAATGAGTGGCAAAAGCCCCCCATTGTGACTGGCCCGGAGGCTCCGTGCATCCTTGGCACTGACTGCCTCAGGAGAGGGTATTTCAAGGACCCAAAAGGGTGCCGGTGGGCTTTTGGTATAGCTGCCTTGGAGAGGGAGGAATCAAGGCATCCGGGACTCCCAAGGCATCCAGCCCTGGGAGCTGGATAAATAAATAAATAAACCATAAATAAACCAGGACTCCTCTGAGGCATCTCCAAAATGCTTTGGTCCTCCATGGAGACAACTGAATTTCACAGGAAGCAGCCCCAGACTTTTCCAAGGTAGCTACCCAAAGTGTTTTGTGTATGCTGGAGTCGGGTCCCTGCCCTGTAGCTCTCTGGGACTCCTCTCAGGCATGTCCAGGAGCATTTGGGTTTCTTCTGGAGACTGGTGAATTCCTGGGGAGCAGCCCCTGACTCGTCTAAGGTAGCTACCTGAAGAGCATTGTGTGTGTTAGGGAAGGTCCATGCCAGGTAGCTCTCTGGGAAATCACCCAGCCATCTCCAGGAGTCTTTTGCCCTCCTCTGGATATGGATGAATTCCCAAGTAGCAGCCCTAGACTCCTCCAAGGTAGCTACCCAAGGCTTTTTATCGATGTTGGAGGCAGGTCCATTCCTGGTAGCTGTCCGGGACCCCTCCCAGGCAGCTCTGGAACATTTTGGCCTCCCCTGGAGACAGCTGAAGTTTGCAGGTAAGAGTCCCAGCCTCCTCCAAGGAAGCCACCCAAGCAGTTTTGTGTATTTGGGAGGCAGGTCCATGCCCTTAGGTCTCTGGGATAACTACCAGGCAGAATTGGATTGTTTTGGCCATTCCTGGATACAGCTCATGTCTCAGGTAGCAGCCCCAGACTCCTAGGTAGCTACATGAAAAGTAGGTCACATTGGAAGCAGGTCCATTCCTGTTAGCTCCCCAGGACTCCTCTCAGAAATCTCCACAAGCATTTCGGTTACTTCTGGAGACAAGTGAATGCCTAGGTAGCAGGCCCAGAGTCTTCTAAGTTCTCTCTCTGAAGGCCATTGTGTTTGTTGGGGGAAGGTCCATGCCTGGTGGGTTTTTGGGAATTCTCCCAGGCAGCTCTGGAATATTTTCACCTGCTCTGGAGACAGCTGAATTTTGTAGGTTGCAGCCCAAGACTCCTCCAGGGAAGCCACCCAAGGAATTTTATGTATGTTGGAACCAGATCCATGCTCAGTACCTTGCTGGGAGTCCTGCCAGGCACCTTTGGAGTGTTTTGCCCTTCCCTGGAGAAAGCTGAACTTTTGGATAGAAACCGTGTATGACTCCTAGGCAGTTACCTGAAGAGTTTTGTTGATGTTGGCGGCAGGTCCGTGCCTGGTAGCTCCTCAGGACTGGTCCCAGGCATCTCCAGGAGCATTTTGGTTTCTTCTGGAGACAAGTGAATTCCCAGGTAGCAGCTCCAAACTCTTCTAAGGTAGCTACTTGGAGAGCATTGTATATGCTTTGGGAAGGTCCATGCCTGGTAGCTCTCCAGGAATTTTCCCAGGCATCTCCATGAGTGTGTTGGCCTCCCCTGGAGACAGTGGAATTTCACAGGTAGCAGCCCTAAACTCCTCCAAGGTAGCAACCTGAGGTATTTTGTCAATGTTAGAGGCAGGTCCATGCCCGGAAGGTCCTCTGGAGGCCTCCCAGGCACCTCTGGAATGTTTTCACCTCCTCTATAGACAGCTGAATTTTGCAGGTAGCAGCCCCAGACTCCTCCTCCGAAGGCATCCGAGGAGTTTTGTGTATGATGGAGGCAGGTCCATGCTCTGTACCTGCCAGGCATCTTTGGCGTGTTTTGCCCTTCCCTGGACACAGCTGAAGTCCTGGGTAGAAGCCACATATGACTCCTAGGCGGTTACCTGAATGGTTTTATTCATGTTAGAGGCAGTTCGATGCCTGGTTGCATCCAAGTACTGGTCCCAGGCACCTCCAAGAGCATTTTGGTTTCTCCTGGAGACAGTGAATTCCCAGGTAGCAGCCCCAGACTCTCCTAAGGTAGCTACCTGGAGAGCATTGTTTCTGCTGGGGGAAGATCCATTCCAGTTAGGTCTCCAGGAATTCTCCCAGATGCCTGGGTCCCCCCTTGTCCCTCCCCCCAACAGTGGGGTCCCCCCGGTGCTCCCCTGTACCCTGAATCCTTCACCCCAGGATGGGGCAGGGGACCTACAGGGCAGGGAGATCCACAGCCATGAGCAGCCAGTTTCTCCAGGAGAATGCTGTGGGAAACGGTGTCAAGGCTTTACTAAAGTCCAGGTAGACAACATCCACAGCCTTTCCCTTGTCCGCTAAGCGGGTCACCTTGTCATAGAAGGAGATCAGGTTAGTCAAGCAGGACCCACCTTTCATAAAGCCAAGCTGACTGGGCATGATCACCTGGTTGTCCTGTACGTGCTGCGTGATGGCACTCAAGATGATCTGCTCCATAACCTTCCCTGGCACCGAGGTCAGGCTGACAGGCCTGTAGTTCCCCGTGTCCTCCTTCCGGCCCTTCTTGTAGATGGGCGTCACATTTGCTAATCTCCAGTCAATGGGGACCTCCCCGGTGAGCCAGGACTGCTGGTAAAGGATGGAAAGTGGCTTGGTGAGCACTGCCACCAGCTCCCTCAGTACCCTTGGGTGGATCCCATCCAGCCCTATGGACTTGTGTGCGTCTAAATGGTGTAGCAGGTCGCTAACCACTTCCCCTTGGATTATGGGGACTTCATTCTGCTCCCCGTCCCCGTCTTCCAGCTCAGGGGGCTGGGTACCCCGAGAACAGCTGGTTTTACTATTAAAGATTGAGGCAAAGGAGGCATTAAGTACCTCAGCCTTTTCCTCAGCCTTTGTCACTGTGTTTCCCTCCGTGTCCAATAAAGGATGGAGATTCTCCTTAGAGCTCCTTTTGTTGTTCATGTATTTATAGGAGGAACCAGGGGCCTTGGCCGGGAGGAGGAGTGGGAAGATGACAGTGACAAAGAGCTGTCCCAAGGGGAAGACATCACCATCTACAACAGCTGGGTCAACCTGGAGCTCTTCCAGGACCCCCATGCTGGTCCCCAGGAGGGGCCCGGCAGCATGGGCACAGAGGCAGCCCGAGAGGCAGCCGGCAACCTGCAGAGCACGTCCCCTGCCTCGGCGGGTCCCACGGATGCCGAGCCGGCAGCTTCTGCCCTGCCCGGAGCTCCTGAGGAAGAGGGGCACCGCGTGTCTCTCGCTCCCGTGGCACAAGAGGCACCAGCTTCTCCTGTCTTCGGCGCGCAGGCCACAGCAGCACAGGCAGAGCCAGGCGCCTGCCCCACACAGCCCCACAGCCTGCGCCGCGGCTCTGCAGGACGCAGCCCCGTGCATCGTGAGTGAGGTCCTGGGCGAGGTTGTGGCTGTGATCCAGGGACCCAGCCGGCAGCCAGCGGAACAGCAGGACCTGGCACAATGCACAGATGTGGCAATGGCAGCAAGAACACCTGCAGCACCTCAGGCCACCGAGACTCCCTTGTCTGGAGAGCCTCAGGGAGAGGCCAGCACGGCTCTTCTCATCCCAGCGGCATACAAGGATGGAGAAAACATGGCTTCTCCCACGTCTGGAGACCATCAAGGAGAGGCCAGCCCAGCCAGTCTCCCTGGCAGCACAGGAGGATGAAGTGGCTTCTTCGTTGCCTCAAAACCCTCTGGCAGATGCTGGCACACCCCACCTTGCCCCAGCAGCAGATGACGAAGAAGCCAAGGGCTTCTCCCTTGGCACCAAGTGAGCCAGGGCATCCCAAGGCACCGGAGGCAGGCTGCGTGCGGCAGGGAGATGCCTGGTACGCTCTGTGTCATCCCGCTGACATCCCCTCCATCCCCTGCCTGTGCTCTTGCACTCCCTGGCAACACGCAGCCCTCCTCCGGCTGCTGGGACGTCCCCGAGTTGAGTGCCGCCCCGGCGAGGGCAGGCCTGGCCTGGCCATCCAGGCGAGCAGCACCCAGGCCAGGCCGGCAGCACTGGACGCACAGAGGCTGGCCGTGCCCCGGCCACCGCTCCCTGGGGAAAGCCCTCAGCGGCACAGGCAGGCAGGAGCTTGCCCGTTGCCCACCCAGCCCCTCACCTACAGCTCTCGTTCCCCACAGGCGTCGCCGCCCTCCCGCACGCCCCGGCTCAAGGGCGATGGTCCCCCCTCTTCAGGAGGGCGCTGGGGGCTCTGCGCAGGGCTTTCCGCTGTACCTGCACTGCAGGACAGCAAGGGCAGCAGCACCCCGCTGCCAGCGCCAGGGGGTCCCCGGAGATGGCGGCTGGCCCCGAGCCTGCGCAGCATCCAGAGGGAGCGGCACGGGGAGGCACACAAGGGATGGGTGCGTGGAGTTCAGCTGCCCTGAGGACATCGTGCTGCCAGCCTCCGCTTGGCCGTGGGTACTTTCTGAGGCCAATAAAAGTTGACAATTTCCCCCAGTGCTCGTCTGTGCCTGGTCCATCTCAGGGAAACACGGGTGCGGTCGAGGCCCATGCCAGCAGGCAGAACTGGAGAGCCCCTGTGCTCCCCCTTCTCCGGGCTGAGCAGAGCCCACGCCCTCGGCCTCTGCCCGTGCCTCCAGTGCTCCAGCTCCCGGCCAGCTGGGGCCTCCGCTGGCCTCACTCCTCAGTGCCCATGTCTGCCTGGACGCAGGCAGCCCCAGCCCGCACCCAGAGCCCAGGCACGGCCTCCCCTGGGCCCAGCGGCGCAGAGGAAGCCCTTCCCTGCAGTGCTGCCTGTGCCCTGGCTAGCACAGCCCGGGCTGCGGGACTGCCCTCGCTGCCCGGGCACGCTGCCCACCCCGGCCTCCAGGGCCTTTCCCGCAGCCCCTGCTGCTCTCCAGCCCCCCGGCCCCACCTCCTGTGGGGCGTCAGCCCGTCAGCCCATCCCTGGGCCGGTGCTTGCCTTTGCTGGACTTCCTGGGGTCCCCAGCAGCCCATTCCTCTGCCCCAGCCTCCAGCACTGCCACCCCCAGAGCGGGGGCATCCCGCTCCATCCTGGCTGTCAGCGCGATCCCTCGCACGCTCCACCTCCGGAGGAAAGGCACTGAAGAAGAGCAGCCCATGAGGGACCTCCCCAGTAAGCAGCCACCAGCCGGGCTCAGGACGCCAAGCACCACCAATGCCTCCCCTCTCTGCTCAGTCCCACGGCCGGGGGCAATCCCACAGGGCCTCAAGCCTCCCTGGCACCACTGGCCCCACGGAGAGCCCAGCTGGCTCTTCCCAGCCCCCTGCTCCTCCAGCATGTCCCTGGGAACGACATCGAGCAGCGTTTGTGCCAACACCTTCCTGGGGACCGAGCAGCCTGGAGGTTCTCCCACCGCTCCTCCTTGCCTTTCTGGCAGACGGCTCTGGCAGTTGCTCAGATTGCCAGGAGTCTGCCCAGATCAGCAGGCCCTTCCGGAGAGCAGAGCGTGGCCTCACACTGACACGGCCCGGCTCCCCCCAGCCTCGAGGTGCTCCCCAGCCAGTCACACAGCCATTTGGTGAACGGTTTAATTACTACACTGAAAGGACCACTGCCGGCCCGAGCTGGAGTTCACCCGCTGCTCTGCTTGGCCGCCAGTCTCTTGTCTCTCTCCTCAGCAATGGTCAGGCGGATGCCCTTTCCACGGGGCAGGGAGATCCACGGCTTGTTGCCCTGCAGCAAGGGAGAAGCAGCCACTTCACGTCATGAGACCCGGACGGGGCAGAGCTCTCCCTCTCAGGGGGAAAAGCAGCAGAAACCAGCCCCCGCCCATGCTGGGCCATGTACACATGGCCATGGCATTGGCCCAGCAGAAGCCCCTTAGGAAGGTGCCGAAGGTGTACAGGCCCACATCTGCCTTTCAGTCACGCCAATGAAGAAGGCACTTCAGCCAAAACCGAAACACGCCCCTTTCCAACCTGGACAAGAGAGCCCATCAGGGATGATGGCAAGAGAGCAGAGGCATTGAGGGGGAGGGCGCCCTCAGTCAGGGCAGCCGCCCAGGTCACATCAAGACCTGAGCACTGCTCAGCTCCCAACTCTCAGAAGGTTTAAAAAACCAGAGGGCTGCTTCTAGAACACGTCCCCATTCCTCAGTTTACAGATGCTTCCCCTTCCCAGAGCAGTCAGCCTGGAGCAGGCAGAACCACAGGGAGCGGAGCCAGAACTGATGCCAGCACTGGAGCTTCACTGTGTGGGAAGCCAGCGGCGTACCGAAGACACCAACGCCTCTTTGCTTCAGCCAGCAGCCCCCAACAACAGGAGACAACCCACCCGCCTTGTGTCCGCACAGGCTTACTTTGCCAATAACGAAGATGTTGGAGAGCCTGGTGGCAAAGCTATTGCCATTGGCATCCTTCACGTGAACCACGTCAAATGACCCAGGGTGTCTCTCCCGGTTGGTGATCACACCAATACGTCCCAAGTTGGCACCGCCGGTCACCATGCACAGGTTGCCTGGGGTGAAGGAAGAGAAGCGTGACAAGAGCTGGCACAAGGTGCCACGGTGAAGCCCTTCCGCTTGGGCTCTTGGAGGAGCACCGCCGGAAAAGGGCAGGGACAGAGCCGCACTGGCCCACAGAGGGGCCACCAGAGCACCTGGTGGCACCTTGAGGAGCCAAACAGCTCTCTGGCCCCAAGGCCCGTACCAAACATTCCCCACCACCTTCTCGGTTGTGTCAGCACCAAGGAGGCGTTCCCATACCACTTGTCCTGACACTGCACATGGCTCTGCAACTGAAACCTTCTCCCACAGCAAAGAGCCAGGAATCTCCCTACGGCCGCCCAGAGCTTTCCGCTCCTGGCTCCACGAGAGCCAGGCTCAAGCAACCTCTCCACCAGCTCGCTGCTTCTGCCTGGTGCCTGCTTGCTCTCGGAATTGCTCTACGCCAAATGCCTCCCACTGCTGGCACACGGGAGGAATCCCTGCTCCAGCTCCAGGTGGAGATGCGCCAGGGAAACAACCCCTTTCCCAAGGCTGCCACCACTGCCTCTCTAAAGCAAAGATGTCCGGGATTTGTATTTAACTTCCACCCTGGTCTCCACAGTGGGGAAGAGTACAGTAGGGATGCAAGACCTACCTGTGTCAAACTTGATGAAATCTGTGATCTTGCCTGTCTCCAGGTCAATCTGGACTGTATCATTCACCTTGATGAGAGGGTCCGGATAGCGGATGGTGCGGGCATCATGGGTGACCAGATGAGGGATTCCTTTGGTGCCCACAAAGATCTTCCTCACCTTGCACAGCTTGTACTGCACACAAAACCCAACAGTGCTCAGCTGAGGTGGCCAGCGGCACCATGGACCAGGTGACTCTTGTCCCCCGGAGAGCCGCCAGCCACAGCAGGCCTCAGAGCCCAAGCAAAACACCCACTCCAGGGCTCGCGACAGCCCAGGCACCGACTTGCCCAGTTCACTGCCCCAGCACTGCCTCTCGTAGGGCTGCCACGTGGCTATGCTACAGCCCCACCAGAAAACAACCGCGCTTCGGGAACAGCTGCCCACCCCAGGCTTTGGCTTCCCCCCAAACACTGGCTGCATTTTCCCAGGAAAGTCTATGCCAGGGCAGTTTCCTCATTTTGCCCTGAAGCCCGTGGTCACACAGCAAAGGCCCAGGCTGCCTTTTGTCAGGACACGAGAGATCTGTACCCCTACTGCCTTTCATTCCCGACTCCTTCACAGCCACTTTGGGACTCACGGGTCAACACAGGAGTGCTAGCCAGAGGTAAAAGCATATCATGGGGGGAGCGAAGAGGCCCCAGACACACAGACTCACAGCTCAGGCACGCCAACGTGCTTGGGTTAAGGAAACACGTGCGGGAGTCGCTCCCTGACACCCAGGGCCAGAGAGCGGTTTTGTAAACACTTCCATAACAGACCCGGGAAGGAGTTCGAGGCTTCTGCACCACAGGCAGCACCATGTTTCTGATCACTGTTAGCTTGCGGAGCCCTACACAAAGGCTCACCACACCACAGCAGAGCCACCCCCACCCCAAAGCTCCCTGTGAAGGTAACCCAGCCCATGCCAACAGCGGTCATGTCAAGCACCAGACAACGCACCTGCAGTCATCTGGGAGTTGCTCTCACATCACCAAAAGATTTCCCCCCGCCAAAGGCTTTGTACCCCAAGCCTGAAGGCCCTGATCTTCTCAAGGGTGGCACGGACTCAGCTCTCAGGGAAGGGAGCCAACAGCTCCCATTCAGGAGATGCCGAAGAGGAAACACCGCCCCGACCAAACCCAACTGGGCCCACGCTTACGCCAAGCTGAAGCCCCTCACCTTGGCCTCTTCAGCTGTGATGCGGTGAACAGCAAACCGGCCCTTGGTATCATACACCAAGCGGAAATGCTCGCCTGTCTTCTCAATGCTGATGACATCTGATTTCCGAGAGGGAAATAAAATAGCAGCTGTTATCAGCTACATTACCCAACTCTGTAACTCAGCACGAAGCTCAGGTTTAAGAAGAACTAGGGACTGCTGAACAATGCTTCAGGCGTGAATGACGAGGTAGGCACTATCTCCTCTTGACCACAGACTCACATCTCTTACTGTGATACAGGGCAAATTAGCAAAAATAGCCAAAGGCTTTAGTCTGAACACCAATTTACGCATATGCAAGCAGGCAGTTATAGGCTACAGGTATCTGGCTTTGGTATTCATTGCGGTGCATGACTCCAAACTAAATAACAGATGCTTATATTACCTTTTCTTCAACTCCACCGGGAAAGCATCTTTTTCCCCCAAATCGTGCCAGCCTCACAAATAATCCCTCCCCCCTCCTCCCAGTGCAGCAGAGCTGCCTGAGGTACCTGCCCCAGCCCTCTCCGCTCACCCATGAAGCCTGCAGGGTAGGTGATGTCTGTGCGGACTTTGCCATCTATCTTGATGAACCTCTGCATGCAGATCTTCTTGACCTCATCTCCTGTCAGGGCATACTTCAGCCTGTTCCGCAGGAAGATGATGAGTGGAAGACACTCCCTCAGCTTGTGAGGGCCTGTTGATGGACGGGGTGCCTGCAAACAGAACCTTTCTGCTGGGTGCTCAAGCACAACAGCAGCATCGACTGTCCCCAGAGGAAGAATGCTACCACCCTGACAGCTCTCGCAGCAGCACCCGAGGACAGCTGCAGGAGGCCTAACCACTAAAGAGGCAGTGATAGGCTGCAGATATCTTTTCTTGGTATTCACAGCACCCTTCCCCCAAGTCTTGCCAGCCTCACCAAACACTGTCCCCAACACAGTACAACCATCTACTGACCCACCCCAGCGAAGGAAAAACACCACAAGCAGGTCAAGAGAGCAGCCAACTATCCCACTGCCATACCCCTTGCCAACGGGGAGACACAAAAGCTGTTCACAAAGCCCCTCAGAGAAAGCAGCCCCTTCTCCCCTGCACTGCCCACCTGCCCCAGCTCACCGCCAGCCCCCGAGCAGCGCGCCTGAGCACCCCCGTGGTGAGACTGCGGAGCCGCCTGGGCCCGCAGAGAGCGGGAAAGGCCGCTGCCGCGGGCAGCCCGGCCCCGGCCCCGGCCCCATCCCCAACCCCAACCCAACTCCGGCCCGCACTCACGAAGACGCCCGTCAGCTTGTCCAGCATCCAGTGCTTGGGCGCAGCCACGCGCTTCAGGTGCTTCTTGGGGCCGCGGGCCTACGGGACGGGACAGGACGCGTTACGGGCCGCCGCCGCCGCCGGGCCCAGCCCCCCCAGCCCCCCCCTCCCCGGACCCCCAGGCTCCCGCCCCAGCCCGGCCCTAGCGGCAGGCTCCCTCCCACGCCCCTCGACGCGGCGGCAGCCCGCGGCGGGCGGTGGATGGCAGCGGATGGCGGCGGGGAGCAGCCGCGCCGAGCTCTCACCATGGCTGCGCTCCGCCGGGAAAGGGCCGCTGCTTCCGGTCCGCCGCTGATATCCGCGGGCGCGGCGGCCGCGCCGCGGGGCGCCCCCTGCCGGCCCGGAGGTCCAGCGCCGCCCGGTGCCAGGGCGGCAGGGTGCGCGGCCCCCCGCCGCGGGACAGGCTCGGCGCTGCCCGCCGTGCCCTGCTGACGCGCTGCCCACGGGAGGGGAGGGGGCAGGGTCTGGGCAGCCCCCAGCAGCGAGGTGGGGTGCCCCGTCCCCTCCCCGCTGCAAGCGGCCTCGACGGGACGGGGGCACCCCGCTGCCGGCAGCGGGCGGCCGTGTCCGTGCCGGGAACGCGCGGGGAGGGAGGGGGTCGCGGGGAGGGTGACCAGATCCCTGCCGGCCCTCGCCGGTGCCGTGGGACAGCCCCCCACGTTGTGCCCCTACGGTTTGGGAGAGGGTGTCGGGGGTGGCGCATCCCCCCCTCCCTCTGGGGCGGGCCTCGGGGGGCTTCGGAGACTCCGGCTACCCCGGCTGCCTCGGGAGCCGAGCCGGGGGGGACACGCGTGCCGGGCCACCGCCCTCCCCTCGCCCACGGCCCCTCCCGGGGTGGAGCTGGGCCCCCACGCAGCCCCCCGAACCCGACTGCGGGCCTGAGCGCCCGCTCCTGACGGCAGCTCGGGGGCCAGCGGTCCCCGCCTGGGCGCCCCGGGGAGGCTGGCGTGTCCCCCCGGGGAACCGGGGTCCCCGGGGCACCCCCAGTCCCCCGCGCCCCGCCAGGCAGCCGAGCGGAGCGGCCCCGCACCGGGCGGCCCCCGGCGCGTCTCCGCAGCGTCGCTCCCGCAGCAGGGCGCGGGCGCGACCGGGGTCCCGTCCTCGGGGGTGACGGGCTGGGGACGCGGCGCAGGCGGCAGCCCTGGCGCCACCGTAAAGCCGGGAGGCGCGGGAGCTGCGGGGGGCAGATCCTCCTCCCACCCCGGGCCGCTTCCCACGGGGCCCCCGCGGAGATGGGCCCCCTTGCCCCCCCGCCAGCCCCAGCGCTGAGCTGGACAGGGAAAGGGGCACAGCCGGGGCACAACCGTCCTGCCAGGCTTTATTCGACGGCAGCTTGAGACCTCCGCCGGCCTGGCCCCCGCCGGGCGGCTCCGCGCTGGGGGCGGGCAGCGCGGCCCCGCCCCTTCTCCAGCCCCGAGGGCGGCCCCGGCCCGGCCCCGGCCCCGCTGCGAGCGCTGCCCGCCGGCCGGCAGCGCCGGTCTTCGCCTCCCGCGGGGCAGCCGGGGCGCTCCCCGCGCCCGGCGGCACCGGGCCGCGGGCCCGCGGCGGGATGGGGCGACGCGGGAGCCCCCCCCCCCCCCCCCCCGGCCCCCGCCCCAGCCGCCTCCAGCCTCAGCAGCCGGCCGGCAGGTCCGCGGGGAAGTCGAACTCGTGGTGGCCGAGCCAGAGCTCGGGCAGCTCGTCCGCCCTGTCGAGGCCGAGCTCCAACACCAGCGCCCTGAGCACCTCCTCGTCCACCGGGTCCGAGTCGATGATGCCGGGGCCGGCGGCCGGGGGCGGGCGGCTGCCCGCGCCCCGCGGCTGCGCCCCCGAGCCCCAGCCGGGCGCCGAGCCGGGCTCCTGCGGGCGCCGGGCCCCCCCCGCGGCGCGGTGCCGGCCGTTCAGCTTCCGGCGGTGCGCGCGGGCCAGGAGGCGGGGACCCGCCTGCGGGGCCAAGGGGGCGGCGGGGGCCGGCGGAGCCCCCCCCGCGGCGGCCGGCGGCTCCCCGGCCCCGGTGCCGGAGGGGTAGCGCAGGGTGGCCGCCACCTCGCGGTCCTTCGTGCCCCGGGGCGGGGACCGCAGCGAGCTCATCTCCTCCGGGGCCTGCGGGGACACGGCGGCGCTCAGCGGGGCGCGGGCTGCCCGCCCCCCCCCCCTCCGGGCGGATGGGGCCCGGCGGGGTCCCCAGCCCGGGGGGGAGCTGAAGCTGGAGCTGGAGCGGGGCGGGGAGCGGCGTCCCGGCTCCCCCCGCGCTTACCTGGGCGGCCCCGCTCCCCGCTCGGCTCCGCTCCCCGCACGGCCCGGGCAGCCGCCGCCGCCGCCGGATTTATAGCGGCCCCGGTGCGGCCGGGCCGCGGGGAAAGGCGAAGCGGAGCGGGGCCGGCGGGCGGACGGGGCGGGCTGGGAGGGACGGGACGAGGCGGGACGGCCCCCGGGGGCGGTGCCGACACCGCCTGCCCCGCCGGCCCCCGGCCGGACCCCCGTGCCCCCCGCTCCAGGCTGGGTCCCTCCGAGTCCTCCCCGTTCAGGCCGGGACCCGCCATGTCACTCCATCCAGGCTGGCACCTCCCACGCTTCCCCATCCAGCCTGCCCACCCCCAACCCTCCCATGTTCTCCCAACTGCCTCCCAACCTCTTGGGTGGGAACCCCCATGCCCCCCCCATCCAGGCTGGGACCCTCCATGCCTCCCCCCATCCAGGCTGGGACACACTTGTAACACCTATGCAGGGTGGGGGAGAAGAGGGTTCAGCTGGTGCCAGTGGCGAGGGTGACGTGGGCTGGTGCCCTCAACCAGCCAGAGCAGGATTTGGGTGTGAGGGGGTCTGTTGAGGGGGCACTGGGGGTACCCCCAAGCCTTTGTCCCACCTTTTGCACTTTTCTTGCTGCACTTGTTCTCTCTGCATTCAGGGATGTGGACAGAGATGGCGGAAGGGGTGCTTTAGCCCGTGCCTCAGTTTCCCCAGCTGTCTGTGGGTGGGCAACCTGCCTGGTTTGGGGTGCCATATCCCTACAGGCCCATTCCTGGGTGCAGCTCTCCCTGCGCCCCACCTAAACCCCACGTAGTGCCACAATGTTTGACAAGGGGGGGTTTCCTATTGTTTGTTTCCCCAGTTGCGCTCCTGAAGCAGCTCCCGCAGCTCGCAGGGCCGTCTGTGCCTGGTGCGGGGACAGAGCACCCCGAGGCGGGTCAGCCAGCCAGCTCCTCTGCTCTCTCATACCCCACTTTTCTCCCGGCTGAACGACCCCCAGGGCTGACGTCTCCCCTGGGCACGGAGAGCCTTTGCTGTGCCAGCGGCAGCGCCAGCCTCCTGCCAGCGGTCACCGCACCAAGGCCAGTCTCCCCCACCCCACCGCAGCAGGTGCCGGGGCGACATGGAGGGAAGCAGGGAGGGGGTCAGGAGTCGCTCCACGGGGACATGAGAGCCACGTCCAGCTGAACTCCCTCCACGCTGGATTTCCTGTTGTTTGGATCGGCAGTGAAAAACAAGAGATGAAAACAAAGCCAGGCCAGGCTGGGAGTCCCTTCGTCTTGCTATTTATTCCAGCGTAATCTAATTAAAGCAACAGGAAATATGCTTTCCCACGGCGACTGGACATCCTTAAAAAGAAACAGCACAAATAAAAGCTCCACAGGCCAGGTGAAGGAGGGGACAAGGGCAGCAGAGGCCAGGCTCCGCAGACCGAGGCACCGGGAGGGATCTGCCCCAGGTATCTGCGCGCCTGCGCCCTCGCTGAGATGCCTTGCTGAGATGCCGAGCGGCAGCTCCCATGGGGCGCTGGAGCATCTGAAGGTTCATCTGAGATCTCCCGGGACAGGAGCTGCCACCCTGCCCTGCATGTCTCTCGACACTCTGGGGAGCACCCCCCGGGTCTGGCCCCTCTGCACAGGTTTTCAGGAGCCCACCCATCGCCCTGGCGGGTGCCCGCGCTGCCTCACGCGATGGGGCTGGAAGGAACGGTCACAAATGCAACTGCAGATCTTTGCTTTCCAGCGCTGGTTGGACCTCCGCTGAACGCGTGAAGTGCTATGGAAAAGAGCACTGGCAAGCCAGGGTGGGAGCAGGAAGAAAGGAAAGGGCTGGAGGATTATTTCAAATACTTTATTTTTTAAAAATTCCCAGTTAAAAACACAACGGCCATGCCTTTCTGTGGGTAAGAGGCACAGCCTGTGCCCCAGGCTCTCAGCACCGCTTCCCGGGTGGGCAGCTCAGAGGCCGTGCCCCTGCCAGGAAGGCAATGCGGCACCGGGCTCCGGGCTGGGGAGGGTTCACAGCTCTGAGCAGCCCCTCTCTTAAAAAACATTTAAAACCAGTTGTGAGAATAAACTCTGCCATGTTAAAAAAGGAAAGAGAAAGGAGCAAGGGAGGCTCTGCCGGCACTGGAAGGCTGTGGCTGGAGGGCCCACACTCCTGCCTGGGGAGAGCCACGGTGCTCGTGGTGTGCAGCAGCTTTTCTTCTTTAAAGAGAAAAAAATCAACCAACCAACAGTAATTTCTTCCAAATTTCCCCCGCAGCCACAAATTTCACCAGCTGCTCACATAAACACACCATCTTCCCCATGGGAAATGCTCTTGCGGAAACCTGAGCCTTCCTTCTCCGCTAAACAACATGCTTCAGATTCCCTGCAAATAAAAGGAGGCAGAAAAGGATATTTCCACTGATATTTCAGCCTGATGGAGTGGCCTGGCCCGGGGCAGGGGTGCCACCCCTATGCCTGATGGACCAGGCAGTGATACAGGAATCCCAGCCTCAGCGCAGACCCCAGTCCCCGCTGGCCCCTCGCTCCCCTCGCAGAGGCTGCTGCCCCCCTCTGAGCCAGACTTGGGGAACTACCGAAGGGAGACCCTGCCACCGCTTCCACTACGATTTTCTCCTGCAGGCTGATCGCTGGTTCCAGATTCATGGGCCACCACCGGCGGGGCACAGGCTCACTCTCTGCTGCCTTGTCCCTCCTCCGGGCTGGATGCACTGCCAGGAGTGCACAGCACAGGTCCTTCCCTTCCAGCTCTGGAGCGATGCTGTTCCTCCTCCCCTCCCAGACCGATCACGCAGTTGTGATCAGGCGGCAGACCGAACATTCCCAAAGAAGTGTTTCAACAGACCCACACCGAAGTCGCCCATCTCCCCAGGACAGGCACAGACCAGTCCTGCAGGTCTGCACCTCGTCCCAGGCAGCAGTCCCTCACACAGCCTTGGGGACAACTGCCCGAACGTGATCCAGGTGAGGCTGGTAGTGTGCCATGTTACAAGCCCACTTCAGCAACCATGGAGTCTAACCACTGGCCTTTTATTCACCCCTCTGTAAGACACTAGAAGACATGGCTGTTTTCTGAGTTGCCTCCACTGAGTTGGAGCACCCGTGCTCTCTTGGGAGCAAAGGATGGGAACTTTGCTCCAGCGTAAATCACTGCCTCAGAGAAAAGACTTGTGCCAGGGCTGACTGTGTGCCAGGGATATTTTTGCATTGCAGGGTTCACTCTCTAACTGACAAGCTCCAACCAAACTTGCATGAAGGAGGACGTGAGCTTACGGCATAAACATGCAGAACTTGGACTGTTGATGAAACAAATGGTGATTTAAACCAAAGAGGCAGAGGCAGGTAAAATACTCTATGTCAGGCTTGTAACGGGTGATGAGCGTATGCGTGGGAAGTGGTAGCTTACCAAGCTGTGGTAACGGGACTGTCAGCAACTGGGAAGCATGTCTAGGAGTCAAAACTAGGCTGGGGACTGGAGAGGCTGGGGAAAAACTAGGCTGGGGAACTGAAAAGCTAGCCATGGTGCAGGGGAAGGGCTAAATCCATGAGCTCTCCTCTCCTGAACTCAGACACTGTGGTATGAAAGGGAATGAAAACCATGCATCAGAAGCAGCTGGAACATATCCCCCTGAAAGCATCTGCTTCTCATTCAGCCCTACACAGCCTCCAGGTCCTCCTGCATCCAAACGTTAACCCCCAGCTCCAGGCAGTCAACGAAGAGATTTCTCTCTTACTGACAGGGTAATCCCAGCCATGGTACCTTCCCTGGCTGCGACCTGGGCTCACAGCCCCAGCTTTTTCTGCCTAGGTTTAATTAGCTGCCCTCCTCCGTAGGAAGCCTCTGTGTGGGCACACGTGTCTGAGGCTGATGACACCCACAACCACGTCCAGCAAGCGTTTCATCTCATTGAATGAATCACAGAATCACAGAAGGGTTTGGGTTGGGAGGGACCTTTGAAGACCATCTAGTCCAACCCTCCTGCCACGGGCAGGGACATCTTTCACCAGGTGAGGTTGCTCAAAGCCCCGTCCAACCCGACCTTGAACACTTCCAGTGATGAGGCATCCACAGCTTCTCTGGGCAGCCTGCTCCAGTGTCTCACCACCCTCATCGTAAAGGATTTCCTCTCTATGTCCAACCTAAACCTACCCTCGTTCAGTTAAAAGCCATTGCCCCTTGTCCTGTCGCTACAGGCCTTGGTAAAAAGTCTCCCTCCGCCTTTCTTAGGAGCTCCCTTTATATACTGCAAGGCCGCAATAAGGTCTCCCCGTGGAGCCTTCTCTTCTCCCGGCTGAAGAGCCCCAACTCTCTCAGCCTTTCTTCCTAGCAGAGGGGTTCCAGCCCTCGGACCATTTCCGTGGCCTCCTCTGGACCCGCTCCAACAGCTCCGTGTCCTCCTGGTGCTGGGGACCCCCGAGCTGGAGGCAGTGCTCCAGGGGGTCTCAGCAGAGCGGAGCAGAGGGGCAGAATCCCCTCCCTCGACCCGCTGGCCACGCTGCGGGTGACGCGCCCAGGACACAGTTGGCCTTCTGGGCTGTGAGCGCACGTTGCTGGCTCACGTCCAGTTTTTCATCCACCAGCACCCCCAAGTCTTTCTCTGCAGGGCTGCTCTCAACCCATCCATCCCCCAGCCTGTATTGATACCGGCGGTTGCCAACTCTTCCAGCCTGTCAAGGTCCCTCTGGATGGTACCCCTTCCCTCGAGTGTGTCAACTGCACCACTCAGCTCGGTGTCATCTGCAAACTTGCTGAGGGTGCACTCAATCCCACTGTCATGTCATTAATAAAGACAGTATCAGTCCCGAGTGCAGACCTGAGGGACACCACTCGTTACCGATTTCCACTTGGACATTGACTGCAACTATTCGGATGCGCCCATCCAGCCGATTCCTTATCCTTCTAACACTCCATCTATCAAATCTATATCTCCAGTTCAGAGACAAAGATGCTGCGCAGGACCATGTCAAAGGCCTTACAAAAGTCCAGGTAGCTGACATCAATTGCTCTTCCCTTATCCAACAGGTGAGTCGGGCACGATTTGCCTTTTGTGAAGCCACGTTGGCTGTCTCTAATCACCTCCCTGTCATTCATATGCCTTGACAGCTTCCAGGAGGATCAGCTCTATGATCTTACTGGGCACAGAGGTGAGGCTGACTGGTTTGTAGTTCCCAGGGTCCTCCTTTCTACCTTTTTTTAAAAATAGGCATGATGTTCCCCCTTTTCCAGTCACTGGGGACTTCACCTGACTGCCATGACTTTTCAAATATGATGATGATTGTATTGTTCAAGTATGACCTCTCATCACAACTGGCTGTTTATTTGCAGTGTCACCAACTCTTTACAAACCTGACCTTACTTTTAAAAAAACTCCTCTTAACAAGGTAACAGAAGCATAACCCAAGCCACTACCAGGCATGTTGTGGCCATCTGTCAGGAAGATTTCAATAAGAACTGACTTTAATTTAGGCTGTCTGTGAGATAAGGTTTAAAGAGTTTGGGCACATGGCTCCTATTAAACTAGTCCATTCGCAAGGACTCATCTTGTGCAGGGTCATGCATTTCCTACGGGCCACACCAGGCTGGCCAGAACAGTCCATCTCCCCCAGGACCCACTCACTGCCTGCTGCTTTCCCACAAGGCTTCCAGATGTGGCCAGGGAGAGGGTGGGGGCCTCCCAGCTTGTGCTTGCTCTCGCCTGACATCTCTCCTATAAGCCCCTGCCTTCCTCAGCAGGCTTCAGGAGCCGGTGCTGGCAGAAGGGATGGACAGAAGTGCCATGGCAGCCCGAAGTCTCCTTCCTTCCCCTGCACTGTCTCCAAGGAGTTGCAGTTCCAAAGCACCAACCACAAGCCATGAACTGAGATCCCAGTCCACCAGGCCATTCCTCATTTTGACTGCTGCATGGTGGGACAGGACAGAGGAGATGATCATCTGCTCCTCAAGCTTCTCTAATGAACCCGACCATCAGCAACTCCTTGTCCTCTGCATAATGGATTTCCAGAACAGTGGCTGTCCCCAGGACAATGCTCTGCTGAGTTGGCAGCAATATCCTCTTGACTTTGCAGGGGCCCCTTTCTCCCAAAATGCTTTCAGCCCTACCAAGACAGTGGACCCTGCAATCTTTTCTCAATGCCCAGTGCAGATGTGTGCCCACTGCTTTGTATCAACAGGCACTGCTGTCATGCCAACCTGCTCCACCACCTCTTGTGATTTCTGTGTAAGATGCTGAAAATAGATCCCCTGTAAAGATCCAGCTGACTTTGACTGGTTTTTTTAATCCTTTACTCTTTGCTTCCTTCTTCCAAATCCGTGGATGTGAAAGTCTCAGTGGCACACGGACTTGATACATTTCCAACTTGGCCTAAGGAGTCTCAGCTCTTGGTTTAATGCTGTTATAAGCTAGGTACTCTGGCACTTAAGAAATAATGGAATAGAAACTCCTATTTTTTCTCCTAAAAGGAGCTGGGACATCTTTCTCATTTCAACTTTGGGAACTGCAGCAAGTTCTCAGAGTTTATAAAACTGCTGCTGGGTCCAATTCATCCCAGATGAAGATGTGCTGCTTGTAGAGATGGAGCAGACTAAGGCCCTTCAGGTTGGAAGAGAGATGGTGGTGGAAGTGCAATATGGGTCTGTGAAATCACGGACTGGCATTGGGAAGGTGAAGAGGAACCAGTTACTTGCTGTTTCTCATTTACAAGAACAATGTAAAGGCACTCAGCGAAACTACCCAACACCAAGTTTTACACAAAAGAAAGTAGTCTTCCACATGCCAACCATGACACTCACTGCTGTGGACACCCAAAGTCTAAACAGCTCTGGAAAAGGAATAGAGGAATTAATGGAGGACAGGTTCCTTGGTGGATCTCTAATGTGCATCCAGCAACAATGCCTGGCTTGGGAAGCCCCAAAACCACCACATCCAAGAAGCTGGGTAAAGATACCAGGAAAAAGATATATAAAACCAACCGCCATGCTTCTCTTAGAAATGCAGATTTACAGACACATTTACTCTACGCTTACAGATACACCTACTGAGCCTACTGTACCTCCCCGTAGTGAGCTACATATCCTCCTGGCTTTAGTAATCACCCTTGCATTCAGTGACGTTTTTACTAAACATCAAGAAGTTAACATAAGAAGAATGGGTTCTTCAGACACATGAGCAGTAAGCAGAAGCCCAGGGAAGACATAGGCCCATTGCTGACAAGGGCAGGGAAACCAATGATTAATAATGCTGACAAGACAGAGGTTCTCAATACCTTCTCTACCTCTGTCTTTACCGGCATAGCTGGACTCCAGATCACAGGAACACGTGCCTACAACAATGCACGTGTCCACCCACCCAGCAGGGATGGGTGGTCTGTGACCTCTTGCAAAGGTTCAACCCGCATAAATCCATGTTAAGAGAAGTGGCTGACGTTGTTGCAAGGCCACTGTCCATAATATTTGAAAAGTCATGGAGATCAGGGGATATCCCTGATTACTGGAAGAGGGCAACTGTCACCCCCATCTACAAGGAGGGCCCAAAAGAGGACCCAGGAAACTACAGGCACATTAGTCTTAGTTCAATTCCTTGGACAGTCATGGAACGAGTCCCCCTAAAAACTGTTAACAAACCAAATGAAGCAGGTGACTGGGAAAAGCCAGCACGGCTTTACCAAGGGCAAATCATGCCAGGCTGATCTGGTTATCTTCTACAACAAGATGACATCTTCTGTCGACATGGCGAGAGCAGTGGATGTTGGTTACCTGGATTTCAGCAAAGCTTTTGACACCTTCCCACAGCCTCCTCCTGGACAAACTGGCAAGATGCAGATTGGACGGGTGGTCTGTAAAGTGGGCAGGGAGGGAATTGGCTCATAGGCAGCACACAGAGGGTGGTGATCAATGGTTTTTACTCAGGCTGGCAGCCTGTCACAAGTGGGATCCCCCAGGGATCAATACTGGGCCCCCCCAGCGTTCAACATCTTCATAAATGATCTGGATGACGGGACTGAAAGCAACCTCACCAAGTTTGCTGATGACACCAAAATGGGTGCCGAGGTGGACACATCAGAAGGAAGAGCCATCTCACAGAGACCCGGACACGCTGGAAGCGCGAACTAACAAGAACAGTATGAAGTTTAACAAAGACAAGGGCAACGTCCTGCACCTGGGACAAAATAACCAACGAGCCCCGTTCAGGCTAGGATCTGCGTGGCCGGGGAGCAGCCTTGCTGAAAGGGACCTGGGGTCCTGGTGGACAGCAAGCTGAACGTGATCCAGCAGTGTGCCGCTGCAGCAACGAAGGCAAATTGGATCCTGGGCAGTATCTGCAGGGGCATTACTAGCAGAGATAGAGACGGGATCATCCCACTCTACTCAGCGCTTGTCAGCCACACCTGCAGTACTGTGTCCAGGTCTGGTCCCCACAAATCAAAAAAGACATGGACAGCCTGGAGACTGGTCCAAAGGAGGGCCACAAAGATGATCAAAGGGCTGGAGAACCTGCCCTATGAGGAAAGGCTGATGGAGTTGGGTCTTTTCTCCCTGGAGAAGAGAAGGCTCGGGGGGACCTCATCACAGTATTCCAGTACTTGAAGGGCAGCTACAGAGAGGACAGAGGCTCTCTCTTCACAAGGAGCCAACGGAGAGGACAAGGGGCAACGGGTATGAGTTGCACCAGGAGAGGTTTCACTTCCTTATAAGAAAGAAATTTTTTACAGTGAGAACAACCACTGGAACAACCTCCCCAGGGATGTGGTAGAGTCCCCATTGCCAGAGGTTTTCAAGATGTGACTGGGCAGGGTGCTAGATAATCTCATCTAGGCTCCCTTTCCCACAAAAGGTTGGCCCAGGTGATCTTTTAAGCCCCTTGCAGCCTGGGCTGTTCTATGATTCTAATAAGGACAAGGCCCCATGCTCCTCTGCCCAGCCAGAGGAAAGGCAATGGCAACTTTTGCTAACAGGGACCCACAGCTCTTGGCTGATGTGCTACTAACACCGAGAATCCCAAGTGAAGCAGGAGACAGATGATGCTGTACACAATGAGCAGTCAAGTGAATGTGGTTCATCTTTCTAGTCAGCGAGAAAGACTCCAACAGGCTTTCCTGAAGTCCTCTCTAAAAAGACCTGTAAGCCTGAAGTAGGAGTGTTGGCTTGGACAACTCACCTTTGACAGAGTTAAGAATTTCTTGAATTCTCTGTGGCTCATTGCGGTCTGGTCTGCAGCTCGGTGTGATCTCCAGCACGTAATCAGGACCATACTCCGTGAAGAACTGCAGGGAAGAGGAGAGGAGAGGAGAAGAGAGGAGAGGAGAGTCAGCAGAGAGGTCTCTGGCTGGCTGAGGCTGGCGGAAGGGCTCCCTATGGGTACCTGTTTGTAAAAAGGCAAAAACATTCTCCCCGTCTGAGGGGCACGTGTAGCTTAACTACATCAAAGAGGTGCTTCTGCAGCATCCGTGCCCACCTGAAGTTTGCAACTGCTACCAATTCAAGGGCTTGGGAAGCAGAGCTCAGCGGTGCAGCCAAAAGCAGTCTCATGTCTATCCCAATGCTTTATTTGGGAAAGCTGTTGACACTCATTTTAAACATGGTTACCTGCAAACCTGATTTTTTAATGAACAGAATTCAAGTGCTGCCTATGAGATATCCTTCCTTTTGGCTCCCTGCCTCACCTTGCAGAGTGCTGCATTGACATGACTGTGAAACAGCTGGAAGGAGAAAAATCAGTGCGCTTCAAGGTTAATAATGTGTCTTTCCTGGCTGAGTGCTCCAATAGTGCGCAGCTGAGCCTGAATAAGAAAGTCTGCAGTATGTGGGCTCTACATAGTAACGCAGAATCACAAATTGTTGCCAGCAGTTTTATTTCACAAGCACACAGCACACCAGGGTTAAAAATTCAGCAGTGAAGTTGCAATCGGTCCTGTTGCTACCCCTAGAGAGCTTCACCCCATGGAGAGCTACTCCAGACTTAAAGCTATTGTACAAAAGATTGGGAAATTCACAGCATTATAGCCTCCCCAGTGATTAATGATGCACAGGGCTGGGGTTTTCTTTAAGGGTGAGATTGGAGGTGGTAGATCTGGCAACCCAAGACCTACATCTCTGCACTAGCAGGGGCAATGAGGGCTTCTCCAAGCAGACCTCAACATGCCAGTACTGACGAGGAAAATGAAGCGGCTCCCGAATGCTGCAGGTTACAGTCCAGCATTTGAAAGCAAACCTGAAACCACGCTGGGTTTACCAGCCTGTGAACTGCAGTGTTAAGGAGCTGCCCGCTCTGTAAGTACATCAGCTATTCACACAGAACGGGCAAGGCAGCTGGGTCAGGGCAGGCAACGTGCTGCCTGTCCTGCTGCCTGCCAGCCTTTTTTGTGGGCCAACACAATATGCCACTGAAAAGGGAGTAAAAGGCAGATTTTAACAGCTGCACCAGTTCATTTGTGCCGTGGTCAGTCACTGTAGACCCAGCCAGCTGATTTAAAAAAAGGAAAAATCTTTCCTTTTTAGCGAGTCAGGGTTTTGACCTATGCTTTCAATGCTGTGAGAATGAGATCCCATCTGTCTCCCAAACCAACATGGGGCAGCAGGAAGCTGCAGTACGTTGTGGCTGCTCTTAGCTCATTAAAAAATTATCGTAACTATTCAGATCAGAGATGGACCCAGGGCCAGCACGAATGGGAGCCCTACGCAGCTGTATTGTGCAGCATGGGAGCACATACGTAGCTCATTAGCAGGCTAGCCCTCTTTCTTCCAAGCTTCTCCATGGTCAGCCCAAGGACTGATGTATATTTTCCAAGCAGGCTATTTTCACAGTTTTCTTAAGTAATCTCCTCTATAGCTAAACATTTTCCTTTCCTCACCTCTGCCTGGAGATTGCTTTGGAAAGCCCCTGCTGAAATACTGACACGAGAGGAGAACACTGACATTTTTCCTGCTTAGAAAGACTGAAAACAGCTACAGCAGAAGCAGCCAACATGTTTTGGGAAGTCCTCAGTAAGAGCTGGTGCCTCTAGTCTGGTTTGAGCTTGCCCTTGTAGTGTGAACAGGAGACAGCTACTCCCAGAGCATGCAGGCTCTACTGGCCAAGCCCACTGACTCCACAAACCAAGCACGCTGGTTTATTTGCAGGAAAAAAGGAAATACACACAAAATCTTGACTGCAGCATCCGTGGAAGAGCACACGGAAAACGCACACCTCTCAGTAACTGGTCTCGGCTGTACAACCTGTTGGTTACGCAGGCAGTGGCACAGCGGACTTTGTACAGCGGGTCTAGCACATCCAACCTGGGAAACAACGAGGCACAGTTAATCCTGACGAAGGCATAATTCCGCACTTCCGCATCCTCTGATTTCTGTGGCACCAAGTGAAACAGAGCACCAACACAGCTTCATGCAACTGTTTTTCAAAGTCTATGTTAAAGGGCAAAAATACCTCGACTTCTGCACTGATGTGGTTTACGGCAGTTGAGAAGCTTTTGGTATTAAATACCTAATATCCTGTAGAGCAGCTCCATGTGCTGCGCCACCCAGTATGGGTTGCAGAGCGCAGTCATGCAGAAGAGCTTGGGGCCGGCTGAGTTTCACACCGTCCACCAGAAAGCAGGTCAGCAGGGCAAGCCTGGTAAATCTTGAACGGGCTTATCCAAGAGCTCTGAAGCAGGCGCTCTGAAGCAAACAGCCCCAGCTGTTCAACACGTTCCTACCCCTCTACCACAGGTTCCTGCGCAGGTGGCAGGAGAAAATATGTGTCCGGTCACCCCCGGTCACAGACTGAGACACAAGGGCTGAGACACAAACCGGCAGGGCACAGGGGCAGCGGCAGGAGCCCCTGCCCGCTTCTGCTGCCGTGCGCCGGTGGCAGGATGGCCAGGCAGGCAGGTAAGGACAGGACCACCTCTCATGGCCGCAGCTAGAGGTGCTTCTTGTCTCTGAGGAAGCACTAACAAAAGAAATTCTTTCAACCACTCATCAATTGACAAAAGCAACAAGCAGCACCTAGGAATTGGCTGAGTTTTGACCCATCACAGCGACCGAGAGAGACAAATCCACCAAAACAAACCAATAACGTTGACTTTCTCTTTGAGGTGGGAGGCTTAAGCCTTAATATTTCTGAAGACAGTACAAAAGAGCCATTTGTACAAGCATCTTGTATCCACTTTCTTGCAGCCTAGAGGGGGTTCAAGAGGTGGTTTTCAGTGCTTCAGAAAAGACTCATTCTGTTTCTTCATCTCTCAGAACAAGGAGGATGTTACAAGCAAGCAAGCTCATGCTTCAGCAACAACAAAATGCCTGCACTACTCACTCATCCATTTATTTGTAGCAGGGGAAAACATTTCTTTTTCATCCCTGAAAAAAACCTGTCATTTTCAGGGATGAAAATGCCCGTGTTGAGAACCGAGACTCACAAGGAAAGCTAAAAACCCTCTCCTTAATCAGCAGCTCACCTGGAAACTCACAACCATTCCCTTTTAAAACTCAGGCATGCCAAAACTGAGAGAATCACAAATGTCGGATGAGCAATCCTAAAGCCCTGAGCAGGCCAAAAGAAGCGGAAGTTTAAACCAGAGGGAGGCATACCTGGGACTGCAAATCCCTTCCCTCCGGTCAGCGGGGTATCCCAGAGAAAGGAGCAGCGCCCCGTGTAGCAGCGTGGCTGCCGAGCGCTTTGATGGTCTGAAAGAGGGTGGGACTAATGGTTCAGGAGATGGGAATGAGGAATGACTGCAGGGACAGAAGTGTTGGAGGAAGAAAAGAGTAGGCATAGAGGCCAGGAAAAAGGGTGAGAAATTGAGAAAGGAAAAGGCAAAGAGGAGAAATGACAAAAAAAAAAAAAGGCTAAAACAATAATGTTCTTAAAGGGGAAGGATACTTTCTGCTGAATAACACCAGATCTGACAACAAGTACTATGCCAATAGCAAAAAATTAGGTATCTTAAAGCCTGGTACGAACAGTTCGTTGGTGGACACTGCTGCAGGAGGACCATGACCCACTGCACCGTCAGCACTGGATGTTCAAGGAAATTCTATGCTGGTCCTTCCAGACATCCTAAGCCTAAGCACCGTTACACTGCTGCTCAGTCAAATGCTTCCTGGATCTCAAGCCCACAGCCATCTTGTTTTCAAGCCCTTCTCTACAAACTCATGCACAAAAAAGAACCACCAAAAGACCTCCATGTTTCTGAATACTGACTTTCTTTCACAGTAACTTGATTCCAAGACCTGGAGCTGTAAAGAACATCCCCAAACCCCTCAGTGCTGGAAGAGAAGCAAAGTGCTACATATAAGTGGGTAGAATTTGGCCTGTCATCACTGAAAAAGCATGCCAAACCAGGCTGATGGAGAGAAATACATCGAGAGCAGCACAACCCAGCCACTTCACAGCAAGGCGCTTCAGCAATGACCTATCCTAGGCCAGGCACTCTCACGAGTTTCCTTCAGGAGGCGAGCAGAGCCCCGGGGTTGTACAGCAGGAAAGCAGTGCCTGGACTGCCTTCGAGCTGCTCACAGTCAGGAATTCTGCACTGATCTCAAAAAGCTGACTGGTCTGACAGCTCCGTTTCCAGGTTTCATGTTAATCAGAATGGGAATTCCTATTTAAAGCAAAGCAAACACAAAATCAGGAAGTACCAACCTTTGTTTCTGTGCGCAGGCACTGATAAGCTATTAAGCCATTAGCAGTTCTTTGCCAGAAGCAGCAGAAAAAAAACTGGGAATCTGACAAAAAGACGTCAGCCCTGTGTGCACACAAATACATCCATACACATACACAGAAAGCACACGCTGTTTCCCCTTCAGGTTATCTCCTAGCTGTGTACATATTTCATAGCCACTAGCCTCCGAACCAATTCCCCTCCTTCATGACTTTTCTCCCTGCCAAATCTGCTTCCACCAGTTTACCTTAAATATTCCAACCCATCCCAACAGCACAATGCAGGCAGCCTGGAGCATCTCGTGGAAAGATTATAGAGGTTAAAATATACTTAGAGAAGCACTCTGAAAATATGCAAAACCAGTCAGCTGTAGCTTCTCTGGGATTTTCTGTTACAAAGCTCTGCAGGATTAATGCAAGGTGAGGGCATCTCATTCTCATTCACGGAGAAACAGGCTGCCCCACAAAGTGCTAGCCTGGAACTTGCACTAGCAGCAAGGTGAGGAACTACGTTACCTTTGACTAGTTCCATCTAAGGGGGAAAAAAAGCCTTCTCTAAATGCAATGACTCACGGAGTGAGAGAAGGGAACAGAAGAATTCCCATCAAAGTGAAGGGCCCCATACCGAATACATAGTAAGACACTCCTTCCCCTGAAAATCTGAGGTCCATAAGGTTTAAACTAACTTGTCAAGTCAAAAATCCAGGTGTGAACATCACATGGGAATGTGCCTCGTCCAGGCTCTGGAACAAGGCAATAGCAAAGCACTGCCTGGCATCCAACTACTCTCTGTCATGCTCTGATGCAAGATGAGCCTGCTAGAAAACACAGAAAGTGCATTTTAAGTTCAGTAAATGGCAGAGCAAGATGGGCTATGGCTCCCAAGGATGGTGTACAAGTATTCTTCCAAACCGTGTCCTCCAAAACCCATATTTGCCATCAACCATCTTCCTGTCTTCTGCTCAGCAAAGATCCGTCTTCCAGATAGCTTTGTTGTAAAGCAGAGCCACGAAGAGAAGCCAGAGAGCAAAAGGTCCTTGATGACTTTGGATGTCAACTCCCAAGCTGGCTCATGCCTTCTACAGGCAGCTTGCAAAGAGCTGTTTCACTTCAACAGATTCAGGTCCCCTCGCGGAAAGCGCAGGAGTGCAAGAGCAGCAAGTTGCTTCCTGGAGCGCTCAGCGGGCCGGCATGTGTATTCCCATCTGTACCCAAGGCAGCTGGTAGAGACGCTGCACTGAACTGCACACCCTGCCTGCATCCAGCAGCAAACCTGCCCCATGGCTGGGAGCCTTTTCCCTTGGCAAAGGTGGAGAACGGAAGCTTCATCTTAACTTTGTCCAAGCCCTCAACAAGGCGAGAGCCCATCTTAAGGATGCAGAGCAGGATAAAGCTTGCTTTTGTTTACCGAGGCTTTCCTAGTTCACTCCGTGGCTTTTTAAACACAGCCAAGTCTTGATGTGCCCCTCTCCGTGCTTCAGCGGAAGCCCGAGGACATGCAGCCATCCCCACACCCAAGCTGAAACGCAGCCAGGCAGAAGGAGGGCCCCAGACGCACTGCACAACACACAGACACCCTCGAGGGAACGTGGAGGACATCTGCATCCTGGGCGCTGAATCGCTTTATGGAGTTTGCCTTCTCCACATACACCCAGACAAGCACTCCCATGGCATCTCAGAGTTCAGAGCCCCCAGCCAAACCTCCGCTGTTCTCGCCTGGATGTTAAGTGTGTGGGGCCATGTGCTGCCACGCTCATATGCGGCTCTTCAGCGTGAAGGGGCTGGCAAGCAGTGGCACAAGAAGCCAGGGTTTTATGCCCTTGAACAGCAGAGAGGCCTCAGGAAGCCAGGCCTGAGATTTTTCTCCCCATCAGCACCTGCACAGGGAGCTGCATCAGCACACTCTCACTGTGCTCTCCGCAGTGACCTCTCCTCAGACCTCAAGCACCAGCATTTCTTGTAGTTGCCTCATTACAGAGGCACCTCCCTCTGCTAAGGACCTACGTGCACGCGCTGTTGGACATGGATATTTCTGACTGTGCTGTGTCCCAAAGACAGTGTTCAGCAGCAGGCTTCCAGGAGAGACTGGTACCTGTACATACCTTGCAGATTTCGTCAGAAATCAGACTTGTTTCAGTGCTCCTGAGAAGCAGGAGGTTCCCAGCCCTGGAGGAGCACTCTTTCCTGGGGGAGAAGCACAACACGATCCAGTACAAGCTGTCCCACGCTGGCCTTAAGGCAGGGCTTGCACATCCACTCAAGGGTGAGAGGCTAGTAGATCTCAAACTCCTGCTCTCGTGCATGCCAAAGCCCATGCCATCCATCACCAGAAGACAGAGCAACGTGCTGAACAGCTGAACCACAGGAAGCCCCAACGTGGGGAGTACGCAGGTACCTGGCAGGGACTCCCCCATGAATTTCGTCAACCAGGTGGGATTCCCATGTCAAGGGGAATAGACTCACCAGGCACAGATTAATGCACGCAAAGGCTGGGACATAAGAGAGGTGGAGACTGGAGTTGCTAAAACAAGGGTTAGGAAGAAGACACGCACGCTGGCCCTCACATGCTCAGGCTGCGTTTTTCCATCTGGCCCCTCCTGGTCCCAGGTTCTAACCATCACATCCAACACAAGACCAGTCTTTTCACAGCTTCATTGGTTTATCAGCCTTGGCTATTAATTTCCCACTGACAAGTAAACAGATCCAGCTGGCAATGTTTCCAGTTGACTGTTCTTCCTCCATGAGTGACAAGACTTTGGAGGACCATGGACAGAAGGAGGAGTTATTGGTTTGAGTAAAGCAGCCACCAGGCTGCAATCTCTGCTGAAAGCCCACAAGAGCAGGATCAGGCAGTTTGGTCTGTGTGGAGAGGAGCAAGCCTGGGGACAGCATCCAAATCAAAAGGCAACATTAGCTGCAGCGAAGATAAGCCTACAACTGCTTGGGATCTGCCATGGCTTCTGATCTCATCGAAAACAGGACAAACAATAAGAAGGATGTCAGCTTCACTGCAGATCACCTGTGGCTGTCCAACTGCAGCAAGGTTCCTGCCTCCTGCCCATGGCAGTGTCACCGTGTTAAAAGGAACTTGCATTTACTTAAGTACCCAAATCTAGACCGGATCAAGAGGGGATTTTGTACCTGAGCTTCAACAGAGCTTTCCACCCTTGGAAAACAATTTTTCTCCTCTCCAAGCCAGCGTGGTCTTCAGAAACCATGTCAAAGAAGGTGTTCATTTGTCTCTACCTCAGAGACAGCAACCCCAACCCCAATTTTCTTCTCTTCTAAGAGAAATTCAGGCACTGACCCAAACCACTGTCAAGCAACCAAGTGCAAATCAGCTGGAGAAATCACTCCCAGGTTTGCTGCACATCTGCACTGCTTCCCATTTTATTTTAAAGTATGAAAAAGACTTAAGCTATAAACCCAAAGACGCAGTTTCCAATGAGAATGAAAGCTGGCCAGAAAGGCTTTACCAAGGAAGAAAGGATGGGAAGAACCAAGTTTTTGTACTGCAAGAGGAGCTCCTGGAGTCTCTAGCTGGGAGGTCTAAGCCCCGAGAGTTAGGTAAGAACAGCCTGGTGGCACTGGGGATACTGGGACAAAAACAAACTGAGGGAACCAAGCAGAAAATCTGAGCATTTCCTGTGACGGAAATCTTTTTGAAAGTGGAAATTTTCCTAAAGGAAGTGGTGGAAGCCCAACTGCTTCCATTATCTCAAACCAGATAAAGCCCTTGAGCATAAACAAAAGGGAACATTCCTGTACTGGGTGCCAGTTTACTTTGAAAGGGGAGTTTTGATATCTAAAAGTAATTATTTTTTTCCACGTCCAGTTTTCATGAACCAAGCAATTTTCTAATTAATTTATTTTTTAAAATGAAAGTCCTGGTAACTGTTACTAGCCCAATATACCCCCTCATAGGTGTCTTTTAGCAATCCTCTCACACAGAAGAACCCCACCACGTTTTCTCCATGCAGTAAGACTTGCACGCCGTAATACATAGGCTAGGGGGCAACAGGCAGGGATAACCTACCCACGACACCCCAGCTGTTGAAGAGCATCCAAAAGACAGAAAGCTCGGACGATGCAGATGGAAACTGCTGCATGCACGTGCATTCTATCCATTACAGGGGTACAGACCTTTGCGTCACCTGAAAGCTCGGTGCCATGGACACTGGGCCTGTAATCCTCGTTCAACGAGGTGGATGAACTCGCTCCAGGTAACTCAAGCTGAGGTGGCAGAGCAGGCTCTCAGGTGTAACGCCTCTGGCTCATTTACGGTAGGCAGGATTTTAATGAAGAACGGTGGGATTAAAGCCCCTACCCCTTTAGTGTTGCCCCACGCAAGGTGCATATTGGATCGCATCTTGGCATACAACCAGGCATCCCCGCCTCGCTCCAAGCCAGAGGGTCAGCCATTTCAGCCCTGTCAAGTACTGGATGGAGAGCAAGGGATTACAGAAACCAAAAGGATGGCCCCAGACGTGCCACCCTGGAGAAACAGCTACCCCCTTTCCTGCGTGCACTCGGCAAGTCCCGTAAAGCACACTGTGCACAGCCAGTCGCTAGCCTTGTGCTCTTCCTTTTGCCCAGGGTCTCGCTTGACCAGGACAGGAGAAGTGTGAACGCCCACAGCTGCCCCCAGGACCAGTTTAAACATGTAAGTAGCACAATTATGCTGAATCCTCTCACAAACCAAGCCTTACATGTTACCAACGGGACAAACACAGAGACAGTAGGATACTTCTTGGCCATACATCACAGAAAACAGGAAGAGCACCCAGAGAAATTCTGTGTTCGCACTGTTCTTTGTATTTGTCCCCCTGCATCTGCTATCAACTACTGCAGCGGAGAGGAGACAGACAGACTGACAGCTTCCTGGACAATACTGGTCACTTGACATGGTGAAGGAGGTACCATCCTCCAGACTGCACATTCCCATGCTATTTAAGACCATCACAACACATCAAGCGAGCAAAGTCCAGCGTCCAGGCCAAGGGAGAAAGAGAAGCACTTGCCGTGGACATAACCATGACACAACTGTTTCTTGCAGCACATGGGAAAAAAAATCTCAGATGCATGGGTCTGCAAGAGAGAAAGCTCTTGTGGGCTGGGAAGGGGAAACAGCTTTTGCTACAGAGGGCTCAACTTAACTTCTCAATTCTCTTCAGCTCTGTGGAATAGCTGTTGCCTTTTGGGAATCACCGTCTGCCAGGCCAGGCGCCCAGCTCAACGCTAGCTGCGTGGCCAGCAGACACTGGAACGTGACCCAGCGCACAGGCGAGAACCAACAAAAGGGCTTCACTTACAATCAGGGCTTTGTGACAGCTTCACCACCACCACCCCCCCACCCCACCCCAAAATGCAAATTGTCCCATTGCCTGCCCCAGGCCCCTCGCATTCCCTCAGAAAGGCCCGGCCTCCTGTTCGCTCACTTCTGGGAGCAGCAGTGGGAGTCGGTGGAGTGGGGAGCGGAGCGGAGGTTGCTCCGCAGGTACAAAGTGCTTTTTGTTCCCTTGACAGGGCTGAGCTGCTGCTTCTCCTGCTTCTAACCCTCCTGGGGTCCCCGGGAGAAAGGGCAGGGGCAGTTCAGGAACGCGACTGTGTTCAGTTTGCGGTATCCTAGCAGGGCCACAGCTTGCCTCTTTGATCCCTGGCCACGAAAAGCACATAAAAGATTGAATTCAAGAATGAAGACCTTTACAAACTGGCCTACAGGGACTTTGTCTGCCCCAGGACCTCCTCCCACAGTAGCAGTGCCCTCTATTGTCACCACCCCCTGTGCCGGTCACTGGCCAACGGTCCCTTTCCACTCAGCTGCCAACACCTCCCTCCCCAACACATCGCACTCAAAAAGTGCCCTGAAAGCATCACTCTGGGGCCCCAACACCGGGCTCACGGCTGCCTGGATATACACAGCCAGTATCGCATGCAAAACACCCGATTCCTGCAAGCGCAGCCGGAGCGCACAAGCACACAGAGGTAAAATCTCCCCAGCCGGGTGCCAAACAGAGCAAGGTTTACCTCCTCCCCAGTAAATACCCTTCAGGAGGGCAGCAGGCAGCAGCCAGGAGGCCGGGGCTGAGAGCACGCTGCTCTGCCTGATGAGCCAGGGCCCGTCAGGCCACCTCGCTCACACCGCACACGAGGATGCCCTGCTCCCTCGGCCTTCCTTGTTTTGTAAATCCCACAAAAATCACACCTTACAAAAAGATTTCAACATCGTTTATGAAAGTGTTTCACACTAGTTTATTGATGCTTCGTTCCATTTCCTCGTGTCCTATCGCTGGTCACCAGAGAGAGGAGATCAGCATCTCCCTCTCCGCTGCCCTCCTTGAGGAAGTCGTAGACTGCGATGAGGTCCCCCTCAGCCTTCTCTTCTCCAGGCTGAACAAACCAAGCGACCCCAGCAGCTCCTCCTAAGTCTTATGGACGCCCATGGCCCACTAAGACACCCAGGGACATCAGTCTTATGCTCTGGGTTTCCTCCAACCCTGCCCTCCTTCCTCCACTCCTGCTCAAAGTCTGTTAATATTACCTTCTCTGGTTTGTGAGCGTTTTTGGGGGGACTAAACAAGGCTAATGAGACTTTATAAACATCTCATTTAGCACGCCCAAGACAGAGCACAAGTGCACACAAGCACCGTGGATCAGCAAAGCCATTCAAAGCACACACACTCCGTCTGATTTGGGCGGCAGACATTCAGATGCCGATTCAGCACCGCACGCTGCGCCGCGCTGTCTGTAGCGTTACGCTGTGTGTAGCGGTGCGAGAGCAAACGTGGGCCGATGTACCCCGCGGCTGCTGGGCACGGCTTCCCAGGCTCAGGGCGAGCTGCTAACCTAACTCTTCAGTGGGCAAAGCTGGGACATCTGCTTCAATGCAAATGGCCTCGCTGCATCCAACATGAAAACACAAGAGGGGCCCTTACGCCTGGGCAAGTAAATACCATGCTCAGCATTATGAAATAATCCAGTTTAGGAGGAGGGAGGGGGCAGGTAACTGCATCAGTTATATTAAAGAAAACAAAGACGATCCTTCAATGTTTTTGTCAAGACAGTTGGTTTCAGAAATTGTTGATCTCGGTTGTGGTTCAAGAGCTAAAAAACACAGATCAACGCTGATGGGAAGCAGCAAGAAAACATTTAAAACTGATAAAGGAAATCCTTTGAAAAACTGTAAACATCAGCCTGTGGCTCTGGCTTTCGGAGTACTTGTTGATACAAACTGCTTAATGCATTTCAGAACAGGATTATAAATGTAAATGAAAAATAGCATCTGGTGCCATTAGTGAGGCTAGAAATGAAGCTCTTGATCTCCTGCCAGAGGAGGCGAGCTGGAACCCCTCTAGGAGAGGCAAAAACTTCACACCTGACCGCAGACGCACACCTTCCCGACTGTGAAGCAGACCACAGTGGCCACTCGCAGGCAAAGACACAAGTGTGGCAGCTGGCCTGCGTCTTGGTTCAGTGCAAGCCCTACGCGGCTGCAGGGCATTGCATGCACATGGGTAACATGCTACAGCCCAAAATCTCACCTTCAGCTGCAAAGCAGTCCCAACCACCAGCAAGCTCCGTAGCAGATAATAACGGGATAAACCTATTGACAGGGAATGCTCCTCCCAATGCCTTTTAATTAGCAGTTCACCAATGCCTCAAAGCCAGGGAGCACACATCCATTTGTTCTGCTTAGGAGCAGAGCTGTAACGAGAGGTTCCTATGTCAACCTAAGGGCCATGCCTCGGGACACTTTACCTTGTGCTGTTCAAACACAACTTCACCGCTTCCACCTGCTAACTGAGGGGCCTTGTCCCTGGGGACCTGAACCCCGCTGCAGTTCGCTTACCCACTTCTTCCAGGTCCCTAAAGAGACACAGATTCCCTGAAGGCAGGCTGCTGCTCCCTGCTTACTGACATGAATATCACCATCTTTTAGCTGGTATCTGATCCAGAACCATTCAACTCATGTACCAAGGCTATTTCTTATTACCGAGGTCACTTTGTCACCAAGGTTACTTTATTACCTTTGATGAAGCACATGGCCACAGGCTTTAAAATAATCAGACAACTTATCATATGCCAGTGTCTCCATGCGTTCTTTGTGGACCTGATGTATATTCTAGCAGACCACCGTGGATTTCTGACTTGTTCCCGATTCAGCTCCAGCAAACTCCATTCACCCAAGGGCTTTCTGGCTATGCTGAACCACCACTCCAGCCACTTCACCTGGCATTCAATAAGCACTGCAGATATGCTCCTGATCCTCACCAGCTGCTTTGCTGGCTAACTTCTTCACCTCAGAGATTATTCTTACTAAACCCTCTCCGTGGTGCAGGAGTCAAGATGTGCTTGCTCGTGGCAGGCACTTGGTTTTACGAGCCTGCCACAAAAATTCTCCTATAGGAGCCCAAGTGGGAACAGCAGCACTTGGCGATTGCTTCATCCAAGGCAGCCCACGTTTCCCCTCCCTCCAGCTCATTCCTCTTCAAGTGCCGGGCTGGGCAGATCTCCGGGAACTTGTTCCTCCAGGGTGAACCCTGAGCAGCTTATCTCATCTCTGGGAACAAAACCACAAGCACCGTTTCGCTGCAAGGGGAACTCAAACAGGCCGGCCACCAGCAGCACCACAACTCACAGCCAGCTCAGCTCTGCAGCCCAAGCGCCGGCCAGCCCAGGAGGGGATACAAATTCATAGAATCATAGAATACCAGGTTGGAAGGGACCTCAAGGATCATCTGGTCCAACCTTTCTTGGCAAAAAATTCCTTTGAGAAGGAGCAGCCGGAGCACGCAGGGCCCCACTGTGCACCTTGTGAGATCCTGGAATCAACTCATTCCCACACTGCTCTTATCCTTCAGGGCCCTTGGTGTAGGAATCATTAACACAACAAATAAGCTGTTCAGAGCAACAACAAACAGGCAAAACCTAACCACCTTCAGCAGTTAATTCCTACAGAGGGACCCATCCTTTTCACTTCCCGCATATATGAAAGATCCAGTATTCTTTAAAACCTGTTTCTGCAGAAACCTCGTTAAAGGATCATATTTAAGCACGACACCTCTCAGAAAGTATCTTGTATCTGTAATCACCAGTTTCTATAATGATGAATTTCCAGTTTCAATCCACACAAACACTTTACTTCCTGTTACATACTGGTCTGTGAGATCCTCAGACAAAGGCAAAACCATAATTCTCCTCTGTAGTCACTGCAGGCTTGAACTGCTTTGCACGTGCAGGTTTGTTTCTGTAGGGTCAATAACACCGATCTGCGGTTTGAGACCTATTATGAACCTATAGTTATTCCACCCAAATTTAGTCTAGACTGTGTCCCTCCAACCAGCTGTCTAGCCCTGCTCAAGACTTTAAACACGCCAGCACTGGAACTGAGACAGCTCATATGTGATCATGAACAGCACCTGGCTCCGTGGCCTGCTGCAAGACTGCTGTTCAGAAAACCTTCAACGTTGCACCTGGTCCTCTCTGTAAGTTGATGAAAGTAGGGTTAAAACTTAAAGCCTTGAGAAAGGCCTGGTTCTTTCCTGGCAAAAGTATGTGCACATCCTAAAGAGCTCTTTGAGCAAACAGGTGACTCCCCCTCCCCATCCTCTCTGTAATTATCAGAGACTGGAGTTTATTGGCGCCTGAGATCCCTTGCAAAAAGATGTGGACAGCCTCAGGTTTTGGGAACAAGCATCCACTATGCTGCTAGGACAGTGCATTATTGTTACCGGAGTGTCTCAACAAAACCGTATTGAGCAGCAAGGATGCCGTTTGGATTAGGTAGAATGCCTCAGCTCTTGTGCAAGGAGAAGGGAGGGTTTGTCAAAGCTTTACCTCGTGATCAGGAATCTCGGAGGACAGCGTTCTCCCAAGGATGACCCCAGTCAAGTATGTCCAGCAGCGAGCTGTGTTGGCAAGGTTGTAGCCTCCTGTCTCCAGCAAGAATTGTGATTTTGGAGGGGAAAGAGTGGGGAAAGGGAAGAGAGAGGGAGAGATTTTAGTGGAAGGAACAAATCGCGGAGGCAACATGCGCAGTTTACACTAATTCAGCTTATTTCATCCACTCAAGCTGCCCAAAACCTGCATTTTGCACCTGTTGGCTACACGAGGCCAGGTCTGAATGACGCTGTATGCAAGGGCAGACCTCCCAAACTGAACCCCAGTTACACCCAGCGTGGCACAGGCCAGGCTCCTCCAGCCACCATCTCAGACCCAGCACGAGCACCTGGCCCCGTGCGCTGGGCTCTCTCCTGGCAACAAGGAGGGGTGTTCAAAGGCAACAGGGAGAGAAGTGCAAGGGCAGCAGTGGAGATAGAGGAGGATTCCTGCTTTTTAATGCCAGCCTTCGACCCATAAAGCATAATACACATTCGCTGGTGAGCTCTTCAGCACTGCCATGTTTGAGCAGACAAATATGAAGCTCACTAGTACAACTTGCGACTGCTTTACAAGTAAATGAGATTTCACAGTCAGTATAGTAATGGTCACCTCCATGGTAACAGTACATGAGCCCACAAGGAGAAACTTTAGCTGAAAGCAATCCTGCAAGAGACACAGAAGTAGTGTTTTTCCAGCAAAGATGACTAAAATAGTAAGAGAGAAAACCACTTTGAAAAGAGAGGGAGACCATATTTTTCAACGTTGCCTTCTCTTTGGGTTGGTGGTTTGGTTTTTTGGGGCTTTTTTTGCAAGTATTGACTCCTCCCCCAATTTCCACTTCAAATGCTTCCACAAGCTGCAGTGGTGGGACACTCCTTTGGTATTTTCACGAGTGACAAATAATTGTCCCTCATTTTTTGACAAAAGTTTTGGGGTTTCTTTTTGTCTGAAAGATGCCATCCCCAGCATACCCACAGACATGCCACGGCAAGACTGAACACTCATAACCTTTCCAAAACAAAGTGCATTAGGCACATCAAATTTTAGGCTTAACGTGCTATACCTGATCTCCCAGTCTCAAAAAGGACAACAGCTAGAGCCGATACAGCTCCAGGCACAGAGCTGGGAGGCTCTCCCTGGCATACAAGGGCTTTTGTTGTTCTGAAATGCTGTTGCATAAAGCCTGTCCTGCGCTTTCCCCACTGGCCAAGCAGCTGGTTATGCAGCATGGCAGAGCAAAGTCAGCCTTAGCTTTTGCTGGGTATGAGAGCCCTGCTGTACCGTGCAGGCAGCCAGTCCTTTTCCCAAGCCCCTACTTGAATCCAAACGACATCATTCATTGCCAGATGCCCGAGACAGGTTTGGGAACACAGCATTCACTTTTAAAGAGAAGCGCTGAAGGGCTGATCAGCAGAGATGGGAATCAGAGGTGCCATTGAGAAGCCAGGGTCAGTTCATCAGGGTTAACAGCCTTTGCTCTTCTCCGGAGGAGCCAAGCAGCCTGTAACTCAAGATCTTAGGGTCAGGATTGAGACCTACACCTGTGGGTATCAAGGACTTCAAGTCTGTGTGAAAACAGCACTACGCCACCGAGTGCCCTCCTGACGCTGCCCAGCAGTCACCAGCGAGCCCAAGGGCACACACTCGAGGAAGGGTCGCAGGAGGACAAACCCGTTTCCTTGTGAACAGCAAGACGCACGTGCACTCACCTCCTCCCAGGATGAGAGTTGCTAGCTGCCACTGCAGGACATACTTCAGGCACTTGCCCACTCCCTCGGGTGTCATGTTGAAAGAGCACATGGGATCTCCGGCAATGGTGTCTGCCCCCAGCTGCAGCACAACTGCGTCTGGGTTGAATGCGGCATACACCTCCTTCAGCACGCTGTGGAGAGGAGAAGCGGTGGGGGTTACCACAAACGCAGCTCAGAAGGATGCTGATGGCATGCCCCGGGTCCTTCAGATCCACCAGTGCCTCTCAAGGTTTCTGCATTCTCTGCTCCCACCCGCCTCATACCAGTTACGCTCCCTCCGCTACTCTCCTGCAGTAAGTTTAGCTCTCAAAGCGCTCATCACAAAGCTGATGAAGGCAAAAGCATCACTTGAGAGCACAGCAGAGGGGGATCTAGTCCTGATCAGCTTAGCGGTAGCATCAAACCACAAGTTTACATTGGGCGCCCTGAGCGGAAGGGCTGCAAGTCAAATCCAGGGGCTTTCCTCCCCCGTAAAAGTCGTGGTGAAGAGCAGGGTCTGGTGAATCAACAATCCTAAACTCCCAGACACCTCTCACCAGGCCAGGCCAGGCCAGAGGAAGGCTCTGTCTAGGTTCTCACTCTCCTCTCTCCCATATGGCTCTTGAGGCAGAAATACATTTCCCCTGGCTCTAGTGGATGCTGGGGTGCGGCAGGGCCAGTGTCCTGGAGATAGTTTATTAGAAGTATTCCCTCTTGCAGAAGGCAACTGGGCATGTCAGACGTTTGGCTTTGCTCCAGGAGATTTTTAGTATTACGAACACCACAAATGGAATAATCCTGTTCCCAACACTGTGCTCCAAAGCCCAAAATACAAGGCAAATAATGGAGAAAAACACGTTCCTTTCACAACAGTGTTTTTATTTTGCTAAAGTAGAAACAGATGTGATCCCTGGAATAAACGCTGTTGCCTTGGTTAAGAGAACCTAAGCACCGCCAGTTCTTATTTGATATGCAATTAGAAACCACTGCGGTGCCAAACGAGAGCACTGCTTCCCTGTGACAAAGAGCTTGCATTTACCAGCACTCACCCCAAGAAATTTAGCCAGTCACTGCATCCAGACAAGGAACCCCACTGAGCTCGGTGCAGTCTGCCAAGGCAGACGCATGCAGGGCTGAGGCCATCAGCTCTACAAGCACCACAAATTCACTACTGAAATACAGGCACTGCTGGGAAAAAACTTGACCGGTGATGAGAACAACTCTGGGAAAAAACTCAACCCACCCGAGACCAAATACGTGAGCCTGGGGGAAAACAGGATTTCCATTCAGTATGCATATTTATCCCGGGTATGGCAGCACAGCCTGAACATGCCGAGAGCCTGGCCCCAGCACCTCAAGTACCCAGCAGGGCCAGGTAGCCAACAACTGCTCACACCACTCATGTTTTGACAGCTACCAGGCCACGTTGTCCACACAGTCCCACCAAGATAAGCGAACTGAGGCAGATGGTGAAAATCACAGTGCCAAGCAAAGAGCGGTCAAAGTGGCATAAGCTTCCTCCTTGAAGTGGACCCAAAGTCAGCCTCTCTTCTGCACGTCAAGGATGGGATAGATGAGAGGGGCTTCGACTCTGCCCAAGGCCCACGGTGTACTACCCTTCCCTGGAGTAAGGAGGACTGAACCGGCTTTCTTCAAACACTGTAGGGCCTCTTGACACTGCTGCTGCTGGTGAGGGCTTGCGTTGCCTGCACTCAGAGCTCTGCAAGCACATCTAGCTCCTGTGAGCTGTCTCTGGGTCCCTCTTCCCCCATCTCCCTTGGACACGCTTCTCCACTTTTGCTAGACAGGCAGCTGACACTGGCCAGTTCAAACAGCTCACTTCTTCCCTAGGAAGCTTTACATTCCTCATGGATCCACCAGAAACAGACAGACGCATGTGAAATAACATGGACAGAGGAAGGTTTACCTCTCGCTAGCAAAGACTGGGGGTTCCCTGCCCCCCCCCCCCCATCTCACTGTGCAAGGACAGCCACTTCCACCAAAATGCAATCACTATCACGAGTCCTATTATTTCCCCAATGAAACTCACTTCAGGCCAAGGCTTCCTACTGTTTCTCAGCAAGGTCTCCCAGCAAGGACGGAGAAATCTTTTAGCCCATCCCTGCGGGTTTTTGCTGTCTGCATGAGGAGTTTTAAACAAAGTTCACTCTCTCCCAGGGCTTTTCATTTTCAAAGCACACTGCAGACATTACCTAAACGATAAACATCTCCCTGACACGACAGCATTTGTCTGTAGCTGCTGGGATCTCTGTTAATGCATAAGGGTAGCTTAGGCCCCTTCTTGCCCCACACTGTGCTCAGGAACAGAGCAATGCTTTCTGGTGTTTTAGGAAATCAGCAGAAGGACTGCTCCAGATGTTGACGCACCCTCACACGCATACAGGCTACAAGCTTGAACTGACGATAAAGCCAAACTGACCATGCAGCAGCGAGTAGACCCTTCCACCCATCCTTCCCAGCCCCTTCCTTTGGCTTATGATGGAGCTGCTCTGATCCCACAGTGTGCAGTTTCGGAGAGCTGAACTAGTAGAGAGTTGCTTAGCAGGGTTAGTTTTCTGCTAGGTTAACTCCCTGAGCTGGTTCATGGCAAGGAAAAGAGGGGAAAGGAGTGGGCAGCCAAGGATAAGGCAGTGGGAACGGGACCCTTCTCCCCTTCTGGCAGCATCCCTCAGGGAGACCATCTCAGTCACACCATCAGAGCTCCAAGCCTGTCTGGGAACTCCTGATACACCCCCCTGCTACGGCAGACTAATCCCAGCTAGAAAACTGACTTTGCATCGAGATGCATTACGAGCATGGCAAAGGTCTCTCACCGCCTCACAGCTGCGGGCACAGGAACCTCTGACCTGTGGCAGCTGGCTCCAGCGCGATGGTATCCCCATCACTGCGGCCAGGGCACGGCACGGCCAGCAAGGACCTTGTGGTCTGGGCTGTGCACTCATTCGGCACCTGCAAAGGGGATGTTCTGCCCCCTTTCTGTTCCTGAACTAACAAAGTTCAGGGAAGCCTTCTGAGCAATGCAGGCCCATGAAGACAAGGTGACCTCAGCAGTTCCTTTCCGGCCCTGGCAGAGCGGTGTGCCGAGACAGGGCTGCACTGCCTGCCCTTGCAGCAGAGATGAACATCGTTGCCAGTTTTCAGACTTCTCCAAGCCCTTTCTTTCAGCAGTATCCAATTCACTGCCCCGCCTGCCAGCCCCCGAAGGAAGCGGCTGACAGAGAAGTTGCCTTTTGTTACCCCCAGAGAGGTCAGAAGAACAGCTAAAACAGTCAGCGGCTGACAGGGAGGATGGAAGAGAACAGGCTTCTGCAACTGCTCAAGCAAACCCAGAACAGCAGGCAAAATTTCACAGCCCCAGTGAGACTGCCACCGGAAGAGGACCAGTGCTGCCACACGACATTTCCTCCCATTGGTGTCAGGAAATGGCTAGCAGCATGAGAAGGAGCTTCCCAAATTGGTGGGCTTTCCTTTACCTGGTTATACAGGCAAGATGGCGACTTACACCTCCGACCTCCAAAAAGATGCATCCAAAACCCACCAATAATCAAGTTACTTCTGCTGTCACCTTAGCAGCAACACATGGGCCTGCCTGCTCCTCCGTCTGCTCACGCTGCGGGCAGACAAGACCCAGAGCTGCCCAGGGCCCTGCCGCTCTCAGAGCCAGCAAACGCTTCCCACACCAGCTTTCCTCCTGGCTCCCGTGGGTCTGCCACCCTGCTGCTGACTGCCTCACCCTGTACACATCCTGGTGAGACCCACGATACGCCAAGGTGACAGCTGCACCAGCAAACACCACGAGCCCTGTCCGTAAGCTAAAGAAAGCAGCCAGACTAATTTTGTCAACTGGAAAGTAGGTTTGAGCTGGGGGTCGTGCCCAAACGCAGGGCACACATAATGCCTGCCAGCACAGGCGCTCAGAAAGCCCCGTGATCCACCAGGTCAAACTGGGTCTTTTCCCCGGGTTAAAACTTGGGACCTTTCAAGAGAAAGCAGAGGTCTGGAATTTCAGCCCAAGTTTCAAAATTTCATCCCAAACCATGAAGAACTCAGAACATGAAATTCCTGCAAAGTTTGTGGGACTATGGGCATATTTTAAACTTCTAGAGTCTGGAAGAACATTTAGGATTTGTGCTCTGCTGCACAATGAAAAGCAACCAATGAAGTCCAGATGGTGAGCTAGGTCTCCCACGTTCACCGCCTGCCCCGTGTTGTAGTCAACCCTTACAGCGATAGGAAGTGGAAGACCAATCCCTTCCCAGCAGATCCCAAATCCAGCTGTCAATCACATCCCTAATCTCCAGAGCCTCCCAACAACATGGTCACTCTGGGGTCTGTACTGTTCAGTGCCTATGCCCGAGGACCAGATGCAGAACCAGCCTCATATTATTGCAGGATTTCCAGGCCGCGTGGTGCTTTTCACACCACGCACACCCAACATCTAGAGGGAGCAGGCACCCTCTCCACAGGACTCGCCATTAATACCTGCACAACATGAAAAAGCCCCACTAGACGCTGATGGTCATGCAGGAATTGCTTTTTATCATGCACTCCATTTTTTGACCTCATTCCCCCCCCACTGCTGTCTGCTTTAGACTGGCACCCCACTGGGAAGAGGCAGCTCACCTCTCGGCTGGCCTCCTCCCCAACACTGAAACAGGGGGAAGGATGCATCGGTAGATACGACCCATCGTAGCCAGGAACAGGCACAGCTGGATGCACTGTGAAAGCACTACTGCAGCCTCCCAAGAAACAGTAGTCTCTGCTTTTAGTCTTATTCTTGCAAGTGAGAAACTTTTGCTTCAAATAAACAAAGAGTCTAGTCGGGGTTTTCCCATCTGGGGCTTGTCTAAGGGCTTCACAAGAGGCACCGAAAGAAAGAGCCACCCATCAGGAGGCTGAAACTGGATCTACAGAGAGCCATGCTGCCACCTGGGACACTGTAGGTCCCCACATACTGACAGAGGTTGAAAGGCCTCGCTTAGAAGGATTAAAAAAAAAGTATTATTTTTCATCTTGCCAAAAGCCTGCAGAATAGGAAAGAGCAGATCAGATCACAGAAGGGGGAACTGGCCTTACTGCTCCTATATCGTGCCCCGAGAACAATCAGCCTCACTCTGTCTTTGCCACTGCGGGCAGCACGACGAGACCCCAGCCCATGCTCCCACCCCCGGGCTGCGAACAGGCAGAGCTACACAAGGTACCTCTCCCACGGCGGCCAAGTCCAAAAGAACCGAGACAGCTGGCTGCTGGGATGCAACACATCCACCACAGTCATCCGGTTTTCCTTTACTAAGACACCGTAAACAGAGAAATAGTATCTTCTTTCTAGATAGCAGGCAAGCCTTTGGTGCCACAAAGGCACCACATGCTTTCCTTGTAAGTGACCCATGTTACTAGCTGGTTTCTTCATGAACATAACGGGCACGTCCCAGCTTCCACCCGAGCAGATCTTTGTCACGCAGTCCAGCCTGCACTGGCTAAAGCAGAATTTCACTAGATCCATGCCTACACACTGCTAACACAGTTCCCCTGTACCACGTATAACGACAGGCCAAACAGCATTCAGGTTTTGGGGTGGGTTGGTTTGGTTTTTTAATTTTATTATTATTATTTTTACATTCTGGACAATACTACAGGACAAATAGCTGATTAGTTATCTCTTTCAGCTATAATTAATTGCAAGTTTATCAAGCAAACTACTACAGCCATTTAAAATAACTCAGATTGTCTTTGGAGCAAAGAATTGAACGTCTCTGGATTATTTCTAAGTTTACTTTTCTGCACTTGCAATGTTTCTCACATACTGCATTTTCTTTAGTCTTCAAAGGTTAATATTTAAACTCCAGGTAAAGTTACTGACAACTTTTCAGAACCAATTTCATTCATTAATTTGGGCAGTTTTGATACAGATACAGTTTTGATACAGAATATCAGCTATTCTGGATGCTTACAGTTAGCCAGACCATCATAACTTTCTCTTTTGATGGAGAGACTACGTGAGCAGGTAGTGTCCCAGAGGGCTCCTAGTGACAACGTGCCTTGGACACATCTCTGCATGAGCAGAGCATACCACAGAAACTCAGCATCCAGCTCTGGTACTGTCACTCTCATGGTGGCTCTGAAACTTTTCATCCCTGGCTGCCTTTGTCTTCAAAACTTTAAAGACATCAGACTTTCGAGAAAATAAATAAATAAAGTCACACTTTGGCCCCCTTTCCATGCCGCAGCTATTAGTAAAATGTACTTTAATTGGAGCCCGTGTCATTCAACTTCCAGAAACAATAGGCAATTATCCCTGTGCCACACCACCTCAAAAGCAGGATAGGACCTTATCTACTAGAACAAAAGCGATCAAACACAAGAACTGTAACTTGTAGAGAGGCAAGTTCAAAGTGCACATGCTCCACGACGCCAAGAGCAAACTTCCTCCCCATTTATTTATATCGCTGTGCTGCAGCAGATCAGCCTCCACCGAGACTGGGGAGGAAGCTGTCGTCCGCACCGAGGGAGGTGAGAGTTTTGCACAGCGTCTCCCTGGCTTCTTGCTCCAGGAACGTGTGATCTGGCAGCACCTTGGCAAGGAGCAGAGGGCTGCTAAGGAGCAGGTCTCCTCTCACCAGCAGGGGACACAGGAAAAGAATATGAGGAAATGCTGTACACAGGGCGTAGTCAGCCTGCAGAAACCCATGTCGGAGGGAGTCACGCGCTCCAATCCCACCACGGATTTGGGAGGCTCAGGCAATCATCCTCAGACATCAGCTGGATGAGACACCCAGTCATGCATATGACTATGTCCGGCCAGGACAGAACTCTTCCTCTTTGCCCAGGAGATCTCAAAATTTCTTTGTAGATGCTTTGGTTATATGCAGCTTGGACCCTATGGTAGGTTTTGGTGTCCTTCAACTGGGAATACATGCAACGGGCCACTCCCGACTGGGCTCCTAACCCCTACTCAGCCCCTAACGCTGCCCTGTCTTTTGGAAACACGTCCCCCAGCAGGAAGAGGGCCGCTCTACCACCAGCACCGACAAGCACTGACAAGCTAGCAGGAGGCACAGCCGCAGCATGACTGCCCTAACGGGCTACAAGTCCAGAGAGGCTTCAGCCCTCAGCTGTTAGAGCTGAGAGGTGGATGTGCTACCGTGTCCTAGAGCCCTGCGCTGAGGCTCCTCTCCCCTTGAAAAGAACAAGCCCCACAGCCCATCTTTGACATGGGCAACGGCTTGCGAGGTCCATCACCAGATGAGTGACAGAGGGGCCTGCTGGGAGGCAGCTTCATCACTGCCAGACATTCAGCCTTCAGCCTTTCATTCTTCCAGCACAGACAAAAGGTGCTTGGAAAACACTTTTAGCTCAGCCCCAAGCATACCTCCCACACATAGTCAGGGTTCAGAGCATTTATTTGAAGAAAAAGCATCTAGCCCCAAGTCCACAGCTAAAAAGTATTTGTCCCTTCTCAGTTTCTCCTTAAACACACAAGGCTACCCCATGGCAAAGAGACCCTCCAGCCACCCACAAATGCCTCTGTATATTCAGTTTGGAAAGGATTTGGACAAGACCTCCGAGACCTCTTAAGATCCGTGATCGTTGTAATCAAAAACTGTAACAGGGAAAGGGGCAAGCCTTAAGGAAGGACTGTAATTAAAAATAGTAAATAAACAAAATCTGTGCAGTCTCTGTTCTCTAAAATCCCATCCAAGTAAACTGTATCAGAGCAAGAGGGCTTACGTTTCGCAGATCTGGTAATACTTCTCATCCTGAATGCCATCTTGAATAGGTACATTCACGCTGTAATAGCGACCCTTCCCCAGGCCAACATCTGTCACATCGCCGGTGCCTGAAAAACAGAAACACCCTATGGTTAATTATGAGGGAAAGGGAATCAGCAGCAAGAGGGATGTGTGGGGTGTCTCAGATGAGAGCAGAGAGCCAGGACCTTTGGCATGCTTACGGAGAAGTCCACTTGCCATCACCAATAAAGGAGGGGTTGGATGGACCTGGTTCTCGCTCTCTGTCCAATTCTGTCATGCAGCTTTCAAGGGCTGCAGGTGGCTGCCCAGCAGTGGCTCTGCCCAAAGCTTAGCCACAACCAGAAAGGGGGAAATGCCAAACATGTAGCTCCCCCCTCTTTCCTTCTCCTGGGTCAAGAGGAGAGGCAGCGAGACACCTCTGCTGGACAGAAGGGATGGGACTTGCCTTTGCTGGGGCCTCGTCAGTGATGCGTGAACCAAATTAGCACAAACCTCACAAGTTCAACTTGCCTGGGAAAAATCCTGGCGAAAACTTGTGCAGGGAAACAGTCATGACTTTCGAGGTGAAACTAAAGGCATCTTCAACTCCTATCAGAAAAGGGAAGAGAAAAAAAATCTCTCGTGCATCATTCACATAAGTGACAGTCTAAACACGCAAATAAGCCACTCGATAAACACGGAGCAGCAAGCAGAGCAGGAACAGAATGAACAAAGCAGAAAACCATGTGGCTCAATAAATCCATCCTTAATCAACAGAGACCTGCATTCAACTGCAGCAAAGGTCACAACTGAAATGAATTTGGCGGGTCTCATGCTACTCAGTACTGAATGGATCTCAATACCTCAGGTCAGTGCCCATGTTAGCAGCACTCGCCTGCGCTGCTTGGCCTGCAAGGCTGGGGGAAGGAGCTGAGCAGGGATGCCTTGGCCAGAGCTTGGCCCTGATGAGAACCAGAGCTACTGGGCTCTCTCGCTTTTTCTCAGCGCTGCTGTGGTTCAAAACGCCTTTTCTTTTTCTTAAAGACGGTGGCGGTGGGGAGGGAAAAAGAAGTAACAGGAAACTTAACAGAAACCAAATGTGGGGGGAAAATGGAGCAAAATGAAACACACCATAAAATTTAGGAGAGCAGGAAATGTTAAATGGTGTTGAAATAATGTCCCTGAAGGAGAGAGCAGTTTCAGCAAGGCCAGCTCTGGCTTTAGTTTTATAGCGTCAAGCCTTCTTTTAAAAGCACTGTTGACTACTGACTGCTTCCCTCTTGCACTGGTGGCATTAAACAATTAAACACTGTCAGCAGCTGTTCTGCCGGGATGGGAGACAAGGGACGGGGGGAAGTCCTTACTGGAAAGCCACTGGCAGAGGGGATTACTGGAATGGGAACATGCTGTTTGTTGATTTAGGTACAAGACTGCTGCCCAGACCCTCAAGAGAGGTCCAAGAGCAGCACAGGGCGAATCCATAAAGCAGGACAAGCAGAAATGGATGGAGGGAACTTGACTGCACTGAAAGGAGGCAAAGCCACGGCTGTTGCAGCAGGTAAAGCCCTACTGCCCCGCCAGGCCTTCACTTCTCCCATTGCTCCCGCTGAGTTTGTGTGGCTGTGCTCTTTGCAGCCTGCGCTGGGCCTTACCATCCCCATGATGCAAATCCAAATCGATATAAAGGACACGGTCAAATTTCTGGCGCAGCCGCAGTATCCCCAAAACAGCGTCATTCAGGTAACAGAAGCCAGAAGCTTCATCTCTGTGAAAACAACGTCTGTGAGGTTGAACATCGCCAGCGCAATTGCCACTGATCTTGGCGTTATCACTTTTGCTTTGCAAGTCTCCACCTCACGGGGACGCAGAGGAGGATGAAGAGCCTGGCCAAGGCCCAGGATCGACCAAGAGATGGGTCAGGAGCAGCTCAAAGCATGGATAAGAAGCACAGAGAATACGACTGCTTGTGCCAATCGCTTATCAACCCTGGGCTTGCTGGCAGCTGGTCAAGCATCAGCTGGCTCTGCTGCAGAGAAGCCCTGACCCATGGGGGGCTTGGTGGGGTACCTCTGACCATTTCGCTGTTGCACAAATAAAATGTTAGCTTTCTGCACCCGAGATATTTTAAAGAAGTTCAGAGACACTTGACTCAAACCCACTCTCTGCTGTACCTCGTCTCCCCCTGCAGCAAGAGGATGGGCCCCTGGACAGTCTTGCTTGGCCATTTTCCTGCGAGTGCTGGACAGGCACAGGCAGGCAGCCACTCCATCCCTGCTGTCTGGGTCACTGCTCCTGGGAAGGTCCTGGCAGTGAAAGGCAGGTCCAAGGCAGTCGCAACACTCTGCTCTCTGTCCCAAAGTCTCGGGGTACGAAGGTTAAGCCTCTCCTCAAAGCAACACACTCCCTCTCCAGGAAAATGCCAACAGGATGCCCCACATGCAGTCCCTCACGATACAGCTCCTAGGCTCAGCCAGAACAGAGCCCCAGCAGCTAAACAGAGGACAGACGTTGCGTGGAAAGATTTATGCCTGACATACATCGGGGGCGGCTTCCATATTGCTGGCATCAAAGGAATAAGAAAGTTTCTTAATCCCTACTACAGACTCGCTTCCAAGTCAAGTCCCCGTCACCACTTGGCACCAGCCCATATGCACTCTTAGGTCAGCCCTGGATAGCTGATTTAAACCAAATCTTTATATTTTGCAACAGGAGTGTCCAAACCCCTCTTCCCCAACTCTTGAGCTCTTCAGGCTCAAACAACTCCAGGATCTAAGATGTGCCTCTTGGAAATGCTTCCTGACTTTCAACCACAGCACTCGGCTTATTTCCCCTGACACTCAGCTGCTCAGCAAACAGCTGGAAATGGTGAGGAGCAAGCACGGGGTGGCAGAACTGCACTTGCTCTCACTCCCTGCAAATGTCACGGAGCACAGATGCTTCCCAGTGATTCTGTTCATTTACAGTGATGCTGAGAACTGGGATGTTAGCAGGTATCCTGGAAATCCTCCTTAACTGTGATTACACACCGTACTCTTTCCCTCCTTCCTAGCACGCAAGGAAGCAAAGTGAACTACGTCATCTCTCAGGCACTCTCTCCATGCTGTAACACACTCGCTCTTTCAAGCTCGAGGCCAAGCAGAGCAGGACACCAGCTCGGACAGAGGCTGACCAGCGTCAGAGCTGCATCTCAGGGCCAGCACTTGGGATTTCCCCCCCCACAGATCCACACAGCGGAGCTCAGACTGTCACTGCCAGAAGGGAGGGCAGGGCTGGGTCAAGAAAAGGCACCAACTCAGCATCTCGCCCTCCGCTCCAAAGGCATACCAGTGAAATGGGAGCTTCAAAAGCCCCAGCTGACAGTGGTTACCATTCCTACCTTTATGACCTTGGAACGTAACTAAGCCACCAAACAGCAAGTCTTTTTTGACAAAAGGACATGTATTTTGCTAGGACACAGGTCCTAGCACCAGACACCTGCAGTTGGGTGTCAGTCTGGCTGGACCTTGACCCTGGCCTGGCACCTAACACAGCTGCTGCCTATCCTGCAGCATCCCATGCCACCTCACTGGGGTGACTGGGAAGGCTCCTTTGGGATCAGTAAGTATTAAATGCCTTTTGTAAACAGACTGTTTGCTTCCCAGAACCTCGCTAATAGCACAGCTCAGTGGCAGCAACACTGCTAAGATTTCTTCTGTTACAGGCATTTTATAAACCATGCAATCAAGATAAAAGATAACAGAAAATTTTAAAAAAGCCATCCCTCCTGCAAAGAGCAAGAGGGCTCAGCTCAGCCAAGCTAAACCCTCCTCTTTCTCAGCAAGCCACAGCTGAACCCATATTCCACGAAGTGCTGACCAGGAAAAGGGTCCTGATGAGACGTTGCCATCGCTGAGTTTGCACACCACTGTTACACCTCCAGAGTTTCTCTGCCAGGTCAGAAAAGTCACTGGAGCACGAACAGAAACCTGTGCACTGATGTACAAGTTGTTAGCGTTAGACACGTGGTTCATGCTAATTTCTGGGGCTCCCCAGAGAAACAGAACGGCACTGCAAAGGCCAGTTAACTGCATGCCTTGTCTGCATTTGCAGACAGGCTTCGTGTTTTGGGAGATGGGGGACACAAGTTAAAATAAAACATACAGCCATGGAAAATGCGGAAGCCATGGAAACAGATTATTTTACCACTACAGAATCACAGGATTCAGGGACAGAATTTTTACTGCCTCTCCTTGTTCTGGAAGATCGTTACTGACATCACAGCTCAGAGCAAACAGCCACCCACAGAGCATGGGGAAAACCAGAGGTCAGTCCTGCGCTGTTTCAAACCTCTTATTAAGAAACCAAAAAAGCCACACAAAACAATTTGAACAACATGTTGCCACGTTCCCATTCTCCTCCAAGTTGGGAGCGACACTAATCGTTTGCCTCTCCGCAGCCCTTCTCCACGGACTTTGCAAAACCAATTCTCACTTGAACTCCCAGAGATAACCAAGTACCAATGGATGGCGGGACACCTCTGAATATATCTGCCCCAGACCTGCACTGCAGCCCATGGTAGCACCAGGACTGGGCAGTAACCAGCCTACCCTCGGGCCTCTGCCCTACACTCTGCTTCTTTCCTATCTACCTCCTGCCTTCCCTCAGCCCTCTCACACCTTGCTCTCCCTTCCAGCTGGACTGCTGCACCCTGAGGGTTCACAAGGGAAGCTGGGAGCTAGGAGGCAGGGTTCAGACACCAGGTGAGAAAACACAAGGGAAGAGATTGTTTTCTTACTTCTTTGCATGATGCCACCCTCCAGGCCAGTTAATTGCTACCTTGCACTTGCCATCCAGCAGGCACTGGGCTGCGGTGATAGTGGCTCCTCCCACGGCTGCCGCATACTCAAAGATCCCTTCAGTAGCCGGACAGTCGTAACCTGTGGGTAAGAGTCCATGTGTCAGACACAGCAGGCCTTTTTCTCTGGGGGAAGCACATTCTCTTTGTTTTGAGCTATCTCTCTTTAACCGCTGCTCTAACTTTCTGTTCCAGGTGCAATGAAAAAGCCACGGCACAAAGCCCTCAAAACAGGTATCAGATCTGGACTCACACAGCAGATTTAGGGGGCGTAAGTAGGAAAAAAATTGTATTGGGTTTGTGTGGCAAGGTCTTTGTAGCAGGGGGGCTTCTGTGAGAAGACACCAGGAGCTGTACCCACGTCAGACAGAGACGGCTCCAAGACGGACCTGCCGCTGGCCAAGGCTGAGCCCATCAGCAATGCTGGTGGTGCCTCTGTGATAAAATATTGAAGAAAGGGTGAAAAACACTGTGCAGCAGCTAGGAGAGAGAAGTGAGAATATGTGAGAAACAGCCCTGCAGACACCAAGGCCAGTGAAGAAGGAGGGGGAGGAGGTGCTCCAGGCACCAGAGCAGAGATTTCCCTGCAGCCCGTGGTGAAGACCATGGTGAGGCAGGCTGTCCCCTCCAGCCCGTGGAGGTCCACGGTGGAGCAGATACCCACTGCAGCCCGTGGATGACCCCACGCCGGAGCAGGTGGATGTGCCCAAAGGAGGCTGTGACCCCAGGGGAAGCCCGTGCTGGAGCAGGCTCCTGGCAGGACCTGTGGACCCATGTAGAGAGAAGCCCACGCTGGAGCAGGTTTGCTGGCAGGACTTGTGACCCCACGGGGGACACACGCTGAAGCAGTCTGTTCCTGAAGGACTGCACCCCGTGGAAGGGACCCATGCTGGAGCAGTTTGTGAAGAACTGCAGCCTGTGGGAAGGACTCACATTGAAGAAGTTTGTGGAGGACTGTCTCCCATGAAAGGACCCCACGCTGGAGCAGGGGAAGAGCGTGAGGAGGAAGGAGCGGCAGAGACAAAGTGTTATGAACCGACCACGACCCCCATTCCCTGTTCCCTTGCACCACCTAGGGGGGTAGAAGAGCCGGGAGTGAAGTTGAGTCTAGGAAGAAGGGTGGATGAGGGGGAAGGTGATTTTAGTTTTGTTTTCAAGTCTCACTATCCTACTCTGTTATTAATTGGCAATAAATTGAATTCATTTCCCTAAGTCGAGTCTGTTTTGCCCGTGACAGTAACTGGTGAGTGATCCCCCTGTCCTTATCTTGACCCACGATCTTTCCCATCGTATTTTTTCCCCTACCCTATTGAGGAGGGGGAGAGAGAGCGTGTCTTGGTGAGCACCTGGTGGCCAGCCAAGGTTAACCCACCACAAAAATCAAAAATCAACAATCAAAATGTTTCCTTGCACTCAGATCATTCACAGATGGGTCTTGAACCAAATTCTGACCTGTGTGCCTGGCTAGCTCGAGCTACTGGTCCCTCATACCAATCTTGCAAAACCACTCGGTTCTCTGGCTACTCTACCAGGAAAGCCCTGACACGGTCACTGATGTATCTCCCCTCTAAAAACAGGCATCCACAAAGGAGACAGGCCTAGGCATGCTGCAGGTCTATAGCTAGAATATGACTTCACCTATTCCTACATCAGCCTCCCTGGAGCCATCCCCCAGCAAGGCGCGACCCCAGGGCTGCTCCTCTGCCTGCAGACAGGTCAGCTTCAGAAACGTAAAGGGAAGATCCAGGGGAGACTCATGAGATCAGCGCAGAATCTGCACCGCTGCCTCAGTGCTGGGTCACTCCTCCTGTTCCTGACACTAAAGCAGTACCCACAGGCACCTCGCCTCCACGTGCCCTCCGCCACTGCAGGCTTGCGGCAGCCAGTCTCAGCTCTGTTCCAAGGGCAGTATGTCAGGGCCTTCTGTCCTGCCTAGAGCCTCAAAGCAGCAGCAAAAGGCACCGGCTCCCGGTATGCAGGGGACAGGCTGAGCTCCACGGAGCAGCAGCATGGGGCTGACAGTACCCCCTGCTGGCAACAGTCAAAACGTCAGCCTGGCAGGTGGCGGCTGGCTGACGGGGTTCAGCAACACCCCATCAGAGTGCTTCCCTCCACAAACAGCCCAGCAGCCCACCTGAGCTCACCCCTCTGTCTAACCTCAGCTCCAGCAAAAAGTACCTGAAACTCAGTTAATCTCTCGCTGAAGACACGCATCCTTACCCAGTCCATACTCCACGGACTCCGGATGGTCATCATCCCCCTCCTCACTGACCTTCTGCAGGTGCTGCAGGTAGGCGTCCGTGTGGAAGCTTGCCATCTCCTCCATGGAGGCCACTTTTGGCTTGACTACCCTAGGCAGAGAGGAGGAAGGGAGCACATCAGGACAAGAGGCTCCAGGGTTCGGCTGGAACGCCCAGCTTTAACCTCCTCAGACTGGGAGCCTTCTTTTGGCAGTTACTGTTGAAAAAGCAAACAAAACCCCCTCCTCTTCTCGCACCAGACTGTCACTTCGAGTGAGAAAGCCGTTCAGGTGAGCTGGAGTAGGCCTTCCCCCCAGCTTAGCACTGTCTGCTGTGCCCACCCCGATGAGGAACATCTGCAGGTGCTGCCTGCATCTGCTTCAAGTTTTTTTTCCCTTTTCTGCATGTTCTCCCACTTTGAGCAATCTCCAGCAGATCCAACATTCTGGTTACACACAGAGGAAATAACAGAGTGAAAACATCCAGGCCCAGCCCAGTGCTGTGGCAGGACACCAGCCCGCTGGGTCAAGAGCTGCGCGGCATCTCTTACATGCTCCTAACTCCACCTGCGTTCAAAGCAGAGACCGTCTCTGCCCTCAGCAACTCACATATCGCCTTTCCTGGGTTTGGGCACTTTGCAATCTGCCTAAATAAATCTTGTGACACGTTGAAGTCCTCTCCAAACCTCAGACTCTGGGGGCACATGCCGGCAACACAGTACAGCTCCGTTGCTACTGGAAGAATGCAAGAAGCTCCCGGCTCCGGGCTAGTCCAGGTGCTGGGCACTTCTCACCCCACACCAGGGCAAACAGCCCCTTGGGTCTGCCTCTGTAATGGTACCTGCAGCCGTTTCCCAAGCATACTCTACCAAAATGTCCAGAAAGAAAAAAAATCCTTTAAAAAAATGTCCCAATATGACTTTCTGGCCCTGCTGAACTGGAGTGTGGGATTTTTTTAAGATTTTATGAGATGCTACATAAGAGAGGCTGAGCTAAGCCTTTTCTTTCCCCTCATATCCCCTGGCGTCAAGAGCCTGATGGGGCAGGAGGGTTCTCACTCTTCCGCCTCAGACCTCATCTTGCCTTCTCTCCTGAACAGCACCAAGACCTCACAAAAAGTCTCCCGAGTCAATCACAACACAGCAAAACAACATGGTCCCTCTCAGCATCAGCACTGGCCAGTGGATTCGGAGCAGTGCCAGCAAGGATGGTTTCTACGCCATCACTTCTGCTCAGAGTCACGAGAGCAGCAGGTGACAGCGTGCTCTACGGAGAAAGCACAAGGCAATTTGTACTCCATCAGACCAGGAAGGGTAACCATAAATTACACCTGCCGCAATTACCATAATCTTGTCCGTTTAGCAACAGAAGCAGACTTTCCTTAGATCCTAGAAATATACACTGAGTGGGCTCCTATAATCAGGCTGCCAGCAGGGACAGTACAAGACCCGCAGTTACTCAGTACCTTCCCAACCTTAGCAGAGAAGAAAATATTCTCTTCACAGAAAATGGGAGCACTTACTTCATCTGGTCAAGTAAGGAGTACGCTTCAATCAGCGAATGTACCATACTGGCCTAAAAACAGAAGAATAAGACCATGAGAGCAGCTCTAGCGTAGGTGACGGAGGCACAGCGACCGGGGGCCAAACGAGGTGCAGCGAAGGCGTAACTGTGGTTTCTCTCAGCAGCACAGCTGAACGGGCACCGGCCTTAGCAGGGTCCCCGGACAGGGTCTCCCGACGGAGGGCGTGCACACAGCCCTCCGTGGGGTCGGGAGGACTTCCCGGTGTGTCAGGAAAAGGCACACCGGCGCACAGCTTCTCGGGGGGGGGGGCCGGGAAGTGCCACTTCTGTGCCCCAGCCACCGCCCCGCGCTGCCAGAGGCGCTGCACGGGGAGAGCCAGGCAGGCTCTGCTCCGGCCCCTCGCTCCTCCCGCCCCGGGCCGGGCCGCCCTCCCACCGCCGCCCCTTCCCCGCAGCTCCCCGCGCCCTCCCCCTGTCCCAGGTGCCGGCAGCCTCCCCAGAGCCCCCGGACTTCCCGGCAGCCTCCCTGGCTCCCCTCCGGCCCCGGGCCTCCCCACTGCCCTCCCCACGCCTCCACGCCGGGGTCCCACAGGACCCGTGACACCCCCCCCCCCCCCCCCCGCCGGCCCCGCCAGCCCCCCCGGCGCGGCGCTGACCCGCTTGGGCACTTTGCAGAGGGAGTCGCAGAGGGCCACGTACTCCGGGCTGTACACGTAGACCGGCGGCGCCGCCGCCATCGGGGCCGGGACGCCCGGCACTGCGGCCCGCCCGGGGCACGCCGGGACGGGCAGTTCCGGCCCCGGGGCACGCCGGGAGGAGACGCTCCGGCCCAAGGCACGCCGGGAGCTGTAGTCCCTCCCCGCGCCGGCGGGGCGGGCGGCCCGCGGTGCCTGCGGGCCCGCCCCAGCCCCCCCGCGGGGCCGGGGTCCCTCCCTCCCTCCCTGCCCAGCCCAGCCCAGCCCGGCCCGGCCCGGCCCGGCCGAGTAAGGAGAACAGGCCGCACGCTCGCGTTAGAAACATTTTATTGTGGGCCCCCACCCCGCGCAGCTCGGGGTGGTGGTTTTTCTCTAAAAACGTAGTAACTGTCATTAAAAAAGGCCCGAGGCCTGCATGCACCCGCCCGGCCGGCCCCTGCACCGCGAGGGAGGCCTCCTGCCAGAGGGGATGCAGCCCTGGGCCCCGCTCCCCAGAGGAGCCCCAGGAGGTGCCCGACGCTTCGTGCCGGGGCTCCCCGGCCTCGGCCGGGGCCCTGCTGACTCCCGAGGGCAGCTTCCTCCCGCTTGTCTTGGGACGAAGAGAGAAGTCGGGCTGGGGCTGGCAGTCCTCTGCCTGGGGCAGGGTATTCCACGTGTGGAAGGACCGGTGTGCAACAACTACGGAATAGCTGCTACCGTCGGGAAGCAGCCCTGATAGACAACCCGGGAACTACTCTCAAGCCCAGCTTTAAGGCCAAACAAAGCTGGAGACCAAAGAACACACAGGGAAACGTCAGTCGCTGAGGGGAGCTGCTCCGGAGCTGGACCCATGTGCAGAGGAGCAGCAGCTCTTGGCACACAGGGCCGCAGCCACCCCCCTGCCTATAAAAAGCAGCCTGGGGAGCGCTAGCGACCAGGAGCGCTGCCACCAGCGCGGGCACACAGAGCGCGGTGCGGCAGCTCGCACGGAAGGGCGTCGTCAGCCCGCCAGCTCAAGAAGTCATCGCCCTCTCAGAAGGAGCTTAGCTGTGGCGTCCACCCGGCAGAAAGCCGTGTCCTCTGCACTCGCCAGAATGGATGTGGCAACCCAGCCAGAGCTCCCAGGAAACCATGGAGCCGTCCAGGGCGAGCCAGAGCCTTTCACTGGTAAGGGATGGCTGTAGTGAGAAAGCTGTGTGAGGTGCAACCAAGTGCACGATTGCTCAGCCTGGTGGCAGAGCTACAGGAGGCAGCAGAAAGGTTAAGGAGCATCAGGGAGTCTGAGAATGAGGCTGGTGAAAGCAAGCTGTGCCCTCCCTGAGACAGAAACAGGAACAGCCACCAGAAAAAAACCAAGATCAAGGGGATCCTGTATCCTCCCCCCGCCAGGCTGAAGGCAGTAGCTTAAAGGAAAGGAGTGAAGGGAGGCAAGCCCACGCTCAGGGCAGCAGGCGAACCCCCTCCTTGCCCACCTCGCCTTCCCAGGTGCCTCTGTACGACAGGTATGAGGCTCTGGCTGTGGAAAGCCAGTCAATGGATGATGTGGATGACGGTCCGTCTACACCAGAGGTGTTGCCACGATCAGAAAGACCTAACCCCTGTATCATGGCCACCTCCACCAGGAAGAAAAGATGGGTTATAGCTGTAGGCAACTCCCTTCTGAGCGGAACAGAGGGTCCAATATGCTGGACAGACCCTCCTGTTAGGGAAGTCTGCTGCTTCCTAGGGCCCAGGTTAACAACAGCACTAGGAAACTTCCTAGGCTGGTACGGCCCTTGGACTATTACCCGATACTGCTCTTCCATGTGGGTGGCAATGAAGCCGCAACACGTAGTCCAAGGGTAATCAAAAGACTTCAGGGCCTTGGGACGGTTGGTGAGGGAGTCTGGAGCACAGGTGGTTTTTTCCTCTGTCCTTCCAGTTGTGGGCAGCAACATTGGAAGAAACAGATGGGCCCAGTCTTTTAATACATGGCTCCATGGCTGGTCTCACCGCTACCATCTTGGGTTTTTCCATAATGGGATGGCCTAGATGGCACCACGCCTGCTGGTATCAGATGGGATTCACCTTTCTCAAAGGGGAAAGAGGGTCTCCGCTCACAAGCTAGTGGGGCTCATTGACAGAGCTTTAAACTAGACTTGAAAGGGGAGGGGAATAATATCAGGCTTGCCCATGACAAGCTGTGGGATGACACGCCAAGAGGGACACGGTGCTAGTGAGGGCCCTCAGCCTGTTGCTCTGAGACATGCTGGGTACACTGGAGCACACTTGAAGTCTTACATAGATGAGCCAGAGGCTCCTGAGGTAATAGGAGCCAAGAGGGAAACACCAGTGAAATACCTTAAAGGAACTAAGGTGTGTTCCTCTAAGAAGGTGACATGGCTGACAGCCCAGCTGAAGTGCCTCTACAGCAATGCACGCAGCATGGGTAACAAACAGGAGGAGTTGGAAGCCACCGTGCTGCTAGAAAGCTATGCCCTAGTTGCCATTACTGAAACTTAGTGGGATGAATCCTATGACTGAAGCTCAGCTATCGATGGCTACCGGCTGTTCAGAAGGGACAGGTGAGGAAGGACAGGTGGAGGCATTGCCTTCTACATCAAGAAATGGATGGAGTGTGAAGAGCTGTCTCTGAAGAATAGCCACGAGCAGGTTGAAAGCTTATGGGTAAGAATCGGAGACCGCAGCAGCAAAGGGAACCTTGTGGTTGGTGTTTGCTACAGGCCGCCTGCTCGAGGGGAGCCTGTTGACAAAGCCTTCGTTACTCCAGCTAGAGGAGGCATCGCGCTCGCAGGCTCTCATCCCGCTGGGGGACTTCAATCCTCCCGCCATCTGCTGGAAAAGTAGCACGGCAAGCTGTAGGCAATCCAGGAGACTCCTGGAGAGCACCGAGGATAACTTCTTAAACCAGGTAACAGACAGCCCTACCAGAGGGGATGTGATACTGGACCTGTTTGTCACCAACGCAAGTGAGCTAATCAGTGACGTCAAGAGTGGAGGCAGCCTGGGCTGTAGTGATCATGCACTGGTGGAATTCGCAGTCTTGAGGGATATGGGCCAGCTGAAGAGTAAAGCCAGGACCCTGAATTTTAGGAAAGCAAACTTCCAGTTGTTTAAGGAGTTAGTCAACAGGACCCCCTGGGAAACTGCCCTCAGGGACAAGGGAGCAGAACAGAGCTGGCAGATCTTTAAGGACGCTTTCCGTAGAGTACAAGAGCTCTCAATCCCCAAGTGTAAGAAATCAGAAAGGGAAGGCAAGAGACCAGTGTGGATGAGTCGAGACCTGCTGGTCAAACTAAAGGGCAAGAAGGAAAGGCACAGGCAGTGGAAGCAGGGACAGGTATCCTGGGAAGAGTACAGGGATGCTGCCCAGTTGTGTAGGGATGAGGTCAGGAAGGCCAAGGCGAGGCTGGAGCTGAACTTGGCAAGGAACACAAAGAGTAAGAAGGGCTTCTACAGGTATGTCAGCCAGAAAAGGAAGGTCAAAGAAAGCGTACCCCCCGATGAACAAGACTGGCAAACTGGTAACAACGGATGCGGAGAAGGCCGAGGTACTCAACAACTTTTTTGCCTCGGTCTTCACTGCCAGCCTCTCTTCCCACACCTCTCGAGTGGATGGACTGCAAGACAGGGACTGGGGGAGCAAAGTCCCTCCCACTGTAAGAGATCAGGTTCGTGACCACCTGGGGAACCTGAACATCCATAACTCTATGGGACCTGATGAGATGCATCCCAGACTCCTGAGGGAACTGGCTGATGTAGTTGCCAAGCCACTCTCCATGGTATTTGAAAAGTCACAGCAGTCAGGTGAAGTCCCTGGTGACTGGAAAAAGGGAAATGTTGCACCCATTTTTAAAAAGGGTAGAAAGGAGGACCCTGGGAACTACCGACCTGTCAGCCTCACCTCTGGGCCTGGGAAGATCATGGAACAGATCCTCCTAGAAGCTATGCTAAGGCGCATGGACAGGGAGGTGATTCAAGACAGCCAGCATGGCTTCACCAAGGGCAAGTCCTGCCTGACCAACGTAGTGGCTTTCTATGATGGAGTGATGACATCAGTGGACAAGGGAGGAGCTACAGATGTCATTTATGTGGACTTCTGTAAGGCCTTTGACATGGTCCCCCACAACATCCTTCTCTAAATTGGAGAGAGATGGATTTGATGGATGGACTGTTTGGTGGATGAGGAATTGGCTGGATGGTTGCATCCAGAGGGTAGTGGTCAACAGCTCAACGTCCAGATGGAGATCAGTGACAAGTGGTGTCTCTCAGGGGTCCGTATTGGGACCAGTGCTGTTTAATGTCTTCATCAATGACATAGACAGCAGGATCAAGTGCACCCTCAGCCAGTTTGCAGGTGACACCAAGCGGAGTGGTGCAGCTGACCCACCCGAGGGACAGGATGCCATCCAGAGGGACCAGGACAAGCTCAAGAAGGGGGCCCATGTGAACCTCATGAGGTTCAACAAGGCCAGGTGCAAGGTCCTGCACGTGGGTCAGGGCAACCCCCAGTATCAATACAAGCTGGGGGATGAAGGGATGGAGAGCAGCCCTGCAGAGAGGGACTTGGGCGCACTAGCGGATGAAAAGCTGGACATGAGCCAGCAATGTGCGCTCACAGCCCAGAGCGCCAACTGTGTCTTGGGTGCATCACCCACAGCATGGCCAGCAGGTCGAGGGAAGGGATTCTGCCCCTCTGGTGAGACCCCCCCTGGAGCACTGCGTCCAGCTCTGGAGCCCTCAGCACAGCTGAGGAGCTGTTGGAGCGGGTCCAGAGGAGGCCACAAAAATGATCAGAGAGATGGAACACCTCTCCTCTGAAGAAAGGCTGAGAGAGCTGGGGTTGTTCAGCCTGGAGGAGAGAAGGCCTCGGGGAGACCTTATCGCGGCCTTTAAGTACTGAAAGAGGGCTTATAAGAAACCTGGGGACAAACTTTTTAGCAGGGCCTGTTGCAATAGGACAAGGGGTAATGGTTTTAAACTAGAAAAGGGTAGTTTTAGACTAGATATAAGGAAGAAATTTTTTGCAATGAGGGTGGTGAAACACTGGAACGGGTTGCCCAGAGAGGTGGCAGATACCCCATCTCTGGAAATGTTCAAGGTCAGGTTGGACGGGGCTCTGAGCAACCTGATCTAGCTGAAGATGTCCCTGCTCTTGCAGGGGGGTTGGACTAGATGACCCGTAAAGGTCCCTTCCAACCCAAACTATTCTGTGGTTCTATAACCCCACTCCCCCCATCACTTTGTGCGTGCCCGATCCCCATCAGTCCAACCGCATTATCCTATATGGGATTTGACCTGCAGGATAGAATGGAGCTGGGACCCACCCTAAAGTCACCACCCCTCTCCTCTGCAAGGCTGTGGGAGCTGGGGCAGAGGCCAGAGCCAAGCGTTAAGAGCACATCTGTGATGGCACAGCTAACGCCAAGCCAAGCAGCCAGCTCAGAGCTGCTTCACAGGGCACGTATGAACTTGGGAACCTCCGATGTAGCCATCAGCAATACTGCCAGGGACAGAGCAGACGGCATGGGGGGGGCTGCCGCTAGCATCCCCCAGCCAGCCAGAAGCCCTGTCCTCACAGCTTGGTGGTAACAGGGATCTGTTACCACCTTGGGACGCTCCTGGCTCCCGCAGCCTCCCCAGCTCTGCGCACAGGACCCCTGAGGGGAGCATGACGGGCTGCCTACTTCCAAGCAGCACAGCTGTGGCTGGGTTGGACTGTTTTGATTTTGGGTGTGCTAGGAGAGAGGCTCAGGCAGCATCCCCTATTCCTCTAACAAAGCTTTTCCATCAGCAGCAGGAAGAGCAAGAGCTCCAGCCTACACTAGTATAAACCCTGCAGATTTGGAATAAAAAGCAGCACAGAACAGGTTAAAAACCTCAAATCTGCTGGAGGCAGGGAGAACACAAGCTGGCCAGGGAGCTCTGTAGTGCCAAGCACACACGCCTGGTGAGGGGGCCCTTTCCCATCTCCCTCAAACACAGGCCTCTCTGGGGGGGGTTGGCCCAGGAGCAGCCACACAGGCAGACACTTCTAACACAAGCAAGCTTCAAAGCTCAGCCTTTCCCTGCCAGCCCTTGCTCCACAGGCTGCACACGGGCACAGGTCAGCTTAGCACGCGTGCCTCCTGCGGAGTTCCTTGGGAGAGTCGCTCACCCACCGAGGCCAGGCCTGGGAGGAGAGATGGCCACGCAGGCTGCCTGCAAACTAGCCTAATGCCCATCTTTAAAAGCTGTATGAAACAACCCTCCCACGGCATCTGCAGCCTGGGGAGAGGAGCTGTGAGAGCTACTGCATGGAGCAGCCATCAGTGGGCAGGAAGTCGTACACGTACATGGCCACCGACTTGGACAGGTAGGTCATGGTGCCAAACCGACCACTCGGTGCACTGTCATACAGCAGGCTGCAGATGCCCGTCGCGGGATCCCTCTCCAGCATATGGTCATCAGCACCCAGGGCTTTCTGGATTTTGGACAGGGAAGGAAAAAGGCAGCATTAGTAATAAAGGCAGCCCGCTCACCAGCTTCCACCCCAAGCATCCTCCGTTGCACTCACGGTGTGACACATCAATGGTGAGCAGCAGGAGGAGGACACTACATCTTTGCTGTGCCCCATGAGCACAATAGGGACAACACGGAGGACCCTCCAGGTGGGTGAACCCTGCGTAGCTGTGGGGAACGCAGCCAGCAGCCCTGGGTGCAGGCTGTGGCCCCGGCGTGAGGCCTGGCCCCTACCTGCTCCTCATAGAAGAGGTCATTGGCCGTGTGCAAGATCTTTTCCACAGCTATGATGCCACCGATGGTGTGCACCTCCATGTCCACCAGCATGGTGAGCACTAAGATAGCCTCCACCAGCAGCTGCCTGTACTCTGGCTGGGGCACGCGGTTGAGGACCGATTCCACATGCACAGCAAACTTAATTTCCCCTGGGGTCATCTGTGAGGAGGGAGAAAGAAATGCACCTAGAGCACCGTATTGCCAGCACAAATCCTGAGCTATGCTGGGCACTCACCCAGGGCAAGCCAGCACCCAACACCAACCCACCTGCCCTGTTTCCCCTTCACATAAACCTCCTACCTCTCTGGTTGTTGAAGAGGGGAGAACAAAGCCCTCCACGGAGAGGCCATGGCACTGCAGAACGAGGAGAGACCATGGTTATGGCCTGGAGAGGTCTGTGCTAAGACACATAGGTCCAGCCTCCCAACTCACTCCCACTTGAGCATTGGTGTGTGCTGCCCACACAGTCCAGCTCCACCTCCTGACTCTTTACACAGCATCACTCCTTTCCCATCAGTTTGGCATCAGCCAGAGCCCTCCTGCACACAGCATGGGCCTCTGCTCCCTGGCTTACCATGCCAAGGACGAGCTGTGCCCAGAGCTGCTTCAGCTGTGGCTCCAGCCCTGCCCCTGAGTAATGTATAAAGCACCTGAGCAGACCTAGCCCCCTTCTGCAAGGGTCAGCACAGTATGAGGTAGGTCCTGCATGCCTACAGGGCAGCTCCAGCTCTCCCCTGGCTTTCCAGGGCCAGCTGCAGGCCTTGTCCATGAAGCACTTATCTCCACAACATCAGGGAACAGCCCTGGGTGCCTAAGTCCCCCTGCCAAGGCTGGTGCCTGGGACCACAGGTTCACATGCATGGAGATGAGCCAGCCAGACATCCAGCTCACCTTCTGCAGGACCTTCCAGACCTTCTGGTAGAAGCCCACAGGGACACGGTTGAGGGCCCCATCCAGCCGCCGTCTCCGCTGCCACTGGCCCTGGCGGCTGTCCTTACTGCCTGGGTCTTCCAGCATGCTTGAAAAGGAGCCCTTGCCCAGCAGCTCCGAGTGTCCAGCAGACTGGGCAGACAAAACAAGGACCACAGAGACTGCTGCAAAGTTAAATACCCCACAAGAACGCAGCCTGCTGCTGCCCAAGAGGTTTGTGCTCACCCAGCCAGGTTCCCAGGGCAGAGCTGCCACCCCCTGCCCCCAGCAAAGCCCCCCCTGGAGCCCCAGCTCCCTGCAGCACCCACTGGAGCACAGCTCCTTTCTGCAGCCACAAACAGGACAGACCCCATGCACGCAGCCAACAAATGCAGGTTACCAGAGAGGACTTCAGGTCGGCATCTCCAGACTGCAAACTGAGGGGCTGAAGGAGAAAGGGAGAGACAAAAATCAGACTGTGCCGGAGCAGGGCAGCCGTCACAGCAAGCAGAACAGCAGCAGCACGGACCAAGCTCAGGTCAGGGGGCAGTTATCCCAGGGACTGCGGTTAGCTGGAGACCGAGAGGTAGTTTCGAAGGTGAGCTGCAGAAAGTCTCACATGAGCATCAGAGGGGAAGGACTATGCCAGGGCACAGAGCGGCTGCGGGGCCCCCACACGCCAGTGCTGCGGCAGCAGCGGGCTCATGCTGGCCGGCACACAGAAGCAGGGCTGCTACTGCTCTGTTGGCTGCTGGCACGGGCAGGGATTTAGTCTCAGGCAGACTGGAGGGCCAGCAGCAAGGTCACTGCCCGTGGACAACACTCCTCGCCACATACATGGTCCCTCTGCGATGCCAGGTTTCACATTGCAGCAGGTTGGCCATAAACCTGCTGCATCATCCTGGTCCCCGCAGGCCCTGTCTCTTTGAGGACAGGAGCCCTCCTAGAGCTCAGGACTCCTCCTGGACACACACCAGGCACCAGAGGAGATCCTTGTCATTTGGAGCTGGGCAGGAGCCCCTTCCCCCACAGAAGAAATAGCTGGGGAGGCTACAGGCAGGATCCAGTGATCACCAGTGAACTGCTCGGCAGGGCCACTGCTGGTCACGGCACTGGAAACGTCATGCCATCCCACTCAGCAAGTTTTTGTGGGTATAATGGGATCTATTCAGCCATAGCAGCTATGGAGCACAGCTCCCAGCTGGTTGTAATGCCAATACACCCACGGCTTAGAGAAGCCTTCCTCCCTGCCAGTCCAAACACAGCTGGTCCCGCTCAAACAGGAGCTCCCCAAAGGTTGTGGGGCAGTGCCAGCACTGGGCCCCCACAGCATGTTAAGCCATGCCGACCTCTTCCCAGGGAGCCAGCCTCCTTCCCCCGTCCTGAAGTCCTGAACAGAGCAACCCTGAGCCTGCCTGGAGGGGAAGCCAGCTCATTGCTGCAGCAGCTCGCTCAGTGGGTTTGTTTAGGAAAGCTCATTAACTCATGCATGCTCGGAAGCTGCCCTGGTGTGTGTCATGAGGGATAAAAGCTGAGGCTGCAGGACCAGAGCGGCTTCACCTTACTCCCAGTCAGAGACTGCCTACGTTTATCCAATTGCTGCAAGAGAAGAAGGAAATGAAGTTTCTGCTGCTGGAAGAGGCCCACCAGGACACCAGCCATGCCTGGGACACCGCATAGTCCTCCCCACCCCTGCACCTTCTCAAGCACCCCTGTGCTCCCCCCACCCCCCCACTACACTGCCAGAGCAACCCCCACCCCCACTAACAGATTTACCCCAGTTCTCCCCCCAGGGCAGGACTGGAGCCAGAAGGAGCTCCTGGAAGCAGCTGTAAGCTCTCTGAAGCCCAGGAGCGTGCTCCCTCCTGCTCTCCCATCAATCCAGCCTGTCCCGTAGCTGCTTGTCACCCACAAAACCTGGCAGGAGCAGCCTGCACCACTTGCCCTCACCTGTTTGATCTCACTTTTCAGCTTGACGATGCCGGCACGCTCAGGCTTGGTGGCCCCAACAGCCCCCACCTCACAGATAGAGATAGCGGTGGTGAGCGACGAGTCGACCGATCGCACTGGAGGGGAAGAGAAGTCTAGAGTGGGTACCATGGCGCAGGGCACGGACGTCCCTCTTCGCTGCTTGGGCACTGGTACCTCTGCACACCCTTGCCCTCTATTCCCAGCCAGCACCAGAGATCCACGAGCACAGCACAGAACTGCTTCAATTGAGGCCTGACCGGGCCAAGTGCTGAACTAAGCAAAGCCCCAATAGCCACAGGACTCAGGCTTAATCCCCAGAAATTAGCTTGGCACCACCCTGCTGAAAAGCACAGCTTCACCCTGGACCACTGCAGTGCAGAAGCAGCTGTGCTGAACACGCAGGAGGACAGGGATGTCCCCACAGGTGGGAACACCTGGAGCTGGCCATTCTCCACACCAGGACCCAGCTTTGCCCAGAGACACTCTCGCAACCCTGCTGAGAGACTCACCGCTCCTTTCCACCCCAAACTCCTTGCCGGAGAGGATGTGGTAGAGGAGGTTCTTCATGTCTGATGGGCTGAGATTCATCAGGTTCTCGGTGGCTTCTCCAGCTGGAGAACAGAGTTGGGATGTTGTACCCCACTTCATAGCCCTCCTGGGACATTCCTACCCTGCACCCCATTCTGTCAGCAGGGGAAGCACTGGTACAGGACCTCATCCTCCAAGGATGTACACTAACTCCAGGTGTTCCCTACAACAGAGACTCTTCCCCATGCCAGCCCAATACATGCCTGAATAGAAACCGCAGTTAAATCACCCGCCCGTGCTGCCCGAGAACAGTCCCCGCTGCAGACCCCAGCACTTCCCTGCAGGGTCTCGTCCTGGCGCTGAGCTGCCTATTTTTAACAGCACTTCTCCTTCCTGGCTGACAGGGCCCCAAGCACCTCAGCACCCATCCCACAGCCGGGGTGCCGTCCCCGCTGCACGTACCTGAGCAGCGCAGTGAGTGCGCCAGCTCCGTTGCCATCACCTGGATGATGAGCCCAATGCGGATGCGGAACATCTCAGCAAAGAGTGCGGGCTGTGTGCGCATGCACATGGCCAAGTACACCATGATCTCCTGGAGGGGAAGAGGCAGATCACCCCACTGCTGCTCACCAGGGCAGACATCCAGCTGTGGGGTCCCCCTCTGCTCCGGCCCCTCACCTGGGTGAGGATGGATACACTGAGGTTCTTCTCGCTGGCTTCATCAATGAGGCGAACGAGCTCCTCATAGGGGATTGGGCTGGGGAGGGAACAAACAGCAGAGCAGGTGAGAGGAGCAGAGCAAGCCCTGCATCCCTTCTGGTCTGTACAGCCCAGAGGGGAGAGAGACAGGCTGGGGACAGCCATCCTGAGCCGCTCCTGCCCACGGACTCCAGAGCAGCGGGCTCACATCCAGCCCCAGCCCAGCACGCGTGGGGAAGGAGAGGTGCCACACTCACGCGGAGATTGTCTTCTCGCGTGGCTCCGGGGGCAGCCCCACGGTCAAGTGCTTCTGGTGAGACAGGAGGTCGGTGCAGGCCTGGGGACAGAGAGGGTCACGCCAGGCATCACCAACAGCTCAGGGTTTGGGACCTCAGCAAAAGGCAGACAGAGACAGAGCTGATGCAGCCATGGTTTGCCTGCCCACTCTGCTGCCTCCTCCCCAACGGACCTCAGCCCACTAGAGGCCGGCTGCACAGTTGTTACCTCATCCAGAGCTTCCATCTTCTTCTTGAGGATGCCAGAGATGTAGCGGATCAGGGCCCACTGGCGCGTGTCCCCCACCCGCGCGTATAGCTCAGTGAGGAGCTCCTTGACGGTGGGGCCAGGCTCGCTATCGAGCCCCGTGTGCCACTCAGGCCCCCTGCAGTAAGAGAGATGCCAGGTTATAGCCAGCAATTTGCCCCACGGCAGCTCCCTGGCAGCCCCCAGGCTTGGTGGGTTGGGATGCGTGCACAGCTGCGCCGGCTCGCTCTCTGCTCAGTGAGCCACCAAGACTTGGAGCTCATCGTACTTGAGGATGTGGAGCATGTAGAGGATGTCTGCTTGCTCCTGCAGCGTAGGGCAGATACGCAGCTGGTCCACCAGTGCCTTGCAATCCACGTTGCCATCCTCATCTCGGGGCAGGTTCATCTCTGCATGGGCAGCGTGGCTCTGGCGGAAGGGAGACCCAAGCTCCTGGTTAGCGCCGTCAGCACTCCACATCAAGTGCAGTCTAGTTATGGAGCCAAGGCCATTCGCCCATGGATGTTCCCCCTTGCCAAACACCAGGCCTTCCCCATGCAGCCCCACAAGGACCCTCTGGCTCTAGGTGAAAGGATGGCACTGCTCGGCCAGTCTGAGGGGGACAGGGCTCACCTTGCCATCCACGTCGTGCTGGTGGGGTGAACTCAGCAGCTTGACCGACTGCTGGGACGCCTGGAAGATCTTGCTGGGGACATACATCCCAACATCTAAAAGAGAGCCAAGGTTGGTGCAGACGCTTCTCAACCCCAGCCACCACTGCTGTGCCCCAAACCACCTCACATCTGACACTCTGCTTCCCCAGCAGCCCCTGCAGAGAAGTCAGATGAGGGAGAAGCAGCCCCTGCCCACCCAGTTAGAGGAACGCCACAGGGAGCTGCCATCCCTTATCGTTCAGCAGTTTCCATGAGGACTGCGCAGGCACCAACTCCAGGATACTCCATGGCCAGGACTAACATGATGGACATAATGTGCCTTCACCCAGGCAAAGGCTGGGTTGCTCTGCAGTCCATGGCACGCTCCCCTGGGGCTCCCAACAGCTGGGAAAGCTCCCGAAGCACCTCAGCCTCACCCCCAGGCTTGAGCAAAGGTGCTGAGGGTGCTGGAGTTACTCACTCTGGACGTGAAGGTCTTTGGCCTTGGACGCCAGGGACATGAGGTCACGGGTGGTGTGCACAGCAGCCCGGAAGCGACTCAGCCCTCCCCGCTGGGCCGTGGGAGGGAGGTTCGACTGGGGAACCGTGCGCTGCAGCAGGTGGTCCAAGTACTGAGCAACCTCGTCGTATGTGTCCGCTGGAAGGGGAGGCAGAAGGGGGGGGGTTCAGCCGCTTTGCAGCAGGGCACCCGCAGACCCCGGAGAGCTCCCCAGCTGTGCCTCAGCAAGGGCAAAGCTTTGCTAGCTGCACAAAGCGACAACGTGGGGCTAGCGGACAGATGGATAGTGCCAGCAGCCGGGCTCACAAAGTGCGGCGGCCGCGGCACCCCTGTTCCTGCACTGCTCTGCTGCCTGGGACGCTGGCTGCCAGCTGGGGCCAAACTGGGGCTCCCTCCAAGTCCCACCTGGGTGAAGGAAGCGATGGGGCTGCAGCCTGTGTCTGGTCCAAGCCTGCGCAAGGACAGCAGAGTCTGCTCAAACCCCGTGGTGAAACCCTCATGCTCTGTCCCTCAGGGGAAGAAGGGGAGGCACAGCCAGGGGCAGCCTCTCCAAGCAGAGACCGCTGAGGAGCACCCCAGCACAGCAAGGTCCTCATCCAAGCAGGACTCCAGCATGGGAGCAAGGCAGGGTGGGTTTTGCAACAGTTATTTCTAATTAGAAATTACCAGTTCTAATTAGGAGTTAGAGGAGGAGTTACAGCTCCTGCCTTGCTCTTTGCCCAGCCTCCAGTGGCTCCCATTGCTCCCAGTGCCACATCGGGAGCGCCAAAGCCACCACCCACTAACTGCGGCATGGAGGAGGGTGCTCAGAGGCCAGGGCTCTGCTCAGCTCAGCTGGGAGATAACAGCGCTGCTGGAGCGAGGGGGATGCCCTGAGTGGGAGATGCCCCATGCCAAGGCAATGCAATACAACACAGAGCTGTTGATGCACTTCTAGCCAGAGGGCCAGGGCAAAGCCTTGCTGCTCTCCAGCTGGCAGACGAGCTCCGTGGTGCGTCTGTGCCAGGGGGTGAGCTGCAGACTGCATCCGAGGCAGACAGCACAGCATCCCCTTTCCACACCCGGTGGGGATGCCTCGTGCCAGTGCCTGAAGGCTCAGCTGGAAGAGTCCCCCAGACGTCAGGCTTGAGAACATCATCCTGCCTGGCTGCAGCATCTGGACACAGCAAAAACTTAAAATTGAGCATCTTCTAGCTGCTGTAGAGAGTCCAGACAGGCCCTGTCTCGCACTGGGGCTGGGGGGGAAGCAGACACCTTGGAGAAGCCCGGGTGCAGCCTGCAAGGAGACTGCAGGCAAAGCGAGAGGAGGGCAAGAGAAATAAGTATTCATTCACAGCAGTGCAAACAGTGGCTACAGGAGCAGCAGAGGCAGAGCAGACTGATGGGAAGGCTGGGAAGATGACCAACACTAGGTCACGCAGAAGGAGGACGTACCCAGGCCTGCTTGCAAGGGGAGCAGCAAAACTTGCACCCCACTGTGGTCTCAGGACAAGGTGGGTCCATCACGCTGTGGTGGGCTAAGGCCCTCTCAGGCACCCTATCCACAGCAGCAAGGCCTCAATTTGGCACCCACTGGACCACTCTGCCCAGGGAGGATCAAAGGCTTCGGGAAAACAACACTCAGAGATTGCTTGGGGACATGGTGGCTCTTCCCCACCATCTCGGGCACTGTACCATCACTTTCTGCACCGTCACTCGTGCACGAAAGATCCTCAGCCAAATCTCCCCAGCGGAGGCAGGTTGCCGAGCCTTCGTCTCTTCCCCACGCAACAGCCTACGAAGGTCGGAACGGCTCATTCCAGAGCATCCTCTGTGCTCTCCACGGCCACATCCACCAGCCTCAGGCCCATCTGGCTGGGAAGCCCCTCCGGCGAGGGGGCTACAACAGCTGCATCAATTCACCCAGTCCCACCCCACTGGCGTCACCACAAGTGTCACCCAGACAAGGTTAATTGATGGAGGGTCAGATGGGAACAGAAACATGGTGAAAACCCAAGTGTATGAAGAACACAGTGACCAACGCTAGCAGGGAGGTTGGGTGTTACGGGTTTATGGGTGAGTTTGGCATTTGCCACACCACAGCAGCGACTGGCCTGTTTCCCCTTACCATCCTCTGCTATCTGCAAGCCATGCAGCCACTCCTCGGCGTCTAGCTCCTCAAAGCTGTCAATGCTGAGCTCGTAACTCTTGGCAAAGACCTTACCCTCTGGCCCAGGGTCCATAAAGCTGAGGTGCGTTCGGCATGATGTTGTCAGGAACTCCGACAACTTACCCGTCTGGATCCTGGGCGAGAGGAGGGGAGGTCACACAGAGAGGAAGGGGGAAGCAATACCCTTGGCTTTGCCTCCTGGATCCAGGGCAGGCCCTTCAGCAGGGAGATACGCACTTGCCCAGGAGCATACACACGCCTCAGTGCCTGCTTTAGCTGCCTGTAACTCCTCCAGCCACAGGTGGGCATGGAAGGGCTGCCCAAAAGCTATTAGAGGGATCCTGCAGCCATGGGTTTAATGGCATGAAGAGATATGTCCTCTCTTGCATCTCCGCTGTTGGGTTGTAGCCCCGGAGTGCACTTACAGGCTAGCACACCCCAATGTATCCTCCACAGCTTGTTCCCCACCAGCCCAGCAGGCCCAGCAGGTACCCTCATAACCAGGCTCTCAGAGGCCACCAGCCCTCTCCCCTCCTGCACCCCAGGAAGCTGTACTCACCTTGCACCACCAAAATACCCATCCTGCAGCTTCCGCAGCATTGCTAGCACCGTGGGGTGCACTCTGCTGCCGGTTTCATCTGTCAGAGACAGAGACACATGCAGTCAGGCTCTCCCGCTCAAACAGGCTCTCAGAAGGTAACACAGGGCCAGGTGGGCATTCAGACACGCAAAGCACCATGGCATCAGCCAGACCCTTGCTTTGGGATGCACAGCCAGGCTGTGGCACCAAAAGCATCACCCAAAAAGGGAAATCCAGGACTGTCCAGGCTGGATTCCAGCAAAGCCAGGCCAAGACCCACTCCCAGGCTCCTGGGATTTCACCTTGGGCTGAAGGCAACAGAACCAGACAGCAGCACCCAAACAGCCCCCTGCTCTGTCCCTGGCTTTCACACGAGGCAGCAGAGGGGGTGCTGCTGTCAGAGGCAGAAGACACCACAGCAAAAGGCATGCTCAAGACACTAAGGGGATTTCAAGTACACAAGAGCCAAAAAGGCCTGAAAGCAGAACAGAATCCCTTCCCTGCACCAGGCTCACGGGGAAGCTGTGAGCTGCTCCAGAGAAGCCAGTTTTGCTCTGCGCCATTGCACAGCTCTCTGCTCCTTCTGGTTTGCTGTTTTCCCCTCCCTGTTGTCTAGGAAAGCCTTTAGCAGGTGATTAGTCTTAGTGAAGAGTCAAGATGCAGGAAGAGCCCTAAGAACGCTTTTACAGGGGGATTATTTTTTTGGTCTTGCTCCCAAAAGGCCTCCCAACAAGCCTAGCTGCCTGGAGACTGAACACCTCCATGCCAGCAAGCATCCCTTGAGCTGCAGGCACTAGCGCTTGGCAGGCCTGCCAGGCCAGCCCCACTAGCTGCCAGGACAGCTGCCAACTCAGTGTGGCTCCTCTGAGCAGTAAGCTCTTTACAGGACACCACTGGCTGTTCCACCCCCACCATGTCCCCATTACTGAGACGGACCCACGTCTGCCCACCCCCTTCCTCCCGCAGAGGATGCTTCCCAGGGCTGCTCTAGCCAAACGCCTTGCGAGGCCGGAGGATCTATACCGAGCATGGTGTGGGAGATGGGGAAGGTGATGGTCGGCCGCCCGGTCATCCTCCAGCGGCTGCAGAGGTACGAGAGGTCTGTCCTCAGCATCTCCACAATCATCTTGTTGTCGAGGGCCAGGTAGAACTGCTGCTGGTCTATGAACTGCAAGGACAGCAGGAAACGTTGAACGGCCCTTCCCGCAGCCACCAGGTCCATTTTGTGCCACCCACGTCTTCACACAGGCGCTCAGCTAGGCCAGCCACACCGCGCACCCAGGGGAGATGCTCCTTCGCACCGACGGCTCATCCCACCTTACCTGGTACGTGCCAGTACAGTCTAGCGAGGGACCCTCAACCCCCAGGGCAGCTACTGGCCACCAACAACTACAAGGAGATAACACTACAGCTCAGCAGCAGCATCACCCAGGCCCCACACAGCTGGTCCATGCTGTGCCTATCCCAAGCAAATACACAGTTCCCACAGTGCCAGGCTTGCAACCCTGCTCGTCCCCACACCGTGCTGCACAGAGGGATCCCTGTCCTGCCATCAGCCTCCTCCTGTTGTCCTTGTCAAGGTGAGCAAAGAGATTTTCACCCAACACTGATCATCGGAAGGCTGAAACCATCTCCTCCCAGCACGCACACAGCCAGGACCACCAACTCTGCTGCTTCACACCATGGAGCTGGGGCTGCTCCACCTTCCCAGGCTGTTCAGAGGGTGTTGGGCTGCCCCTGAGAATAACTCAAGTGCTCAGCCAGTGGAGAAACCTCCTGCCCAGTTCCAGATCACACGACAGCTGGGCACGAGCCCGTGCAATGCCACCCACCTGTGGGGTAAAGGTAAAGATGTTCTTCCTGATGTTGTAGAGCTTGGAGGTCCCAAGGACGCCCATGTGCCGGTAGGGCCGTCCTGTCAGGCACATCTGCTTGTTGCGGCCTACGGGGGCAGGAAGAGGAGGTTTTAGCGCAAGCCTCCCCACAAAAGGGGATGCAGCAGCAAACAGAGACAGGCCCCTGTGCTACCAGCCAGCAGGAAAAGGCTGGTTTGCGGTTGGGGTACCCCAAGACCCTGTGTCAAGCTGGCACAGCGCTAAGGGACAGTGATACTCTGTCCCGCCAGCCCTGCCCAGGGGGCTAGAGACACCCAGGCTCTCCCCAGGGACTCTTGCCGAAACAGGGACATACAGCCCATCCTGACCTCCGCAACATGCCACACCTCCAGGTCTTTGGGGATGTCAGAGGCTGGGGCAGGGCCAGGGGTTCCTCCCTGCACAGGGCTGGCCCCCCAAAGCCGAGAGCTCTATAAGCGTTCCCATTGCTCCTGAATTACTGCCAGAGCCCAGGATGATGCAGCAGCAGCACCGTGCCTTGGTCATGCCAGCACTGGCAGCTGCCAGGCTGCTCCCCTGCCCCCTTTGCCTAAGTCACACTTGGCCTTTTGGTGGCTTAAATTAGCCAGCGTGTGCAGCCTACAGGGGATCAGGTCTCTCCCTTGGCCCAGGCTGGGTCTCCAGCTCCTGCACAACAAGCCCCATGCCCAAGTGGTTGCAGCATCAGGGAATGAGCGTGCAGAGCTCTGGAGCGCAGCCTCCCCTCACACTCAGCCCTGCCAACCGTCCAACAGCCGTCCCGCCTGAGCTACAGGCTCTCTCAGCCAGGGACTGCCTGGGGACCCTTCTCTGGGGTCTGGCTTGCCTCCCACATTGAGATCTGCGTACAGGCACAAAAGCTGGCTCCTGCCCACAGCAGGTCCATCCTATATGGATCAGAGCCTCTGCCTGTCCCTAGGGCGACTGTGAAACTGCAGTGTCAAAGCTTTATCCCTTTCAGAATCGCCCTGAACAGCACTGCCTGCCACCCCAGTTCCCCTTGGGCAGGAGTAGCTTTACCAGGCCCAGGAATGGGCAAGAGCCCTCATCAGCCAGGCAGACAGCAGCAGGGCAGGACATCAGCATCTACGAGCAAGAGTGCCAGGGGATGGGACAGACCCTTCTGCACCCCCTTTGCTGCAGGAGCAGGGAGCCCAGCTCACCCAGCCTGGCATAGATGTGGCTGAGGATGCGAGCGGGCTGCACTCTGATGGGGTAGACGTCTGCCACAGTCTCCACATCGATGTCCTCCTTCCTCAGGACAGCCTTGATCCCCTCTGTCTCTGCCAGGATGCACACTGCGGAGGGAGGAAGACAGGCTCAGTGCAGCAGGGGCACACGGCTGTGACAGCACTGTCCCCGGCCTTTGTGGACACATACGAGGTGCCCCGTCACGTAGAGGCAGCTGTCTGGGGTCCCTTTGGGAACCAGTTCTCACTGCAGAGGTCTGCCTTGCTCCTCCTAATGCTCTCTACACCCAAGCCTTCCCCGCTGAGCGGCAGGAGGACAGGACAGTTTTCAACCTGTCTGTAGAGGAGGCTGTAGCAGGTGATATCTCCCTGGGGCAACACAGGGTCGAGTGGAAGGGCTTGCACCCCATCCTATACCCACCTTGCCAGGGCTGAGATCTGGCTGCACCGGCAGCCACCCAGCAAGCAGAGCCACCCCAGTGAATTCTGCACAGGCAGAGTCCCTAGGCCTGCCAGGCACAGGGGTTTGGGACCGGTCCCTTTCCCTCACCTTGGACCACCACATCGGGCTTGGGGACAGTCGCAAACCGGCGGTTGAGGGGATCTATTTCACCGGGAGCTAGAAATCCCTGAGGAAAAAGAGTTATGAGGAGATGAACATTTCATGGGCAGGGTAGAACAGGTGATGCCTATGGACAACCCACCTTTAAGAGGTCCTGGGGGATGGAGGTGACAACTTCCCCATGGTAGGGGGCTCAAGGTGGCACCATTTGCCCTTTCAGAGCTCAGAGCCTGGCCCCACAGCCCTCCCAATCACCAGGGGTGACCATACCTCAGCCATCAGGCAGCCCAGGATGTAGAGGGACTGCCCCCACATGAGCGGCAGCTTGCCCATGGGTATCCTGTCCACAGTGTGGGGGTTCCTGTACTCCTCGTCCACCTGGAACACAAGCCAGGAAGTCAGGGAGGGATCCACAGACACAGGATGCTGAAGGAAGCATCATCATTGCATTTTGAAGTCCAGCAGTGTAAGGCTTAAAACAAGATTGTCCCAGGCACCCGCGTCAGACAACAGATCAGCTGCTCAGACTGCATTTGGGTTCCCAACACGGCCGTTCCATGGGAACGGCTGACGTGCCCCAGGAGCACCAGGGCGATGCTCTTGGATGCTGGCGGGGAGAGCATCTCTCCTGTACCACCTGGGCACCAGGAGGCTGTTGCGCTCAGCCCAGGCGCACACAAACAACCTCACCGCTGAACGGGAGCTCAGCACAACCTCCTCAGCCCGGGTCCACGTGTCCCGAGCTCTCAGAGGACTCCGACACCAGGCCAGCAGACTGTCAGCAAAGCACCCTTCTGTGTGGGGGCAAGAAATGCTTTGGGGAAAAAGGCAGTTTATTTATCCAACATGGTTTTATAACAGCTCCAAGCCATGCTTTTTTTACATGGGGTTTCCATGCACTACATGTGCTGCTTTACTACTGATTTGCGTTAATAAGCAATTAAAACCTATTATCTGGTAATGAGACATTCCCACTTCCACCGTAGCTCAGGACCGCTCACCTTATCCGGCGGGACGCTGTACAGCTCCGGCACCAGGTGCACCCCGTTCTTCCCCTTGATGAGAACTCCCTCAAGGGCTTCCCGGTACTCCTGCACCTGAGGAGAGGAGAGGGGATTTGCCCCCGGCCATGGCACCCTGCGTCCTTCCCCCACACGCCTCCCTTGCCAAGGACTTCTTTCCACCGGCCCAGCAGGTCCTGCCTCCCTTACCTGCTCCATGTTTCCACTGAAAATCCCATCAATGATCAAGTACGCCCAGAAGAGAGGCCACTCGCACTCAATGTTCTCAAACAGCTTCAGCTCAGCAGGTTCATAGTAGAGGCGGTTGGGGTCCTGCAGGGAGGGCGTGACAGCAAGGCAGGTGGTGGGTGGCAGGATTCCCTCAAGCTGACAGGGCTCCTACTCCCCCCAAGACCCCAGCCTCAAACGCCCTCCCAGTCCTCCTCTGTGGATGATGGCCGAGACAGAGCCGAAAAGCAGTTTCACCTCCAGGCTGTCTCCTTTCCATCAGACATCCCCTCCCAAGCCCCCTACACTGACGCCAAAGGGACTCACTCTTCCTGGGCAAAGGGAGCCTACCCAGTCCCCAGGAGAGCACCCCAGAGCCTTTTACAACAGCACAACATCCCCCTCGCTGCACTGGGGACACCTGCGTCCCCTTCGCCGTGCCTGCTCTGCCCCAGCCCCTCAGTGCCTGCCTCCTCCAGCATCACCAGGCTGGCCCGGCTGGGTGCGAGGGCTTGGGCTGCTCATGCAGGGCCAGAGAGCAGGGTCCCTCCTGCCATTGAGTGGGACTGCTAGCCTGACACGAGGGAAGTGGTCAGGATGGAGAGCTGCCTTCGCAGAATCATCCCACTCCAGACGTGCGTGGTGTAGTGCCCCAAGGGACCTACGCTCGACTCTCCCTGCTAACTGCTTTAACTCTGTTTGCTAGAGAAGGGAGAGAGCTGGCCTTAGCAGACTGTCAGGCAGAGAGGACAGCAGGGACAGACGGAGCAGATGTTTTCCATAGTGCCTGCACACCGACCACAAGCTCCCAAACTCCCATTTGACTCCAGCCAGCTGCAGTGCCTCTGCAGGCAACACTGCCCGTCCCGTGCCTTGCAGCTCCCCAGAAGTAATCCACGGCTTTGCATGCTGGCAAAGCTCGTGAGCGCTGGGAAAGTCGGACTGGAGATGCTGCTGCTCTTCTCTGGCTCTAGAGAGACACAGCCACACGTGCTGCCTATTATGGTCAGGTCTGAAGAGGCACAGCAGAGGAGAAGCTTTTAGAGGCACTCATGCCCAAAGGAGCCCCACCACCTTATGGGACCAACAGCTGGTGATGATATAAGAGCCTCCAAGTACCATTTCCTGGTTCTTTGGTTATCAAATGCAACCGTCACTTATAAAATTTTCCTGGTTTTCCTCCCCAAAGCAGCAGAAGAAAGTCTCCGCTTGCTCCGCTGAGAGCCAAGCGTGGCAGTACACAAGCTGCCTGCTGTCCTGGGAGAGGCAGAAGCAGCGTTGTGACCTCCAGCGCTCCTGCAGAGCTGAGGTCGTCAGGGAGGAGCACCGCACGGTCGCCGCCACAGGCCTCCAGCCCTTGCTCAAGGCTTGTGCAGCCCTGGGAGAGCTGGGGAAAGAGCCCACCTCGGCAGGGCTCCCACATGGGGCAGTGGTCCCGTCTTCCCCCAGCCTAAGAGATACGCAACACCACCAGGTCCCAAGGTGCGGGCAGAGCCAGCCTCTCCCCATCTGCTATGGGCGTGGGTGGGATGTACCACCTCTGCAATGGACTCTGGCATTTTGGGAAGCCTTGCCCAGAGCCATGACGCTGCCTGGGGCTACTCAGGGCTCTCATCTTCCCAGTGCTCCCCACCACAGCCTTTGCTCTGCACCCGGGGGGGCTGCAAACACAACCCAGGGCAGCTGCTGCTTGGCACTCAAGTTCCGGCAGGTGGCAGGGCTGGATACACTTACTTCTTTGGGGGTCCTGTAGCCATCCCGGAGGAAGCGGCAGCAGCCGTAGCGCCCCTGGAAAGGAGGGAAAGAGGTGCTGAGCAGGAGGCACAGCGTGAGATACCTCGTACCTTCAATGCAGAAGCATGGGGGGGTCTCCTCCAGACAAATACCCCTTCACTTGCTCACCTAGTGCTCAGGCACCACGATCACAGCCTAGGGCCACAGCACACAGGACTGTTTCTTTGCACACCCCTGCCACAGGTCACGAAGACTGGGAGAGGACATGCCCCAGCACCCTCTCCCCGAGCACGTTTTTGGGGAGAAAAGGGCTACAACAGTTTGGACTGCAGCTGTCTCTGGGAAGGGCAGGACAAGGGCAGAGCCGCTCACCTGCAGCTTCGTGATGATCTCTTGCTTGGTGATTTCCACCAACTCGCTGTCCTCCACAGCGAATGCCGGGTAGGAGATGACAGAGAGCACGCTGGCATCCACCTCCTTGGACGTGGAGGCCCTGGGCAGCATCGAGTGGAGGATGGACTGGGCGAAGGGGAAGGAGAGGTGGTTAGGTTGCCAGGCCAGGCACTGTTCACACCACAACCCCAGCAGATCACGGTTCATCCTGCAATGGTATAAAGCCCGTGCGGGTCTCACCTGGCAGTGCTGCACCTCATCTGACAGCACCCGTATCACCGACTGCGGGCCTCCCTTCGCTCCAAAGAGATCCAGCTCATCCAGTGCCTCCAGGGCAGCCTGCAAGCAGGGCAAGACCCAAAGCAGCAAGTCCTCCACCATGCTGCTCATGTGTAAGAGCTCTCACCCTGTGCCAGCCCCTCTGTGTAGTGCACTGCCCAAGTTTAAACAAATTTAAAGCCTGCTGTGGCTGCAGAGCACCCCTGGTAAGAATGTGACCACATTTCCAAAGCCAGACGTCAACAGGGCCCTGGACATTTCTGCCATACACCCCAATTATTTTCTCACTCCCAGTTCAGGCAAAACTCAGGCAAGAGGGGCACAGTTTTATCCCAGCACACAAGGGGAAAGGTCTTCCTCCCCAGGAACCTATCACCGTGTGGGGCATTGAGCCGCAATAGTTCAACATGCCCAGCCTTCCCTGTAAAAAAGCAGCACGGAGCCACCGGTGCTCCCCGGCTCACCTTGGCCATGCCGACGGAGCTAGCGTTCAACTCGGTGATGCCCTGGTTCGTCTTGTCCCCACGCTCCCATATCCCGAAGTCCTGCGCAGAGGCAGCGGCATGTTGGAGCAGGCAGCGGTTCACAGCACACCCAGAAAGCCTTCAAATCCCACCTATCAGTGGTGCTCCCAGCACACGCTGTGGGACTCTGCCCACCAGGGCTCAGGAGGGACCCACAGCTGCCCCTAGATACCAGCCCACGGCCTGCACCCCCAGGGCACGCTCCCCTTCCCCAGCACAGGCTACCCACCGCGGTTTTGTAGGCTGCTTCGATGTAGAACACGAGGTTCTGGATAAAGTTGACTTCATCCAGGCTGTGAATTATGTGGAGGCCTGAAGCAGGGGGAGGAATTCACATTAGTCGTTCCAAGGCCACAGGCATCCCTAAGAAGGGGCTACAGTAACCCAGGCCGGACCCCTCCTCCTCACTGCACGCCTGCCCCGTGGGAGCCACATCCTGGCTGGCTCCTGTCCCCACTCCCACCCCCCTCCGGCAGCTCTGGGGCTTCAGGCAAATGGGGGCTCTTAGAGAGACAGACATCGAGGGGCCCAAATCCACCTTGGGTGCTGTGAGCGTAAGAAAACGGTGAGGTCAGGGAGGCCATCGCAGCAGCCTGGCACCCAAGAAGCTGCACCCAAACTGAGAAAGTGGAGAGCCCTGGAGATCAGCATGCTCAAAGGTGAAATGGCATCCCCCAACAGCGTCACCTGAGGCCGTCATTTGTGCCAGCATGAGCAGGTAGAGGGAGGTGGCATCCAACTGTAGGTGACCCCACTCGTGGTCCCCCACCACGGTGGCACAGGTGTGGGTGTTGTACTTCGCATGCAGGCAGTCCCTGGTGCTCTGGCTGTACTTGAACGCCTCCACCTTGTCCACCTTGAGAAGGGCAAGGAGATGCAGGGGTTCATCAAACCCTGTCTCCAGAGAGGTGTGGCAGCCCCAGAGCCAAGGGCTGCCCCATGCCGTCAGCCCAGCATGTGGAGCTGCGCCTGGCAGGGCAGAAATCCTACAGCCCCCAAGCCGAGCCCCTCCACGCACCAAGGCAGTGAGTGCAGGCTCACGCGCCACCCTAGCGCAGGGCTGCAGCCGTGGAGGGCCCACAGCCGCAGCTGCACTGTGTGGAGAGAAAAGAGTCACCCCAAATGCCCTCAGGGAGAAGAGCTGCGGAGTCCCAGTGCCAGCCAGGCCACAAGACAGGGAGTAGCTGGCACAGGCTCCACTGGCCACCAGCCCACAGTGCTGGGACTTCCATCACACCAGGGACAGATGCCAAGTCAGAGCTTATTTCAAGACTTGCTGGAAGGGGCCTTCCCTCTGCTCGTCAGGGAAGGCTGGGGAGAGCCGGCACAGCCGGGACCGACAGTCTTTGTGGCAGAGCTGGGCTTTGAGGAGACCACTTGACTTTCGGAGGCACTCCCCAGCCCCTACCTGTCTCATCATGCACTGGAGCAGCCCCCGCATCAGCTTCACCACGCTCTGCAGGAACAAGGAAAACAGCCTTGTTAATCCCTGCGCAGCCAGGAGAAGCCCTGACTCAGGATCAGCTGGCCACTGACCTTTGCAGGGCTCCAGTGTCTGTAACCGGAGCCCCTGCTCACATTCCCATGGCCTCTGCTCCTTAGCAATAGCAGAGGGAAGCAAGATTTCTTGCCCTGCCAGCAAGGCCGAGCTGCTGCGCTGTGCAGGGGGAGGGAGGGCACGGCTGCAGAACGCAGCTCCCCAGCCCCTGGGAGAAGGGCTGCATCCCCAGGCCACCACAGAGCCGGAGGGCTGGACCCTCCAGCTGGGCTCCAGCGCACTGGGAAGAGCGGGCCCTGACATCGCTTCCTACTGCCCCCCGCGCCTGGGGACAGCCCCGGCCCCGTCCTCACTGCACAGCCTCCTGTGGCCTTCCCGGCCGCGCCACAGGCAACCCAGCCGGGAGGGGACGGCCGGCTCCCTGCTACCGCCGGCCGGGCTGGGACAGCCGGCGCGGGCCCTCCCTCCCGCCGGCTGCCTCCTACCTGCTCCAGCTCGTAGGCCTTAGCCTTGTCCTCGTCGCGGTCGGCGTTCTTGCGGTAGGCCAGGCCCAGCCCCCAGACGGCCAGGATGCTGTAGACGTTGTCCCGGACCCAGGCATCCCGGTGGTCGGCGCTGGCGGGGAGCAGGCCCGTCACCGCGTCCTGCGGAGGGGGGACACACCGAGAGGCCGCGGCCCCCCGTCCCGGTTAACTCCGCCTGACCCGGCCTGCGGGGCAGGCGGCGGCTCCCCAGGCCCAGGGGCCGGCGGGGCGCGGCGGGGCCCCGGGAGCCGCGGTGAGGCGGATTCCGCCGCCCCCCCCGCCCCGGGCAGGCGCCGCACCTGGTGCCGGAGGATGGTCTGCTGCACCAGGCGCCCGTAGCCGTCCAGCCGCACGCCCGAATTGCTCCGGCTGCGCATGGCGACGGCGACGGCGGCGGCGGCAGCAGCGACGGGAGCGGGCGGACGCGGCGGGCACCGGCACTGAGGGGGCCGGCCCGCCCCGCCCCGCCCCGCCCCGGGTCCTGGCAGCACCCCCGCCCCGCCCGCCCCGCGGCGCGGCGCCACCCGCTCGTTGCCGCCCGCAGCGCTGCCCGCAGCACCGCGCTCGCCGGGGCGGGCTCCCCGCCCGCGCTGCCCCGCGCTCCCCGCCGGTGGCGGCGGCCCCGGCCCGCGGGGCGCTCACTACCGAGCGGGCGGGACCCGCCACCAGCGCGGCCGGCGGGGCGGGGCGGGGCGGGGCGGGGCGGCGGGCGGCGCCCCCTGCCGGGCGGAGGCCGCGCAGCGCTGCGGGCGGGCACACGGCCACGCGTGGGGGTGTACGGGCGGACGCGCGTACGGGTGTCGCCTGCGGACGGACACGCGGACACGCGTACCGGTGTGGGATTGTACGGACAGACACACAGACACGTGTGCCAGCGCGTGCGTACGGATGGACACGCGGACGCGCGTGCCGGTGTGGGTGCGTGGACGCACACACAGACACGCATATGGACAGAGACGGGGACGCGTGCATAGGGGGGGACGCACACGCACAGATGGGCATGCACACACATGCACACATACAGGTACGCACACGCACACACCCCCACCTGCATGGACACACGTGCGTGGGCAGACCCATCCGTACACGCACACGCCCGTGCACACACGCGTGTACACACCTGCGCATACGTCCTCTTGCGCTTCCACGTGTACACAGCACACGTACACACGTAGCACGTACAGGCACGCACGCATACACGTACAGAGACAGGAATCTATGTACATGCACACGCACGTACATCCACATGTGTACACGCATAGACGTACCCACATACCCCCACACGCACATCTGTACATGCGTAGATGTACCTACACACAGCCACACACACATACTTCCCATGCACATACATAACCATATGCACGCGTGCACACACGCGTGCACACACACATAGGCACAGGCGTATACATACACCTACCCGTATAGGTGCAGGCAGACGTGCGTGCATACGCACAAACGCTCACACGCACACACAGAGGCACACCGGCAGCGTGCAGGTGCGGCGGGCTCCTGGGGACCCCGGCACCCCTCGCCCCGGGGACCCATTTGGGCAGGTGGGGGCCGAGCGGGTGCTGTGGAGGACTCGGCACCCGTCGGGTGAGACGCAGGAGCCCGTGGGTGCCACGTGCCACCCTGGGGCGCGCATGGCCCTGGCACCCGTGTAACCTGTCTTGGCACAGGCGGGCAGGGGCAGGAAGCTGCCGGCCGTGGGCAGGGGGGCGGTGGGTTTATTGCCCGCACAGAGCATCCAGAGCGGCTGAGCCGCGGCGTTGCCCCGGGGGGCTCAGGGGCACAGCGCTTCCTCGGCCCAGCCCCGCGGGGCACCGCTGAGGAGTCCTGTCCCAGCGCTGAGCGCGCGGCGCACCCCAGTCTCCGGTGGTCCCGGTGCAGGGTGGGCTTTCCTGGGGCTGCCTGTGGCCGTCAGCACTCGTACTGTGGTGGGGCGCAGCGCCCGGCCCTGTGGGGCAGAGAAGCCATGAGCGCTGTGCCGGGGCCCCTGCAGGGGGGCATCCCCGGGCTGGGGGCACCCGGGGTCGGGGGCAAAGCTGGGCTCTGCTGGGGCTTGGCCACGGGGGTGTGCCTAGGCTGGGGGCACTGGGACTGGGGGACACCGGGACTGGGGTGCACGGGAGGTCCCTGGGCTGAGGGCAGTGGGGAGCGGTGTAGAGGTGGGGGGGTCCCAGGGTGGAGAACTCCCAAAGCTGAGGAGGCTGGTGGGGTTGGGGTACTTGTGGGGCCCCGCGGCTGGGGACATCGGGGTACATGGGGGGGGGTCCCAGGGCTGGAGACACTGTGAGGACGGAGATATGTGCGGGGTCCCAGGGACACAGGCTGGGCTGGGCAGGGGGTGATGCAGGGGACGGACAAGGGTCCCCGCTCACCTGCAGGCCCTGGTGACGCACTCGAGGCTGTGCCGGCAGTGGGCACCCAGGGGTCTGCTGCCCACCGTCCTCCAGAAGGGTGTCATGCGGGGCAGCCGGGGGGCCGCGTGCCCCCCTGCCCCCCGGGGCTCCTGCAGCACCCAGAGGGGCGGACGGGGTGGGGAGGGGGGTCCCGAGCCCCCCGGCCCCCGGCGCCCACCCCCCACGCCCGGACCCACCTGGAGGGAGCTGGGGAGAAGCAAGAGGAGGGAGAGGAGCAGCACCAGGCCGGTGGCGGTGCTCGGGGGGGCAGGGGGAACCCCACTGGCCCTGCCACCTCGGCCGGTGCCCGGTGCGACGGGGGCTGAGGCTGCCATGGCGTTGCCGACTCCGGCCGTCTGGTGCCTCCGCTGGGCACTGCTCCTCCCCGGTCACAGCCCTGCACAAATATTTGAGTGGCCCCAGGCGGCAGGACAGCCCCTTGTCACCCCCCACCCCCACCCCAGCTGGGGGCTGCCAGTGCCTCTGCAGGGCATCATCCACGGGGCACCCAGTGCCTGGGCATCGCCATCTGCCTCCAGCTACGGCCCCCAGCAGGGTGCCCGGGGGCGGCTGCGCTCCACGGCCGGGTGAGCTCCACAGCCGGTGCCCCTTGTGCTGTGCCCGGCCCAGATTTGCCCCAGCACTGCTAGGGCACGCGGGGCAGGTCAACCCCTCCCACCCAGTGCCACCCCAGAGGATGGGACGTGCGAGGTGGCAGTGCCCGCTTGGGATGGGCAGCAAGTGGGGTAGTGAATGGGGACCGGGCGGAGACAGAGCAAAGCCCCAGCATGGGGTTTGGGGCAGGAGAAGGGGCTGGGAGCGGGGCAGGAGCGGGCAGGGATGCACTGGCTGGCCTGGGGGAGAGCGGGGGACCAGTGCAGCCCCCAGCACAGGCAGCGGCCCCGCAAGCAAGACCCCTGCCAGAGTGCGGGGTGGGGACACGTCCCCAAAGCCAGGGCTGCTGGTGCTCCCCGCAGGGCTGGGGCCAGTGGGGTGCCCGGCTGTGCCCGAGGGGTTCGCACAGCTGCGGGACCCTCGGGAAGAGCCACCCCCCGAGGTGCACCAGGGCACTGGGCCAGGGGCCCTGCACCCGCCACCCAGCACTGCCCTGGCAGCCCCGGCGCTGACGCAGGCATGGTGCCGGGGTCAGCCGGGGACAGCAGCCCTTTCCCTGAACGGCTGCTCCTCTGTCCCTTTGGCAGCGCCTGCCCCGCCACCAGTGCGGAGCGGAGCACGCTGCTGGGGCAGCCCCTCGCTGCCTGGGAGTACCCCAGGAAGGGGTCCAGCCCAACAGGCACAAGAGCCCACCGGCACGGTGCGTACGAGGACGCAGGGCTGGGACAGACAAACCCCAGTGCTCAGCCATCTCCGGGCACCCAGCAGGTCCAAGGGGTGCCCGCGGCAGGCTGGGGTGCGGGTCCCTGCCGGGGCAGCACCGGGCACCGGCATCCAGTAGCGGCCGGGGCTGGGAGCATGCCCAGCTCCCATGCCTTTCATCATCGCTTGCCTAGATGAGTCAACACCACACGCTTAATGATTGACAAGGGAAAATCTTCCCCCTGGGGTCAGGTCTGCAAGCTTCCAAAAAAGCAGAAGACATTCCCCTCCCCACAGCCTCCTGGCTGGAGGTGGCCAGGAGGTGACCAACTGGGGACAAGGGGCAGGAGAGGAGCTTGGGGCTCTGCAGCTTCTCACTCTGCCGGGATGGGGGAGAAACTTCGGGGCTGGCAGCACCCTGCCCCACAGCAGACACCCACAGGAGGGAAGAAGTGCTGAAACATCCCCATGGAGCTTGGGCCAGCAATAACAGATGGGGCTGGAGGCCAAGCGAGAGACGAGACCCTGGCAAGAGCCATGAGCTGAGGATGCCGAGGCAGTGGCAGTACCCAGCTGGCAGGTGGCAGTGCCAGAGCACCGGGGACAAGGATTACAGCTGCCACCCGTGCCTCACTGCTCAAAGGGGAACTTTGCCCCAGCTTTGCAAACACAGGGCATCGCACCCAGGAACAGGCAGGTTTGCCTGCAGACACCTTCCCAAAATAACCCTGGCAGCCAAATGCCTTGGCCATGGTGACAGACAGCCCAGGGAGACCCAGCTCATTGGCCCCCCCCATGGTCTCCCAGGAGCTGCCCCATATAGAGGGATGTGGGGCATCTCTTGTCCCCAGCCCCACTGAGGCAGCTGCATCTGGTCCCCCCTGCCCCAGGGCATGTCTGTGCTCCAGGGGAGCCTCTTCTCCCAGCTCCTGCTTGAACCAGCTGGGATTTACCACCTGCACAAAGCAGGGAGCAGCACCTACCCCCTCCAGTGCAAACACAGCAGTGGCTGCACGGTGACACAGTCTACACCAGCCTGTCCTGGGGGGCACCCACTGCACCCCAGGGACAGAGCAAGAACAGGCCAAGATGGTCTTTAGCAAAATCCATCGGTTTGTTTATTTACACAAGTCGGCAATAAATAGAGGAAAGCCAGGCAGCAGGGGTGCTGGGAGTGGGACTGACCCCTCCGGGAACGGGGACAGGCCGGGAGCCCAGCAGAGCCTGAGCCCTGTGGGACAGCAAGGGTGCAAGAAGGCAGAGGGACACCACGACAGGGGTCCGACCCCTGGGACAGGGTGGGACCCGCGCCCTGCTAGAGGGCAAGCCAAGGAGGTGAAGGACAGGGGTGGCAGAGGAAGCAGCGGGCAGAGCGCAGCGCAGGCAGCTGCCTGGCCCCGGCACTGGGAGCAGAGCTGGCAGCTTGGGTCCCTCCAGTTTTCACAGCCCCCCAGAGGAGAACTGCAGGGGGAGGAGAGGGGCTTCCCCCCCACCCCCAGCCCAATTCCCAGCCCGGTCAGATGTCGCCGCAGCTGGGACTAGACAGGATGGGGGGCACATGAGCTGGGAAGGAATGCCACGGGCAGGGTTGCGCCGGATACTGACGGCACCAGCTTGGTGCCAAGCATGGGGACACCTGGACCGCTCGCCCTCCCTGCCCTGGCTCCACCAGGAGACCCCCAGCCACCTCCTAAGAGCTTTGTGCTCCAGTCCAGGGACCCAGCTCTTCTCTGGGAGCATCAGGCCAAGCCCCCCGCCCCCCAAAAACAGGGGGCAGCCATGGGGCTGCAGGAAGGATAAATGCCATGGGGCAACCGCCCCAGCACAGGCTCCTGCCTTTAAAAACCTACAATTTACATAAAACTGCCATTGTAAAACCTTCCCGCAGAGCAGTGCCGCACGGGGAGGCAGGACGAACCTGCCCCAGGCAGAGCAAGACAAACCCTAAAGTCCAGATCCGGCAGGGACAGGCAGAGCCCGGGGGTGATGTGCCAGGGCAGCGGGCGTTACCGGCAGGTGCAGGACTCTGCGATCATGTTCTCGTACTCCTTGTAGAGGATGCCACCATTGCGCTCAATCATGAGGACGCTGATCGGGCTGTAGCGGTAGGGGACACAGGAGGGCCGGGGCACGTTGGCATCCACCAGCTGATGGACGAAGCTCTGCACCACGGCATGGTTGGGTGCGTGGTAGTCGTAGCGGAGCAGGCGGGGACAGGCACCCTTGCAGTAGCGCGGGTTGTAGCGGTGGGGAGCGATGATCCAGTGGTCCCATCCCAGCTGGGCAAAGCTGACGGGGAAGGGGCGCAGGGAGCAGTCGCTCTTCTCCCCTCCCTGCTCCTGCAGGTAGCCAGGCAGGTCATGGGCCAGCGTCCCCGTGTCACGCCGGTGCCGGCGGGGCTCTGCTGCTGGAGGTGCCAGCCCAGCCCGGGTGTCATTGAGGTAGAGGAGGAGGAAGGGGTGGCTGGGGGCCACTGGCACATCACGGCCCCCCGCCCGGCCAGCACGCACACAGACATGCCGCAGCACCAGGCTCCCCGCGCTGCTGTTCCCTGGCATCAGGTAAGGGGTGACATCTGCTTCAGCCCAGCCATGGCGGGGGCGGGCGGCGGGGCTGAGCAGCGCCCCAGGGGCCTCACCGGTGGCCACCAGCTCCAGGGCGCACAGGAGGCGACCGTGGACCAGCGGCAGGCTGGGCAGGTAGACCACGGTGGCTCGGAGGAGGTGCTCGGCCTCTGGCTGGCCCTCCAGGCGATAGGTGAGGGGCTGCACGTACCAGCGACCTGCGGGGAAGCAGCGGTCAGTGCCCCCCTGGTACAGCACAGCCGGCACTGCGCCAGCAGGGCCTTTTCCCGGGGGGCTGCGGCAGCGGAGCCTGTGGCAACACCACCCTCCAAGCCCGTAACAGCCAGGTACCCCAGCACCAGGCAGGAGCCTCAGCAAACAGCAGCCGTGTGCCGTGGCTCGCCGGCGGGGTGAAGGGAAAAGAGCGGGTGGGACAATTCCCATCCTCCGCACCGACACCACTGGCCTGGCACAGCATCGGGCAGGATGGGAAGGGGAGAGGGGCATGCAGGGCCAGCAATGCCCTTGCCCATCTCACCCCTGGGGCAAGGAGAGCCTGGGCCCCCTGCCAAGGGGGACCCCACAGCCAAGGGCAGCCCCGCAGGGCACGGGACCTGCCAGCCCTGGCTGGGCCACTGTAAGGAGGGGGAAGGAGGTAGGCAGAGACCCCCCCAGGGCTCGAGCCCGCCCCGCCAGCTCTGTTAAGTGCCTGCACTGCCCTTGGTGCCCACCTGCTCCTTACCTGCCCAGGGCTGACCCCCGTGGGAACTGGCCCGGACCAGGCGGATGGTGTTGGTGCCCAGGCTGTGGCCGTGGCGGGGTCGCCCTTCGTGGTCGGCGGCACGCCGGTATAGGTTCAGCATGTAGCGCAGGGGCTGCCCGCTTGCTGGCCCCACTCGCCAGCCCCGGCTGCCCGGTGCCCGCACTTGCAGGGCCTGCAGGAGGGGCAGGGCGGGGATGGCAGGCGGGGAGCTGGGGGGCAGCAGGGACTGGTTTGCAGCCCGGGAAGGAGGCACAGCAAGGAGGAGGAGGAGGCTGGTGAAGGGATGGAGCAGAGCCATGATAGGGGTGCGTGGGGTGGGTGAGCGGGGCAAGGTAGGGCTGGCTGGCAGCAAGATTAGGGGGAGCCTGCAGTCATGCTTCTCCCCCCTGGAGAGGCAGAGCTGTTCACAGGCACCAGCAAAAGGAGACCCCAGGGTGCTACCAGCTCCTATCAAGCCAGGACGACCATGCCAGCTGCTTCAGCTTGGCACAGGAACAGAAAGGTGGGGGGCCTCTGCGTGCAAAAAGGGGTGCAAATTCCAGACTAAAACCCAGACCAGGGGCAAAGGCAGCCGGACAAGAGCCTGGCTACGGGGGCTGTAAAAGTGCCGGGGCGGGGGGTGGGGGTGAGGTGGGGGTGGGTGGGGAGGACCAGCTCGCTCAGCCCACCTGCTCCTGGCCAGCCTCCTCCTGCAGGGTAAGAGGGGCCGGCCCCCGGCGCCCCTTTTAAAGGCATGGCCCCAATCAGGCTTTAAAGGGCCAGGAGCTCCCTGGATCCCAGGGGAGGGCGGCTGGAACCCGGCGGGGGGCTCCGCTGCGGCGGGAGCCCCTCCAGCTCCGCCCGCCCCGTGCCGCCTCTCCGGCAGCTGGGGTCGGCACCTTGGTGCCCATTGCCGCAAGCTGGTGCGCGCTGCCGGGGCAGGCACAGAGCCTGGGGGGCTGCTCCCAGGCCGGCCCCGCGGCACGGCCAGCCTGCCCAGTGCCTCACTCTCCCCGGCTGAGAAGTGGGCATCAAGCCCAGGGACCGTGGCCCTGAGGCACACGCTGGGCGGAGCGACCCGGAGCCCAGCAGCACTGAGCGTCGGCACCGGGCCAGCCGGTGGTAGCCACGCTGCGGGCATCATCATGCCCGCAGCTTCGCCAGGCTTGGCCGTCCCAGCTCCCGGGTCTTTCTGCCAGCACCTGCCCAAGGCCGAGGGGCTGCGAGGGTGATGCCCCCCCTCTCACTGGCACGGGTCATTTGAGGCATTGCCCTTACAGGGGACATTGCCCCCCAGCCCCAATGATGCTCTGTGACTCCGTGGTGCTCGCCCGAGGCGGGCTCCGTGAGTGCCCCACAGAGCGGGGTGCGGGCAGCCGCGGGCCGTGCCCCTGGCAGAGCGCCTGGCGTGGTGCCCAGCCCCACGGGACGCTGCTGCTCTCCTGCTGGGATGGAGGGGGCTGGGGGGGGGTAGACACTCTGGTTGGGAACCACTGGTGCAGGCAGAGGGACGTGGGGGGAGCTGGGGGGAGGTGTTGGTGCCTGCCTTGCCCTGTGAGCTGCCCACCCTTCCCGGTGCCAGGCGGGCACGGCGGTAAGGGCTGGGAGGGCCATGTGGGTGGGTGCCCGGGGTGGGGGGTGGGGGGTGCGGTGCTTAATGGGGTGTGGGGCCACGTGACGAGCCAGGGCGCAGGGCCCTCACGCCTGGCTGGGCAGTCCTGGTTACTCATTTGGGAAAGGGCATGGGGGCAGCCAAGCCCGGTGGAGGCTGGGAAAAGCCCGGGCATGGCAGGAGCCGGCCATGAGTGGGGGGCACGGCAAGGGGGGGCAGCGAGGCCATGGGGGAGAGCAGCAGAGTGGGGCCAGGGGTGGACACATCGAGGCGGTGCAAGGGGGGCCGTGCATCGCTGCTGGGTGGGCTCCAGTGTCACAAACAGCCCGGGGACCGCCCTGTCCCCCTGCCCTGGGGCCCCCCTGCACAAGGACAGGGCTCATGTACCGGGCTGCCTGCAGCTGGGCTGGGCAGGGCACGGGCAGGGTTCAAGGCAGGCGCCGGTGGACAGGGCCTGCCAAGAAAAACTCGAGGGACCCTTCCTGCACCGGGGCTGAGCAACCACGGGTGTAGCTCACCAGCCTGGCACAGCAAGCCCACCCTCCCGGGCCAGGGCGCTGCGCCCGCCCAGCCTGCAGGCAGCCGGGGGCCGCAAGCGTTGCTGGCAGGGCAGAGCTTTCCGGGCCGGCTGTGCTGTCTGGGAAGGAGATGAGTAAGAGCCGGGGGCCCGGGTGGGAAGGGGAGGAGCGGGACTCCCGGGCTCCCCGGGGAACCAGTGCCGATCCACTCCCACCGCCCTCAGCTGCCGCCCGCCGCCTCCTTCCCCTGCCTCAGTTTCGCCAAAGGGGCACAGCAGCCCCTCCTGGATCTGGTGGGGGAAAGGCAGAGGTGAAGCACGGCCATACTGCCACGCACGCCGCGGGGTGCCCGGCAGGACGGGGTGGGGGCCAGAACGGGCAGGCCAGACAGGAGCCGGCAGCACGTGCTCGCCCGCAGGCAGCGGGGCTCAGGGCGCCGGCGTGGTTGCCAGGGCGGTGTGCCACGGGGAGCCCTCTGCCCCGGGGAGCTGTGGCGGGTGCTGCATCACCCCACTGCTGCCTGAGCAGCCACCCCCTCGGACCCGCGGGAGTGCTGCCAAACCGCCGGCCACACCGCGCCGCCCCGTGCTGGGCTGAGCTGTGCCAAGCCGAGCCGTGCTGTGCCAGGCTGAGCTGTGCCGAGCTGGCCCTAATGGTGCTGGCCCCCGGCAGCACCATACTGTGCTGGGCCAAACTGGGTCGTGCTGTGCTGAACCGTGCCAGGCCAAGCTAAGCCAGGCCAGGCCATGCTGTGCCGAGCCGAACCGTGCCAGCCCTGCTTGTCCGTGTCAACCCAAGCTGAACTGGAACCGAGCAAAACTGGGCCAGGCCAAGTGGAGCCAAACTGGGTCAGGCCCCTCGCTGTGCCATGCTGTACCAAACTGAACCATGCCAGCCCTGTGTTGTGCCGTGCTAAGCTGAGCCAAGCCAGAACGTGCCAACCCAGCGGAGCTGCACTGAACCATGCTGGGCCAAGCCATGCTGGGCCAGCCAAGCCATGCTGGCCCCCTTGCCATCCCATGCTGAGCTGAGCCCAATTGTGCCAGGCTGAGCTGTGCTGTGCCGTGCTGAACTGAACTGTGCCAGCCCTCCATGTCATGCCATGCTGGGCTGAGCCAGACTGAGTTGAACCATGCTGGCTGGGCTGGGCCAAGCTCAGCCAAGCAGCTCAGTGCAGGTCGCTGGGCTGAGCCATGCCGTGCCAAGCCAAGCCGAGCTGAGTAGCATGGTGCTGTACTGTGCCATCGTGTGCCAAGCCATGCCATGAGCTGAGCCGTGCCAAGCTGTGCCATGAGCCGTGCTGAGCCGTGCCATGCCGTTCTGAGCTGAGCTGCGTTGTGCCGAGCTGAGCTGTGCCGTAACTGTGCTGAACTGGGCTGAGCCGAGACGTGCCAAGCCAAACTGTGCCATGCTGCGCTGAGCCGTGCCACGCTGAGCCGAGCCATGCTGTGCCTAGCTGAGCCAAGCCGAGCTTTGCCAAACCGAGCTGTGCCATGCTGTGCCTAGCTGTGCCGTGCCTGGCCGAGCCAAGCCAAGCTTTGCCAAACCGAGCTGTGCCATGCTGTGCCTAGCTGTGCCTAGCTGTGCCGTGCCAAACCGAGCTTTGCCGTGCCGTGCCGTGCCGTGCCGTGCCGTGCCGTGCCGTGCCGAGCCGATCGCCGCCGTCCCCCCGCGCCTCATTGGCGGCGGCGGAGCAGCCCCGGTGCCGGGCCGGCCCCGCCCTGCCGCTGGGCTCCGCGCCGCTCGGCGCGGGAGGCGGGGGTGTCATTTCCTCCGCGGTGCGGGGCCGGGCCGGGCCGGGCCGGGCCGGGATGGGGCGGTAGCGGCCATGGAGCGGGCCGGGGGCCGGCCCGGCGCCCCCCAGTACGTGCATGTGCAGCTGCAGGGGGGCGCGCCCTGGGGCTTCACGCTGCGCGGCGGGCTGGAGCACGGCGAGCCCCTCATCGTCTCCAAGGTAGGCGCCGCCGGACGCGGTCCCGCGTGGGCTGCGCGCCATCCCCCCGCGAGGGGCTTCCGACCCGTGGCGGGGCGCGGGGAGGGCGGGACGCCCGGGGCGCGGCGGCGCTGGGGGCGCGGGGAGCCCCGGCCGTGGGGTCGCGTGTCCCGGCGCGGCGCGGCGGGGCGGGGCCGTGGCGGTCACCCGCACCCACGTCCCCCCGCGACCCGCCGCCCCGAGCCGCGGGGCAGAGCGGGAGCGGGGACCGCGGGGGCCGAGGGGGCGGAGGGACAGCCCAGGCCCGGCGGCAGGAAGAAATTCCTCCGGCACATCCGTTGGGCTGGCGGCGGGGGCGGCCCCCGCGCGTCCCCCCCGGTACCGTCCCGCGGGGCGCAGCCGGCGGGGGGGGGGGGGGCAGAGCCTCCCTTCGTGTGCCCACCCGTGGGTGCCGCGCCCACGGGCGCCCCCGGGATCGGGCTCTGCGGGGACGCTGGGGGCCGCGGTGGGGGGGACCGGAGTCCGCGCCCTCCCGTCCACCCGAGACGCCTGGGCAGGGCCGTGCCCGGGACGGGACGGGACGGGACGGGTGGGGGGGGGGGGGGCTGCTGTCGGGGTGCGGTGCCGAGCGGGGGAGGCGCGGGGCCCGGCCGCCCGGGTCCCTTCCGCAGCCGGGAGCGGGGAGGGCTTGGGTGGGGCCCCACGGCCGCGACGTCCCGCCACGCAAGGGGGTCACCGATTCCGGTGGCCCCGCCGGGGCATCGCCCTTCTGGGAAACCCGCCGGGAGCCGGGCAGCAGCCGGGGGTGTCCCAGCACCCCGTCCGCCCGCGGAGCGCGGCCGAGCCCCTGTCACCGGGCGGTTTGGCTGCTCGCCTGCCCGTGCCACCGGCCTGCCGGGGCAGGGTGCTGCCGGGCCGGGCTGTGCCGCGGCCCCGGGGCTGCCTCCCTGCCCCGAGCCGGGCTGGCTGCTCCCCCGGGGCCCTCCACGCCCTGCGCCGGGACGCGGGCAGCGTGGTCTGGCTGGGGGAGCTGGAAAAGCGGCTCCGGTCCCTGCCCTGCGCCCCGGGGTGGCACCGCGGGCGGGCGGGAGCCGGGGCCCTGCCGGGGGGGGGGGGGGGGGCCGCTGCCCGCCCCCCGGCTCGCCGCCGGGGCTCGGGGCGGTGGGTGCCGGGGGGGCCGCCGGCTGCTGGAGGCGGGGGTAGGGGTGCCGGGGCACGTTCCCCACCGCTGCTGAGAACGGGGGGGGGGGGGGGGGGGTGTCCTTGCGGGCCGGGGGGTGCCGGCCGCCGCGCTGCCCCGGCCGGGCCGCCGCGTGTGCTCTGCAGACAAAGGGGGCTTGTTCCAGCGCTCTGTGCATTCAGGGGAGGGTCCCCCGGGGCGCCCGCGCCGCCGCCGCCGGGACCGGCCGAGGTGTGCGGGGAGGGGACAGCCCCCGCCTGCGGGGCGAGGGGCCCCGGGCCCTGCGCCGGAAAGGGGAAGGGGGTCGCGGCGCTCGGTGAGACAGTTTGGCCTCCGAGCCCGCCCCCGGTGGGATCCCTTCCTGTGGCAGAGTCCCACGGGGGGGGCTGGCGTGGGCTCCCTGGGGCTGCTGAGCACCCCCCACCTCGAACCCCCCCGGGCACGTCGGGGGGCAAGGAGGGAGGTCTGTGTGGGGCAGGGTGGGCACAGCTCGGGCACTGCCGTGGCTGTGACTCCTTCTAACACAAGTGTCTCCCAGGGCAGGCAGATATTCCTGTGAGCCAGGTGGTACCCACCATTAGGGCCCAGAGTGAACACCAGGGGTAGAGTTGGGGAAGTGCCCGGGGCTGGTCCGGCCAGGCAGGGCAGCAAGCGGCGGGGTTTGGCTGCCAGCGCTGAGTTCACTGGTGGCGAAGGCAGAACAAGGGGCTGTTTGTGCCAGATTTAGCTCCTGGTGAGTGATGCCAGGGCTGAGCCGTGTCCGTCCCGGCGCACGTGGTGGCCCGGACGCGGGTGCAGCCCCGGCGGTGTCCTGCACCGGGGCGGGGGGGGGACCCGTCACCACTGACTCAGCCCCGTGGCCGCGGCGGGCAGGACAGAGTTGGTACGTGGCCGGGCAGAGGACTGGGGTGAAGGGGCAGCCTGCCCTGCCTGCCTGCTCTGCCGGAGCTGCCCGGTGGTGGGCAGCAGCGTGGCAGGGGTTAAATCCGGGTGCTCCAGCGAGTGCACGGTGGGACCCCCATGGTGGGACCCCGTGCCAGGAAGGCAGCCCCACAGCCGACTCCTGGGTGGGAGGGCAGCCTGCCCGCGCGGGCAGGCGCATCGGGCTGCGCCCAGCCAGGGCATGGCATTGCAATCCCCAGGTCCCTGAACGAATGGGAGAGCTGTGGGGCACCGGGCACAGCTGTGGGGCACCGGGCACAGCTGTGCCAGGCCGAGCCACGGGGCAGTGCCGGGCTGGGCAGGAGGCCTGGCTGCCCCTGCCTGGCTCCCCAGGTGTCGCGCTGCCCACGGGCAGGGGGATGCCCCCTGAGCCCTGCCTGGCACCAGGGCTGGGAAGGGGTGCCCGGGGGCTCGTGCCTGGTGGCCGGCCTGCTGGGGAGCCGCGGGTGCGCCCCGGCACCAGGGCCTGGCTGCTGCCCAGGCTGGGCTGCGGAGGCTGTGCTGCGGGCACTGCGGGCAGAGCTCATTTCTCTGCCGGGCCGGGAGTGGCAGGGCAGGGAGAGAAGCCCTTGGGCAGGGTGGGCGCAGGAGCCCCGGCACGGGGCCGGGCCAGTTCTGCCCGTCACCCTGCGGGCGGCTGTAGGGTCCGGCCAGGTCAGGCTCCACTTCCATTCTGGGCACGGGGGCACGGGGCACCCCAGGTCCTGCCCCACGCGCCTGCATGCCCCGTGCCACTGCCACTATGCAGCCCAGCAGCCGGGCTCACTTGCCAGCCCTGCAGTGTGAGGGGCCGGGCACGGCTATCCCAGCCGTCGGCAGCGGCAGGGTGGGCAGAAATGCGTGCCAGCACCGGGTGCTCTGTCTGCCCCAGCTGGGCACTGCCCATCGCAGGGCTGCCCGCGCTGCACCTACCTGCAGGGGCAGAGGGGACGGGCTGGGGCCCCTCCATGCTGGCGGCACCGTGGCCCTGTGTCCTCCAAGCCATGGTGGTACGGGGTACGAGGCTCATTTCAGCCGTGGGTGCCAGGATGGGGTAGGTGCGTGCCAGGGGCGGGCACAGCTCGGTGCTTCCCCTACTGTTGGCTCCCCTGGGTGCACATGGCATGATGGCATCCTTCGGGCATTGAAATAACCGCGGGTGCCCAGGCAGGGCCGACGTGGGGCTGGGAGCAGTGGCGGGGGGCTGGCATCCGCGCCAGACAAAGGGCCCTTGTGCTGCCTGCGCCCGCGGGGGAATCTGCTGGGACGGGACATTTTTCTTCTCCCCCCCCTCCCCGATGCCCTTTCCTTGCTCAGAAATTCATGTGACTGGGGCAGGGGGGGAGCCCGGCACCGCAGATCCCTCCGTGGTGCCCAGGGCGCAGGCACCCTCTTTCCGGAGCCTCTTTCTCCCCCGGCACCTGGCAGCAGCGGCACACCCCCAGGGTGTTCTGGGGGGCTGTGCCCCCCCTGACGCCCCTCTCTGCCGCCCAGGTGGAGGACGGGGGCAAGGCCGCGCTGTCCCGCCAGCTGCAGCCGGGCGACGAGCTGGTGAACATCAGCGGGACGCCGCTGTACGGGTCCCGCCAGGAGGCCCTGATCCTCATCAAGGGCTCCTACCGCACCCTGAAGATGATCGTCCGCAGGTTGGCAGCGCTGCGGGTGGAGGGGACAGGGGGGTGGTGGCACCAAGGCCGGGGGCCCATCACCTGCCCGGGGGACTGGCGGGAGCCTGGCGGTGCCCCCGTCTCCAGCCTGGAGGTGCCCCGTGCTGGGACAGGGCGGGGGGCAGCCCCACCACGGCTGCCAGCACCCCATGGTGGGTGGGGGCTCCCCAGCCTGGTGTGCCGCCGGCAGAGCCGGGGCAGCGCGGCGGGCTCGCCACCCCCTCGCTGGGCGGTATCCTCGAGCGTGGCCGCTCCTCTCCCTTCCTGCCTGCCTGCCTGCTGCCTGCCTGGGAAAGGAAGGAGAGGCAGGGCCAGGCCCTGCAGTGTCCCGTCCGTCCCCCCCGACCCGCGTCCACTCCCCAGCTGCGTCCCAACCAGGCTCCAGCTCCGGCAGCACCCAGGGGCTGGGGCAGCGCAGGGCACTGCCCACGGGGCAGGGGGTGCCACGGGGCTGTGCCGGGGCTCAGCGTCATCCATGGTGAGTTTGGGGGCTCGGGGGGGGTGAGGGACCCCTGTGCTGACCCCGCAGCTCGTCCCTGCCACCCTCCCTGCGCACCCGGTGGATGCTGGGGCAGCACCAGGCACTCGGGGGGTACAGGAGGTGGCATCTGCCCACGTGTCTGTGTGGTGGCACTGGACATCGCTGCCTGCGTGCACTGAGGGGACCGAAGACCCCCACGGCTGCCTGGCACAGGGGGTGGGATGGGGCCTGGCACAGGACCCCTCCCTGGGGACGCAACGTGGCTGGCGCTTGCTGCAGATGCTGAGGGACCAAGGAACAAGGGGGGAAGGTCAGGCTTGCGGTGGGGACACAGATGTGGCCCCAGGGTCCCTTGGCGTGCCCACAGAGCCAGTCCAGTCCTGGCAGGGACCCTCGCCCTGCCAGGGCATTGCCCACGGGCTGCGCTGGGACCATGTCCTCGGTCCCCTGTTGATGCTGGCAGCGGGGACGCTGCAGGCAGGGGAGCCCCGGCAGTGGGGGGGAACCGTGGGATCCCCCTGCCTGGTGCTGGGCGCTGGCAGGGCTGGACCCTCCTTGCCGCCATCCCCCTCAGCCGGGCGCTGGCCTGGGGGGACAGGAAGCCCCGTAGGAAGTGACTTCAGCCCCGGTTCCTCAGCCCGGCTTCCTCCCCATTCTTGTCCTCTCCCGCTGTTGCTCTTGGCAGGAGGAGCGTGCCCGTCCTCCGGCCCCATTCCTGGCATGTGGCCAAGCTTGCCGAAAGCCACCCCGACACCCCCGCCATGCACTGCCCCGCTGATGCCTTCAGCCTCTCCTGGCCCTCGGGGTGTGATGTCAGGTGAGACCCCCAACACACCCCCGGGGGCACCCCTGGGACCACGCAAGCGGAGGGGGCGGATGGGGCACCCGCTTGGGTTGGGGCGGGGGCGGTGCGGGGTGGGTGCTCGCTCGCTTGCCCCACGCCGCTGTCGGGCATCCCCCCTGTGTCCTGCTGCCGCGCTGCCCTTTCCCCTGCCTGTTTACTCGCCGGCTCCTGGCAGGAAGGGGCGGTGGCCCCGCCAGAGCCGCCAGGAGCTGCCGAGTCCCAGTGCCCCCCCCCGCCCCGAATGGCTGGAGCCACGCACGCCCTGTGTCCCTGTGCCCCTGCCAGCACTGGCGCAGCCTTGGTGCTGCCCCCAAACTTGGGGGTGAAGGGCAGGTTGGGGCTGCGTCGGTCTGTGTCCCCCCTGTGTCCCGGGAGGGGGGGGGGGGGATGTGGTGAGGGGGTGTTGGTTCCCCGGGATCTCGTGCCCGTCGGGGGGGCTGGCGGGGAGCTGGGCGGCAGGGGCACCCCTAACGCCGGCGTGGGGCCGGGCGGCAGCGAGCTGTCCCTGCAGTGGAACCCGCTGTCCCGGCACTGCAGCACCGACCGGAGCAGCTCCATCGGGAGCATGGAGAGCCTGGACCAGCCTGGCCAGGCCTACTATGAAGGGGACCCCTCACCCGTTGACCAGGGGATGTACCACAGCAAGCGGGACTCGGCCTACAGCTCCTTCTCTGCCAGCTCCATCGCCTCCGACTGTGCCCTCTCCCTCCGCCCCGAGGAGGCCGCCTCCGTCGACTCCGGCCTCCAAGGCCCCTGCAAGCCCCCCGACGGGCGCTACCTGACCACGGGGGCTGAGCCGCCCGCCAGCCGGCACCCCAAGGCCTGGCGGGCGCCCGTGCCCCCCCAGCCCCCTGTCAGGAGGGACAGCCTGCGGGCAGCCCCGGCCGGCGGAGGGGACAGGTGCCGGGCGTCGGTGTCGGCGGACATGCTGCACGCCAAGGGCCGCTGGATCTCTGACACCTTCCTCTGCCAGCGGGACGGGGAGGCGGAGGCAGCGGGCGGGAGGACGCCGGTGCCTTACCCCACGAAGGACCGTCTCTCCACCGACCAGTATTACATGCTGAGCTCCCACCCGGAGCGGTGCCCGGCTGAGCCGCTCCTGGGGGAGAGCGCGGAGCCTGGTGACCAGCCGTACCCGGATGGCGGCGTGCACCGAGTGCCAGAGGCCGTGGCGGCGGGTGACAGCCTGCTGCTCGCCCCCGTCAAGGGCCACGTGCCGCACCGGCACAGCGCTCCCGAGCAGCTGCTGGCCTCCCAGCTTCGCTCCCTCCAGGTGGGCGCCGGCAGCGGGCGAGCCTCGCCGGCCCCCGATGGGCACCGCTGGACCCTTTCCCCGCTGCACCCCGAGGGCAGCCGGCCGGGGGCTGCGGCAGCCGCCCAGGACCCCCCGCTCTGCCCGGAGCCGTGCCGCCGCCTGCCCCCCTGCCGCTGCTGCCCCGAGCCTCAGCGCGCCTGCGGGCAGGACAAGCGGGCGCCCAGCCCGGCGCGCGGCACCGAGGGGCCGGAGGAGGAGAGCCGGGCCGGGGGCCGGCGGGCTGGGGGTCCTCCCCACCGCTCCGCCCAGATGCGCCGCCGCAGCGACCGCTTCGCCACCAGCCTGCGCAACGAGATCCAGCGGCGCAAGGCCCAGCTGCAGAAGAGCCGGGGTCCCGGTGCCCCGCCGCCCGGCGAGGAGCCGGTGGAGGAGGCGGACGAGCCCGCCGAGGGCAGCGCGCCGGCGGAGGGCCCCTGCGCCCCGGCCGAGCGGCTCAGCCCCGCGCCGAGCGAGGACGGCAGGAACCCCGGCCGGTCGGGGGACCGGGCCGGCCCCACGCCTGACCCGCCGCCAGTGCCCAAGGGGCCCCCGTCCCCCGAGCGGGTAGTGCTGACGGGCCGGGGCCGCTGGCGCTGGTCCCCGGAGCGCAAGCTGCAGCGGCAGCACTCGCCCAGCCCCGGCGAGCTGGAGGGCTACGGCCCGGGGCCGGCGGCCCCCGGCTCCCCGCCGCGGGGCGGCGACGAGGCCGTCCTCCTGCCCTTTGCCGACCGCCGCCGGTTCTTCGAGGAGAGCAGCCGGCCGGCGCCGCCCCGGCACGGCCAGCCCCCGGCGGGTGATCCCGGCGCCTTCCAGCCGCCCGGCCCCGAGCGCCGGGACGTCCGCCGCCGCTCCGTGGACCAGCCCTACGGCTCCCCCTCGCCCGGCCGCCCCGGCTCCGCCAGCCCCTTCGCCGAGTGCTGCCGGGAGCAGCCCCCCTGCTACAAGCCGCTGGGGAGGCCGGTGGAGCTGGAGTACCTGCGGGGCTTCTCCTACCCCTACGGGGGTCCCCTGCGCCCCGAGCCCTGCCGCTACTGCGGGGGGGACCCGTGCCCCCCGCCGCTGCCCCGCGGACACGCCTGCCGCTGCCACCCCCAGCCCTGGGCACGCTGCCCCGACTGCTGCTGCCCGGCCCCCCGCCCTGGGCGGGAGGAGAGCGACGCCTGGCCCCCCCGGAGAGCTTTCGCCCCGGTGAGTGAGCCCCCCGGGACCGTGCCGAGGAGCAGCGCTGGCGCCGTCCTGCACCCCCGGGCCTTGACCCTGGCTTGGGGTGGGGGGTACTGTGCCCGTGGGGGGCCCTTGCAGACCTGCTGCATGCCTGCTGCGCCTGGTCAGGGGATGCTGGGAGGCTGGGTGCCGGGCCCGGGGGATCCTGACCCCGCTTTCACACTCCCTGTCCTTCCCCCACGCAGGAGTTTCCTCTGGATGAGTGGGAACCGCCCGCGATAACCAGGAAAGCCAGCCAGTCCATCAGGTGAGCCTGCGCTGGGTGCTGGGGTGCCGGGGTGCCGGGATGTGCGTGCCACTGGGGGGGACCTCTGCCAGTGAGGCGTGGGGACTGCCGTGATTTTGGTTGGTGATGTCCACAGCACCTCCCTCAACACCCCCTCTGCGCTGTGCGCTGCGAAGCGAGGGCGCGTGCCACCTTAGGCAAGCAGGGCCCGGGGGTGCGAGGAGGTGCCCATGGCGGGGTGGGTCCCTCCTTACCCATCCCCAGGGGGCTGGGGGCATCTCCAGGGAGCTGTGCTCAGCGTGGGGGCACTGGGAGAGCCTGGGCTTCCCCCAGCAGTGGGGCTGGATGACTCCAGCTGGGGAAACCGAGGCAGGGGTGGGCATGAGTTGCCGGGAGGGGTGACTGTCTGGGGGGATGGGTGCCCCCTTCTCTCCCCAGTGAGCTCTCCCACTACCAACTGGGCTTCCCGAGGCTTGGCCCCTTCCGCCCCTGCTTTGAGAGCGCCGAGCCGGAGTGGCCACCCTGCTGCCGGGCCACGTCCACACACGACCTCTCGTGGGATGGCGACTGCCTGGCCCGCTCCCCCGAGAGCCCCCCGGACCCCCTGCACCGCCCGCTGCGGGGCAGAGCCTTCTCTGAGAGCCACCTCAACCTGGAGCCCGCCAGCCCCCGGGGCCGCGACCGGAGGGACCTTCTCCGTGCCAAGCTGGACCCCCCCGGTGTCCCCAAAAAGAAGGGCCCCCCACCTCCCCGCCCGCCTCCCCCCAACTGGGAGAAGTACAGGCAGCGCCGGACGTCCCAGCGCCTGCCAGATGGTTCTGGGCACAGCTCTGCCTTCACCGCCGCCCCGGCGCCGACCCGCAGCATTGCTGAGGCTGTGCGTGAGCGGTCGCAGAGCCTCACCGGGGAGCAGGGGGGCCGGTCCCGAGGGCATGCCGCTCGCCCCCCTGCCCCAGCAGGTGCCTGGCCCCGACCCGAGCCCCCTGGATCCCTCCGCAGGACGCCCGAGCCCGATGCTGGCAGCGCCGAGATTTGCAGGCAAGTGCCGCCATGGCATTGGGGGGGGGGGTGGGGCTGCAGGCACAGCCTGGGCATGGGGTGGTTTTTGGGGCCACGTGGCCCTTTGAACCCTGCATCGGAGCATCCTAATGCACCCCTTGGGCTGGGCTGTGGCGTTTTCTTGGGATGAGAGCTGTCCCCGTCCTCTTTCCCTGGGGTGGGCACAGGCCTGCATGTCCCTGTCCCCCACCGGCGGGCAGGGAAGCTGACGGTGCCCCCGGGCGGGTGTTGGCAGGGCGGCGGGGGCCGGGGAGGAGCAGCCGAAGGCAAAGCACCCCTGGGAGATGGAGGAGCAGCCCCAAAGGCTCGGCCGGAACCAGGAGCGGGGCTGGGCTGGCCCCTGTGGGGTGGGTGAGTGCTCCCTGCCCCTGCATGGTGGCCCCGGCCCCGCCACCCCAGAGGCACCCAAGCCCAGCCCCGGAGCAGCGGAGGAGGTGAGCTGCCAGGGGGGCCGGCCACAGCCCCGCCGCGTGGACTCGGAGGAGCTGCTGTGGGACATGGCGGGCAGGGACCGCTCCCTGGCCGGCATCCTGGCCCCCTTGGCCCCCCTCGGCACTGCCACCGAGGTGATGGGCAAGCTGCTGGTGGTGGGGGAGCGGCAGGCCTGGCCGGAGCGTTTCCAGCAGGACTGGCGCCTGGAGGCCCTGGCACAGGACAGGTAGGGCTGGCGCGGCACCGGGCACTGTGTTGAGGACAGGCTGCACCCCGCCACCCCCGGCACTGAGCCCCTGTTCTCGCAGGCAGGGCTTCGAGCCCATCTCGCCGCCCCCCGGGAGCGCTGCCAGCTCCACCTCCTACCCGGCGTATTACGGCACAGCAGCAGGCAAAGCCGAGCCGCTCGGCAAGGTGAAGGAGCTGCCGGAGGTGGTGGAGGGGAGCTCGGAGGATGAGGAGGAGGAGGTGGACCACCAGCTGGTGGAGAAGAAGGTAAAGCGGGCACTGCTGGGGATGATGCCCTTGGGGTTCCCCACTGCCATCGCCAGGTGCTCGCAGGGACCGGGGGCATTGCTGGCCGCTCTCGGGGACAGGGGCATCATTGGTTGCTCATGGGAACTAGGGGCATCGCTGGATGCTCGTGGGGACCAGGGGCATTGCTGGATGCTTGCAGGGGCTGGGATGTTGCTAGATGCCTGCGAGGATCAGGGGCATTGTCGGGTGCTGGCGGGGCCTGGGAGTGTTGCTGGATGCTCGTGGGGACCAGGGGCATCACCAGATGCTCATGGGAACCGGGGGCATTGCCAGATGCTCGCAGGGACCAGGGGCACATTGCTCCGTGCTCGCAGGGACTGGGGCGTTGCCAGATGCTCACAGGGACTGGGGGGCATCGCTGGGTGCTCACGGGGACTGGGGGCATTGCTGGGTGCTCACGGGGACTGGGCACATTGCCATATGCTCACGGGGTCTGAGACATTGCCAGATGCTCGCAGGGACTGGGGGCATTGCTGGTAGCTCATGGGAACCAGGGGGATCGCCAGATGCTCGTGGTCTGTGGGGCCCTGTGCAGCGTGGCACACCTGCACCCGTGTGCCAGTCCCCCAGCCCCAGCGGGGGGTGGCCCCAGTCGCCCTTGACCCCTTCCCTCCGGCAGCTGCAGCTGATCGAGAGCCTGAGCCGCAAGCTGGCGGTGCTGCGGGAGGCACAGCGGGGGCTGCAGGAGGACATCAGCGCCAACGGGGCGCTGGGCGAGGACGTGGCTGCCCGCCTGCAAGCCCTCTGCACCCCGGGGGAGTTCGACAAGTACCGCCTCTTTGTGGGCGACCTGGACAAGGTGGTCAACCTCCTGCTCTCCCTCTCGGGGCGCCTGGCCCGGGTGGAGACCGCCCTGGGCAGCCTGGGGCCGCACGCCCCCACCGAGGACAAGGTGGGCACGGGGCAGGGGAGCACCCACGGGGCGTCGCGGTGTGGGACGCCCCGCCGATGCCACCTGTCTCGCCCTCAGGTGGCCCTGCGGGAGAAGCAGCGGCTGCTGGCGGCTCAGCTGGAGGACGCCAAGGAGCTGAAGGAGCACATGGGGCGGCGGGAGGAGGCGGTGGGCGCCATGGTGGCACGGTACCTACCCGCCGAGCACCTCCAGGACTATCAGCACTTCATCAAGATGAAGTCAGCCCTCATTGCCGAGCAGCGGGAGCTGGAGGAGAAGATCAAGCTGGGCCAGGAGCAGCTCCGCTGCCTGCACGAGAGCCTCGGCCAGGCCCCCAAGGGCTGCTAGCCCCCTGCCCAGCCTCCCCCCAGGACCCTGGCCGTGGCCCCAGCTTGCCGCCAAAGCAGATCCAGCCCTGCGTCCGTCTCTCTGTCCAGCCCCTGCCTTTTATTTATTTTTCTGGTTTACCAAGCAGGGGAGGGGGTGCCAGTCCAGGTGCTGGGGGGGGGGGTGTCGTGCCACAGAGCCGCCCTGGGCTCTACGGCCACCCAGCAGGCCCAGACAGAGGGATCCTGCCACCCCCCACCCCGAGTCATTCTGTGCCTGCCGGTGTCCCTCCACCTTGTCCTGGACCCCAGCTGGTGCCGCACCATGTGCCTTAAACACCCCCCGGCTGCCCCTGGGCATCCCCACACGGCGCATGGAAGGGTTAAACCATCCTTGTGCTCCACCACCTCTGTCTGTCCAGCTCCAGCTCCGTCCATCTGTCTGGTGGGAGCTGGTGGAATTTCGGCCCCCGGCATCCTCTTCCTCTCCATTGTGTCTGAAACAATGGCCCCGGCCAGTGGGTCCTTAACCCGTTCCCCGCCGCCCCAGGCACCGCGGGGGGCCAAGGCGGGTGCCGGTCGGTGCTGTGCACCCCTCTCCCAGGGGACGCTTCGGCGGGCGCCCCTGGGATGGTGCCCTGCCAGGGGACGGGGGGCTGGGAGCAGTTAGAGCAGGGGCTGCGGGTGCCCCCTGCCACCAGTGCCGTGGGCGCGGGCACCACGCGGCCTCATCCAGCCCTCGCTTCCAGCCTCCGCCCCGGCACCGGCAGGGGTCAACAGAGGAACCGGGGCACCTGCCCCCCTCCTCTGCGCCGCAGCAGCCCCAAATAGCACTTAGACGTGGCCCTGCGTTGCCCCGCCGCTCTCCGGCCGTCCCCACGGGCCGGGCCGGCGCCGCGATGCTGATTTTGCACAGGGCTTTCATGCGACCGGCAGCGGCTTGGGGCGGGCGGGCGGCGGGAAACGTTTTGGGGAGGCAGGGGGGGCCCCAGCCCCTTTGGGGGTGGCCACAGCCGGGCAGCCCGGCCCCGGAGCGCAGGCAGCGCCCACGCCTGCCCGCTCGGCCCAGCAGCAGCCCCCTGCGTGGCTGCTCCCCCCGTGGCCCCCCCCCCGCCCGTTGAACACTACACCCCACACCTACCTGGGGCGGTGCCTGGCAGGAGCAGGGTCCGCCGTATGCCCCCCGTCGCAGCCGCCGCCGGTGCCTGCCCGGGAACGCTGCCTGGACCAAAGACTGCACCCCCCGGGGCGCGGGACGTGCTGCTCGCGGGGGCCGGCAGCCCTCAGCGGGTCACCGCGCCGCGGAGGTGCCGGTGCCGGAGCCGTGCCGGTGCCGGAGCCGTGCCGCATGCCGTTGTGCCTCTCACACTAAAGGAGCAGCAGCAGCTGCACAAGTGTCCGAGTCGTGTCTTGTGCGGTTTGTCCCTTGCGTCCCCAGCCAGTGGCACCCGGGGCTGGCGGGTGCCCGCCGGGGGGGGATGCTGCAGCTGGGGGACGCTGAGCCAAGCCCTGGCAAGCCCTTGGGACCCAAATGCCCCCGTGGCACTGCAGGCACCTGGGGTGCAGCCGTGGGTGGCGGGTCCTCTGCACCCAGTGCCACCAGGCCGGGTCTGGGCAGGGGGCGGTGCCTGGACCTCTCCCCAGGGGGGCACAGCGCTTGGGTGACGGTTGTGGCGTTGTACCCGGCGCTCACGGCCGCAGCATCGCCGCCAGAACGTCTGGGGTGGCACCGGCGGCGCGGTGGCCCAGCGGGGGTGGCGGTGCCCAGGGGGGTGGCGCGGTGCTGCTGCTGCTGAGCGGGCTCTGGGTGCCCCGGTGCACCCCAGCACGGCAGGGGGGCGCGGGTGGGCGCGGCCACTCTCCCCTTGCCGGCCAAATGCTTTCCTCGGGACCCCTGCGTGCCAGCCGGGCGCCAGGGAGCGGGGCCTGGCCCGCCGTCCCCGGGCCAGGGCAGCGCGGGGCCCTGCCCGCGCCTGGCAGCCCCACGGCCGCGGGCGGGGCTGGGGGAGCCGCGGCGCAGGGGCAGCGCCGGCCGCTGGACGGCACCGGCACACGCGTGGGAGCACACGCACGCGGGGGCGGACGCGTGCGCACGCACACACGCGTGGGTGCATGAGTGTGAGCACACGCACGCGTGGGTGGGCACGGGCGCGCATCGGTGGGTGCATGCACACGTGTTGGAGCGTATGCACACGCACGTTGTCACGGCAACACGGGAGGACGCTTGCGAGTGAGCCCACGCACGTGCGGGTGAGCACGTGTGCACAGGGGCGAGTGTGCGTGAATGCATAGGAGCACACGCCGGGGTAAGCACGTGCACGCACATGGGAGCCCGTAGATGAATAGCTGAAAGCACGCTGAGCGTGAGCACGTGGCTGCACACAGGCACACGCACATCAGTGCACGCGGGCGAACACGTGCACACACAGGTGAATGCATGCACACGTGTGTGAGCACGCACAGCTGAACACGCACAGACAGAGAGGTGAATGCACGCACACACGTGTGAGCACACATGCACACACAGGTGAGTACACGCCGTGTGTGTGAGCACACGTGCACAGGGAGGAGCACAGCCCCGTGCCAGGGAGCACAAGCACCAGTGGCAAGTGACTGCGCATGCGGGTGAACACACACGGGTGAACGTGTCCACGTATGTGTGACGTGCACATGTGAATGCATGCACACGTGTGTACACACACAGGTGAACAAATGCACAGCCAGCTAAGCGCACATGGGTGAATGCGTGCACATGTGGGTGAGTGTGTGTGTGTGTGTGTGTGTGGGCAGGGCCACTTGTGCAAGCCCATGCGTACAGATAACTGCAGG